>NC_047038.1:30352397-30654171 GCF_011762595.2 Tursiops truncatus
TAAAGACCATTGCAGATCCTATGGTCAGAGCATTCTCTACAGCAATAGTCCCTTTCCTCCAGTCACAATAATCCTTTTAAATAAGGTCCCTTCTTACCTATGTCCAGATTTGTTTTTCTTGACATTTCCTTCTGGCCTGCTATGTGTTCAGCAGTGGGCCAATCTAGTAGGAATTAAGCATGTAAGTAGCCAATTACAAGCTAGTAATGAAAGTATTATGCAGGGCCTGTTACATAATTTTTGGGACCTAGTGCAAAATGAAAATGCAAGATGCCTTGTTCAAAAGAGTAGGGGAAAAGGGCTGTTAAAGGTATGAAAATATGTTTTCCCTTTTCTTCCATGGTCTCTTTCAACTTGTTCTGGTGTCTTTTATTTTTTATTTAATGCCATTTTAAATAAAGAAAAATTTGAACATTTAGTTATGAGCATGAATTTTACCTTTCCTCTTTATATTGTGGAATACCAGTTTAAATGAAATTATAAGAGCATTAAACTTCTGGAATCACCAAAATTACACAATTCATGCTTCTTAGCTGGTACATGCACATGCATTTTTTTTAAACTTATTTATTTTATTTATTTAATTTTTTTGGCTGTGTTGGGTCTTCAATGTTGTGCGCAGGCTTTCTCTAGTTGTGGCGAGCAGGGGCTACTCTTTGTTGCAGTGCACAGGCTTCTCATTGCAGTGGCTTCTCATTACGGAGCACGGGCTCTAGGTGCGTGGGCTTCAGTAGTTGTGGCGTGCAGGCTCAGTAGTTGTGGCTCGCAAGCTCTAGAGCACAGGCTCAGTAGTTGTGGCACACGGGCTTAGTTGCCCTGCGGCATATGGGATCTTCCTGGACCAGGGCTCAAACCCGTGTCCCCTGCATTGGCAGGCGGATTCTTCATCACTGCACCACCAGGGAAGCCCTGCATTTTGTTTTTGGTATTGACAGAAGAGCAGAAACGCTGCACAAAACTAACTCTCTTATTTCTCACACTTTTTTTCACTTATTTATACATGCACATCCTACCAATGTGCTCTACAATACTTTAGCTTCCTGATGAATAAGGAGGGACCAAAAGGAAAAGGAACTATGGGTTCCCCTATATTTCCCTCTCCTTCTGTGTCATCCTTTTCAGTGGAAGTGGTTGGCTATTACCAGGAAATTATGTAAATAAGAAAAGATAGGGTAGGGTTCTTTGGTTGTTTGTGTTTTTTAGAATACCACTGCCTTCTTTCTGCATTCTGCATTCAAAGCAAGTTCTTGTTTGAATGAAATGTAGCTTCTTGGGACTGTTGGTGCCTCACCCCACCCAATCATAGCACAATCGCAGACCTGACGTGCTTACCCGCTACCAGCTATGAGTCTCCCTGAAACTCCTGCGCCTCCAACATCAGCAGTGCCCTAGGGCCAGCTACCTTCTTTTATCATCTGGGCTGGGCACTACTGAAATAATCTACTGACTAGGCTGTCTGCATCCATTCTTGTTCCTATAATGCATTGTACACACTGCAGCCAGAGTGATCTTCTTAACACCAAATTTGACGTTATCCCTGTCCCCACAAAAACCCTTTAACGCTTTGAGAATAAAGACAAATATGACCTATAGACTCCTGCAAATTTTGCTCTTACGTTTTCTCCAGTTTCAGTTTGCAGCATGCTCCTTGAGTGCTCTCCATTCCTGAACACGGGCCTTGCAGCTCTTTGATCACTCCATTTCTTCTGACCTTTTCCTGTAGGACTCTTCTCACCTCCATCCCAGCCTCACCTAATTAAACTCCATCCATCCTTCACATTGAAATTCAAGTATCTCTTCCTCAAGGAAGCTATCTCTCACCTCTGTCAAGTTCAAATCTTCTAATCATTCTCTCATAGGACCCGATACCTCTCCTTGGCTGCACTCATACAGTTGCAATTTTATATTTATTTTTGTGGTTATTTGATTGTTATCTATCTTTCTAGCATATAAATAGAGGAAAGAGAAGAAACCCCTTCCCTACATATCTTTTTTTGTTCTCATAACACTTATTGTAGGTGGTGATTGATCGGTTACCAGAATAATGAGATTACCAGAATAAAGTGTCTTCCACATAGACCACTTCTGTTTTGTTTACTATTATTCCCCCTACCCACCCAGGCCCTGAAGCTTTCCTCAAGCATACTGAGGAGCTTAACCACTAATCATTGAATGATTGATAGCAAAGTTGACCAGACTTTAGCTTTTAAATTCCAAAGAATTGCTGATTTCAAGGAGTGCCTAAGAAGCTTTGCAAATAAACATATTGTCCTGCTGTCTGAGTGCTCCCTCCTTTTCCTTTATCTTGGAATTTTACCTTAGTCTCTTTCAAAATCTCAGTAGCAGCATGGATCTGATCCTCTGGTCCTTTGAGGTGAGGCGGCTGAAGGATTCACTTTATCTTGCTTTCCCGTGCTTCTCAGCTTCTCTCTCTACATGTCCACTCACCTAAGGGCCCCTTCCTCTTCTGTTTGTCACTGATACAATCCTTGCTAACATGCCCCCCTCCTTTTCTTTTTTGACCAGTCTCAGTAGCATTTCCAACATTTGTTATGGTTTAGAGGGGACTCTTGTCTGAAAATAGAAGTTCTTTCCAAGCCATGATATAAATTTCTAGTAAAAGCAACTGAATGAATATATAACAAGAAACAACATTTCACAAGGAAGTTGCCCTGGAAGTAGGATGTTGTAGTAAAAAGAGGTCAGTGCCTGTTACTTAGTCCCCATGGCCTGATCACCCCTGCCCAGTCCGAACTCCATCACGTCCTGCGGTTGGCTGTTGTATCCTCAGCAGACTGTGTGGATTACAGTATGTATGCTGGCACTTGTTATACAGCAAGTGCAAACAGCTGGGCTTCTTGCTGTTCATCCAGTGCCAAGATATTATTCCTCATAAGGCTTTTTAACTGCTTTTGCAGTTAGTAACATCAGTGACTGGGAAATCAAACATTTTATCTAGTGGTTTGTTAACTTAGTGCTATTTTCCAGATGTTTTCTAAGAGCTGTTCCTCAGATGTTGATTTGTGGTGGCGTTGATATTTTCTATCTATAGCCTTTTATTATTTTTGAGCAGTGATATTTAATTTCGTTAGGGGAAATATCTTTTCCAAACTCTTTGTTTCTGATGACACACAGTTATTTGGTGCCTCGTGTTAATCCCACAAACTACAGGACTTGGCCTGATTATAGACAGGACTAGACAATAGAAGCTTTAGAAGAACTGCTGCACCAGACTTTCACTGCTATTGAGGCTACCAGATACATAATAGATTATAGGCCCAGGGAATTTTAGGGCCGGGGAGATTATTTACTCAGATCTTCCCTTTATTCACAAAACATAGCTAGATCTCATAGATGCTAAATGGTTTTACCATGGGCCACACAACTAGTTGATAGTAAAATCAGAACTAGAACCCAGGTCTCCTAGAGGAGAGGAAACCTTTTTTCTATGCTTTTCACCTGGAGGCATATGTGTAAATTTGCTTGTCCCTTTCAGCGGCCCAAGGATGCATTCGTTGGCAAAGAAGTCTCTCCACAGCATTTTGGAAAGACAGGACAAATTCTTGCTGCCAGTCTGCAGGAACCATTATTCTTCCCCACTGAGCACCCCTGAGTGTCCCCATTGCCAGACTGCTCTTCTTACAGGCTGGCATCGAGGTGTCACACAGATGCAATGACTCCCGTGTAAAGCTCTTTTGCCAAGAACGCTTCCTATTTCTCTACTCTCCAATTTGTCCTTTCTCCCCACAAGTTCTCCTCTACCACACAAACCCACCAAGGACCTCTGAAAGCTTTATGATCATCTGTTTCTCCATCCATCATGAGAGAAAGAGGAGAAGGAGTCAAGTTCAGGATGCCATGAGGCAGCAAAGTTTTGAGAGTTTGACAGTAGTTTATAAGTAATGCAGCGTAGATGTTGCCGACAAGGCGAAGTATATATGTGAAACACCATCATTAAAAAATGTCTTCTTTGAAAATGAAGGATGACAGCATACAGTCCAAACCCCCAAAAGCTTAACAGAAATTCTCATAAAACTTTAGGTAGGCTTACATTCTATGACATAAGTTTTAAACTCTGGATCTGGGCCAAAAATATCACCTGCTTTAGGTCTTCAAATAGGTACTTAAGAGCTACAGAAAAATAAAACTGACCAGCAAAAACACTTTAAGAGTTGGTTGTAATCTATAGACTGTCAACTTGGGGGTAACTGGTAAAGTAATTTGCCATCTTTTTTGGTCTGTTTTAATTGGTGATATTTCTCTGCGTCTAGCTTTACAGGAGACATTGAAACACAGCTGCTGCATTGTAAACCCACAAAGTGAAATAAGCAGTGTCCAGTGAATAACAACAAGGCCCCAGAATCGCTCCTCTAACAACTCTGCTTGCTTCCTTTACTGGAATCCTTCCTTGTGCGCTCAACGATGATTCGTACATACATCGAGGGCAGTGGGACTTGGGATTCAAAGGCACAATCAGGCAAAACAAAGGAGGCCATAACTTGCTGTTGGGAGTTGGACCAGATGAGTCAACAATAGCAAAGAAGGCCTGGAATATGAGCTTCAAAATCTAAGTCAAAACTCACCCCAAAGAGAATAGACCTGAAGAATCTTATTGGATTCTATTAGCTCTTTTACTGTTTGTCATCATTTCAGCCTGTATGTATTTAGATTTGTCCTGTAATGGCCACCAATCCAGAACACATTTATGGTCAGTAGACTATGGCTGTCCAGTCTGGCATCACGTTTAAGGAGCTCCTCTCCCCTGGCAGCCAGCCAGACGCCGCTGCTCTTC
This sequence comes from Tursiops truncatus, assembly GCF_011762595.2. Lineage (NCBI taxonomy): Eukaryota > Metazoa > Chordata > Mammalia > Artiodactyla > Delphinidae > Tursiops > Tursiops truncatus. Next base: position 30,357,190 of record NC_047038.1, read on the forward strand.
TGTACAAGGACCTCCTGTCCACGTGTCTGACCCACGAGCTCCACCCCCTCCACAGGGCTTTCTCTCGCCTCTTGGCTTTCAATGTTGATGCCTCCCTGGGGTTTGTGTCCTCACCCTACTCTTTCAGCTCAATGCTTAATACAGCCTCTCTTGGGGTTTGAGTTTGTTTTCCCTCTCAGCCACATTTTCTTCTTTCTCCTTTGTCTTGAAGCGTTCACAGACCATTGCAGGGTAAGAATGTCCTTCCCTGCTTGGCTTCACCCTTGAGATTTACCAAACCATATCCTGCCCTTGGAGACAGACTCATTCCACTGAGGTCCAGATATGTTTCAGAAGCAGTGGTAGCGATTAGTGTATTTTCAAAGAAGCTTTCTATTCAAGATGGTTAAGTAAAGAGAGTTTGGCTATGGAAAGGGAGAGTGAGAGGGTGGGTAAACCTCACCTGTTCATATTATTCAGTTATTCAAACAAAATTTATTCCTCGAGTGTTTCAAATGAATTTAATTTGATGATATTAACATGCATTTATATTAAAACATTCTGTATTCATTGGACTATTCAATCAATAGTTCATTTACCTATTAAACTCTTAGCTTCTTAAGAGCACAGACCAAATTTTCATCTCTCTTATTTCCCTTCCTGAATAACCACCGAATTTTTTTGGGGGATGTGGGATCTTAGTTCCTCGGCCAGGGATCGAACCCATGCCCCTGCAGTGGAAGTGCAGAGTCTTTACTACTGGACTGCCAGGGAAGTCCCCCACTTAAGTTTTTAAGTGACTGAACTGACAGATCCAACAAACCAAGGCCTGCATGTCAGGAAGTGTGAGCTGTAGATCTGTGTACAGATGTCACCACCCGTTTGGAGGACAGTTCCTGTGGATTGTGGACCTGGGAAATCACACTGCGTGGGCATTGTTCCCTCCACCTCCCCACTCAGCCCCACAGCATTGACATTTTTATTCAGGTGAAATTCCATTAAAACAAATATCAAGTAATGACTTTATCAAGAGGACCAAAACTGGGACCTTTATTTTTATTTTTTAAGAATTTATTTTTTCGAAGTATATTTGATTTACAATGTGTTAGTTTCTTTCCATTATGATTTATCACAGGATATTGAATATAGTTCCCTGTGCTATACAGTAGGACCTTGTTGTCTATCCATCCTATATATAATAGTTTGCATCTGCTCATCCCAAACTCCCAATCCATCCCTCTCCCACCCCCTCCTCCTTGACAACCACAAGTCTGTTCTTTATGTCTAAAACTGGGACCTTTAGTCAGCGAAACAGTCAAACTGGTGTGTGTGTGTGTGTGTGTGTGTGTGTGTTGGCACGAGGCTGGGAAAAAACTAGACTGAGGATGTCATGAAAAGGCAATATTTAGCCCGAGGGGCCTGTGGAAGCAAGAGGGGCTTGTGACTGCCAGGCCATTTGCCTTCCCTCTTGCGTGGCTTTGTGACTTTGGAGGGAGTGTAGGTGGAGACTTAACAATACTCTTTACATCTCTCTCTGCCACTCTGTTCGTCTCCCTCTGATTTGGATCGTTGTCATCTCAGATCTGGATTATTGTTAGTAGTCTCCTAAGGTATGTTTCTGCCTCTGTTCTCCTTCCACTACTCCATCCAATATATCCTTCTCAGATTAATCTCCCCAGCGCATCGGGCTGATTGTGCTAATAGTTTAGTCATAAATGTTTAGTCACATTTATTTCTATTCTGTTTTTCCCCTAGTTCTGCATTCAGCGCCGTCTGGGACCTCCCCCTGATCCAGGTTTTCCACTGGTCTCCCAGTACTCCCTTCTCGTTAAATGGGACTCCCTGTTCCCTCCACACACCAATGCCTCTAGGCTGTCCCGTGGCTCCCTGTCCTTCACCACAGCGTTACAATCCTTCCCATCTTTCAGGACCTTTAAAAGCTGCCTTGTCCCTGAAATCTTCCCTGAACATACCCTCCGGGAGTGTTAGCTGCCACATCTGTGTTCCCACAGCGTGTTGTGTTCTGCTTCTTGAGATACCTATCGCTTTTTACCTTTTGTCATTCTATTTGTGTACCTGAACTGAGTGGCTATGGGCTCTGGGTCAGACAGCCTAGATTTTAATGCCAGTTCTGGTCATTTATGTGGTCTTTGATATTAACCTTTTTTAGTCTTGGGTTCTTCATTGGTAAGTTAACAATAATCATAACTACCTTATAGGTTCGTTGATGAAGATTAAATGAGATAATGACGTAGTACACCTAACTCGATGCTCAAAAGATAGTAAAAGATCAAAAAATCATGTTATTGTTATGTTATTGTGTTTGTTATTATTGTTGTTTTAATTTCCTTTCTAGACTCGAACTTCATGAGGGTTAAATCTCTCTATATATCAGGCATTAGCAAACTTTTTCTGTAAAAGGTCAGAAAGTCAGTATTTTAGGCTTTGCAGGCAACATATATCTCTGTCACATATTGTTAAATAATAGTAAAAATATGTATATTGGTCTCTGCCCCTAGTTCCCGGCATAATGAAACTAAAACTCTTGTAGTTTCCCAAGTGATAAGAGCACTGCAGGCATCTTTTGTACTAATATTTGGTCTTTGACCCCAGTTGCTGACATAGGGCTCCTGAAACCCATGTAACTTCCTGGTGATGGAAATGTCTTTTGTTCTAATGAGGTGATTCTAGGTGGGCTCCTGGATGGTTCCTGGATGGGGGCAGGTCCCCAAAAATACCAAGCCATGATAAGAAGCTTAGAATTTTCAACCCCCCACTCGCTTCTCCAGAGAGAGGAGAGGGGCTGGAAACAGAGTTAATAATTGATCATGCCTAGGTGAGGAAACGTCCATAAAATCCCAATGGTATGGGGTTAAGATTGCTTTTAGGCTGGTGAACATGTCCTGTTCACCAATGTTCACGTTGGTGAACATACTGGGAGGGTGACACACCCCAACTGCAAGGAGACAGAAGCTCCTGAGCTCGGGACCCTCCCAGACCCCGCCCTGAACTCTTTATCTGGATCTTTCGCTGTATTCCTTGACATATTCTTTAATAAACTGGTAACCTAAAGTGTTTCGCTGAGTTTTGTGATCCATTCTAGCAAAGTAATTATACCCAAGGAAGGGATTGTGAGAACCTCTGATTTGTAGCCAACTTGGACAGAAGTTGTGGTTAACTTGGGGCCCTACCACTTGTGATTGGCATCTGAAAAGGGGAACGGTCTTATGGGACTGAGCGCTTAACCTGTGGGATCAGATGCTATCTCCAGGTAGGCAGTGTCAAAATTGAGTTGAATCGTAGGACACCCCGCTGGTGTCACAGGATTTCTTGGTGGGGGAAACACCCTCACATCTAATGTCAGAATTGTTGTGAATGCAGGAGTAGTGTGAGAGTAAAGGAGACTCATAGGAGGAAATACCCGAGTTTTTCCCCATACACATATTCTTTTCTTTTTTCGACAACCTTTGAAAATGCAAAATTCATCCCTAGCTCACAGGCTGTGGAAAAACGGGCCCCAGGCTGGCAGTAGCTTGCCGACCCCTGCTATACAGTCCCCAGTCCCCAGATCAGTGCTCTGCGGATATAGAAATTCACTGAGTAATGTCTGATTAATTAAATGAGTGATTACATGACCGAGCTCTCTAGGAGTGCCTCTGTCCTTTTTTACCTTTTGCAAATGACTCCATTTTGCTCCCTCCCACCCTACACCAGAATCTAAGTCCCGAATCTTTCCCGCGTGCCTGATCCTAAGAACAAGCGGGATGAACCCCCAAAACATGGAGCCAAGGATGAGTTTTTTCTTCTACATAACTAGGTCTTTCTGGGTCTCTGATCCAATCTAGCGGGGGAGCTGTGTGCAGAGTTAGTGAGGTTCAGTTATTCTGGGGAGAAAAGTGGTGAGAGTATCAGAGCTATATTAAATACTGTATTATTGCATTTGGACGGCAGCTATATATGTTTCTCCATGAATGTGTAAAATCCTCTCTCCCCCGCTGATTTTAATTGAATTCTGACAAATCCAACTTTACTGTGGCAAGAGAAAATGAGAATGTTGTTATTAGCATAGCTTTTCCCCCTTGTTAACTGCACTTACAAATCATCTCCTCGGATAGCGTACGTTATTTTGCTTTTGTGCATTGATTTTATCACAACGGCATCAATTAGCTCTATTAAGAATCTTTCCACAGATGTACAGGAATGTGAGTGAGAACGAGTGGCTTAACTCTGAGAATTTTTATTACCAACAATTCAGGCATTGGCTCTGCTTCCCTTATAGATCAGTTTTAGAAAATAATTAATATGACATACTAAATTTGAAGCACAGACTGACTATATGTGTATCTTCACACATTTTTAAATACTTCTCTCACCTTTAAATACTCAATAATTGTGAGGATGATTATCATTCTTTATGTTAGGTGAACTCTGTAAATTCACAGGTTTGCTGATCAGAGCAGTGTTAAGAACTATAATCATCAGTAATACCGGTATAAATCGCATTCCTTAGCCAATTTCATACTTTGAATGGTAGTGAGATGATTCTTATCTGAGAAGTACAAAAATGTCCAGTAGGTGTTGCTGTTGTACACTGAATGAGCCAGGAAAGCTTAAAGAAATACAAACTAATAATAATTTCACCCACAAATTCGTTATCATAATTGTTTAAGCAACTATTATTGGGAAGACAAATAAGAGAATAAATGGTACATAACTTATTTCTATATAATTTTGAAGACGTTGTCATTTGCAATTTTTGTTTCATATACAGAAAGAAAAATGTCTTGGGAGAAAAGCTAAAAAGTCAATCCTAATTTTTATTTTTTAATAGAATAACCAAAAGGAATATATTAAAAATAGAAATTATAGGGAATGCAAAAATATCAGAAATAAAGTACATGCACAGACTCTAGACAATGCTATACTTTTTAAAAAAATTTTTATTTATTTTTATTTTTGGCTGTGTTGGGTCTTCGTTTCTGTGCGAGGGCTTTCTCTAGTTGCGGCGAGCGGGGGACACTCTTCATCGCGGTGCGCGGGCCTTTCACTGTCGCGGCCTCTCCTGTTGCGGGGCACAGGCTCCAGACACGCAGGCTCAGTAGTTGTGGCTCACGGGCCTAGTTGCTCTGCGGCATGTGGGATCTTCCCAGACCAGGATTCGAACCCGTGTCCCCTGCATTGGCAGGCAGATTCTCAACCACTGCGCCACCAGGGAAGCCCAACAATGCTATACTTTTAACAATATTGAAATTGCTTTTTGTTAATATAACGGTTATTCATCTGGAAATTTGGTAAAATTCTGTAACAAGCAAGCTAAGTCTTGAAAGAAAGAAAACCTCAATTTTGATTCTGGTTCAAAATTCAAGCCCTATTCATTTTATTTCTAGGCTTATAGAGTAGCAACGGTTGCCAAAATATCAAGCGTAAACTGTACGTTTAATGAATCACACTTTCATTTACCTTTTAGGATTGGGCTGTTGGAAGTTCTGTGATGTGGCTGCTTATGACAATAACCCAGACTGGTTAAAGAAGGCTAGGAGGCAATAAGATCTTCCTTCTGTTAATACAGTCACTACAGCTGTTATAGAAAGGTAAGGCTGAAACTACTTGGACTATTTTTCTTTTAACATTAGTTTCCATTTTATGCAACCTATGGGGAAGGAGAGTTATCCAAACTGCAGACTGTGCACCGTTTCGCTCCTGAGCAGGGACACCCACAATGAGAGTATTAATGCTCTCTGGTACTTCCCTCTCATGGAACAAATTTGCAAGGTCTGAGGCAATGATTCATAGTTCAGGAAAGACACACCTTCCAGAAGCAAAGATGAAGAAAGAAGGATATTATATGTTTAGTCTTTGCTATTTTTATCCTTCTGGTTTTCAGTTAAATTGTGACTTACAATCATTTGGTTATGACGACCCATTAATTCACCACACAGAAGCTCCATTTGAATCAAAGACTCCTTTTTTCAAACTTAAAAGAAAATGAGTCTATATGTTCTTACTCTTTCCCTGTAGTATGTTCTGTCATTTTACTAGTATTCAAAGTCTATCCAATAGGCTTGGACTCATCTTGAATAAAAATTTATAATTTCACATGAATAGTAAGTAGTGGTTAGTATTTTCATTATAATGAACACATATAAAGACCAAATTTGTTTTGTTTTTTTTCCTGGCACTTGTTTGTAATATGCACTAAAAATTACCATTGTACTTAGTATTTTTTTTAACGTCTTTATTGGAGTATAATTCCTTTACAATAGTGTGTTAGTTTCTGCTTCATAACAAAGTGAATCAGCTATACATAGACATATATCCCCATATCTCTTCCCTCTTGAGTCTCTCTCCCTCCCACCCTCCCTATCCCACCCCTCTAGGTGGTCACAAAGCACTGAGCTGACCTCCCTGTGCTATGTGGCTGCTTCCCACGAGCTATCTATTTTACATTTGGTAGTGTATATAAGTCCATGCCACTCTCTCACTTCGTCCCAGCTTACCCTTCCCCCTCCCTGTGTCCTCAAGTCCATTCTCTAGTAGGTCTGTGTCTTTATTCCCATCCTGCCCCTAGGTTCTTCATAAACATTTTTTTTTAAGATTCCATATATATGTGCTAGCATACTGTATTTGTTTTTCTCTTTCTGACTTACTTCACTCTGTATGACAGTCTCTAGGTCCATCCACCTCACTACAAATAACTCAATTTCATTTCTTTTTATGGCTGAGTAATATTCCATTGTATATGTGTGCCACATCTTCTTTATCCATTTATCTGTTGATGGACACTTAGGTTGCTTCCATATCCTGGCTATTGTAAATAGAGCTGCAGTGAACATTTTGGTCCATGACTCTTTTTGAATTATGGTTCTCTCAGCATATAGGCCCAGTAGTGGGATTGCTGGGTCATATGGTAGTTCTATTTGTAGTTTTTTAAGGACCCTCCATACTGTTCTCCATAGTGGCTATATCAATTTACATTCCCACCAACATTGCAGTAATATTTTTAAGATTGAGGCCGACCTTATTGGTATTGAAATATTTGAACATTCTAGTTGTGTCATATGGCAGGAACCTTGTGCCATATAAAAATACCATCTGTATATTTAATCATGCATAATTTCTCTAGCATATGCCTTTCCATCCAGACTACAAAAGCCCCAAGAACTGTTTTATATAAAGTGTCTATACAAGTGGGTACTTAAAAATTTTTGTAGAATGAACTAGCAAAAGCATAGGTAAAGATAAAGATTGCTGAATTTAACAAATGCAGTATCAGCCAAGGCTAAATTCAATCAGTTCAAAAATAATCTTTGAACTGTGAATCAGTCAGAAAACTCCTAAAAATAAGTGCTGCAGTCCAGCAGTAGATGAAGCCTTAGCATCTCGGTTGTTTCCTATTTTCCAGCTCCTTAATACCTCTTCCAGAATACGGTTTTCAGCACCTTGTTTCTTGACTCTGCTGTCTCAAAATGATTAACACTTGAGTAACAGACAGTTGCAGTATACTTTCTGGCTTCATTTCTAGCCTCTAGTAACCCTAGATATGCCAAGTCCATGGAAATACCAAGTGATTTAATTGATGCCAGTGAGTATTTACTGCACACTTTCTGTGCTTGGTTCTGTGCTATATTCCATACACACCAAGATATTTTATTCCTTTGTCCCTTTGTTAATGGCAGTCTTTCTGCTTCGAATGCTTTTCCCTTCCTTCTTCTCTGGGTAACCACTATTCATTCCTTAAGACTCATCTCAGGCATTACATACCCCTTAAAGCCTTTCCTGAGCCAAAAGGCTGGGGTCCCATAAGACTATGCATGGCTCTATAACAGAACTCAGCCATTTTATTTTAGTACATATAAACACTATCTCTTTATGTATCCATATGTCCCACTAGACTATGTGCTCCTCAAAGTAAAGCAATCAGAAGAGAACTGGCTCTTATTTCCATTACCAAATATACCAACCAACCTGTATGTGCACCCGAATACTTCGTCTTACTTCCTAGTAGAGTGAGTGGACCGTCATTGATTCATTAGGGCCAGTCCATCTACTCGGGTGCTTCCTTTGCACTTGATTTAGGTTGTCTAGTTATAGAATTTGTCTGGAAATTTTTTCAATTATTAGAAATTTTGAAGGCATTGCTCTATTGTCTTTTTGTTTCCAGTATTGCTGAGAAATCCAAACCTTTCCTACCATCCCTTCTAAAACTTCATATTACATAAAATTTTAATATCTACAGTGATACAATGATACAATGAATCCCTACCTACTATTATTCCGCTTCCACAATTATCCATTCATAGCCAGTCATGTTGGATCTAGTTTTTCCCTCCTCCACAGTTGCCTTTTTTTTCTCTTTACTTATTTTGGTTTCCAGTTTCTGTGGCAGAGCCTTTCTTCTTTGGGCTTGTAATCCCTTGGCTCTCTGCTCATGATCAAGAAAGCGTGAGACTAAAAAACTGATTCACACCCTGAGCCTGTGGGAAGGACTTTTCAACTCTGAGCTTCACTGAATCGGAATCTGGGTGGGCCATTTATAGGGGAAACTCTGAGGTCAGTGCCTTTAGGTCTTGCTTTTAGGCAGATCAGCGTCTGTGGAAAGGAGCCTCAGTTTCTTTTCTGGAGGGTAAATGTCTGGCTGCCAGCATGTTGGGAGTTGTACTGGGGAAGAAGGCTAGAGGTGTCTGCATTCAGCAATTCACTGGCCATATGGTCTCCTGGCATCCCTCCTCTGTTTTTCCTAGGTTGGAGCAAAGGGACCTGGGATTTTTACTGTTTCTCAAACGGCTTTTGCCTACACCCCCTTATTTAGGAACTCTTCTTCACACTGTGCTTCACATTTTTCTAGCATTGCCAATTTCTGATCGTTTTGAGGCTGTGGTGCAAATTTTGTTGATTTTGAACTCTCCTTGCTGCCAGCTTGGGATCTGAGTTTCTTGGGGGTGCTAAATCAGTTATCACACATCCATCCGCTTTCCACCTTTCAAAATGTTGTCGCTGTCGTTTCCTCTACCGCTTTCCCCACACTTGTAGGTTTAGAACAAAACTCATTTATTATACTTTCACACGGGGTTTGGGGAGGGAAAAAAAATAGATGTCTGTGTTCACATCATCTTAACCTGGAAGGGGCCCCCACCCCTTTCTTTTAAAACTTAAAATCCCACAACCATTGTTTAATATAAAGGTGAGCCCTGTTCCTTGTGGCTGGCTTCTCTGTAAGGCTTCTGGTGGCTGCTGCATGCACCAGGGCCTCTGAACTCTTTGGCTTTTCAGTGATAGGGGCAGCTGCTAGCAGGGAGGGTCTGGTCCTGCTAGATGAGGGTGTTTTTGATTTCCTTCCCGAAGCCCCATCCATGTATTTCTGGTAACTGGCCACCAGAGCTTTGGAGATGGGCTAGCAGGTTGCAGAAATGTGGGCCACCCTTCACACAAGCACGGATGTCCACGCAGGGGAGCCGCGCTCTCCACAGGAACAGGACAGGTTCCAGGAGCATACATTGCAGAGCAAGCAGCTCAGTCATCTCCAGGGGCCACTGTTCACCTTGGTGAAACAGTTAGCTCTTTGTGCTGTGCCAGGGCTGTGGTCACCTTCCTGCTTCCCGAGACCTGCACAGACTGCAGCGGACCCTTGGGCAGCATGGCTGCTGGCATAGACAAGAGCTCCTCCACATGCGGCTCCACAGCTGGAAGAGGAAGCATCTCTTCTTGAAAATACCTTTTTCGCTGGAATTCTGCAATGCCACACTGGCATGTTTTTGTTTTTTCCTTACTTTAATGGCCACCTAATCGAAAGCAATCATATGGAATGTTTGGAGTTTTGTTTTTGTTCTTTTCTTTTGGAGTGTTTTCTAAATACCAGGACCTAAGATAATGGCAAACAATTAAGGAACAAAACAGACAACTTTCTGTCCTCACAGAGCATGTGTTTCCCTTTTTCTTTGCTGGACTCTTATCCTTTTCCTGACTGCTAAGCTATGTAGGGCCCCAAGGTTTGGTCCTTAGATTTTTTCTGTACTTTCTAAGTTGCACCATTCAGTTCCACTGCTTTAAAAACATCTATAAAATGAGAAGTCCAAATCTCATATAACACTGCCTACTCTACATTCTCAGTTGATATCTGTAGTGGGCTAAATGGTGGCCTTACAAAAGATACGTTTATTTTTAATCCTCAGACTCTATGACTGCTATTTTATTTGGAAAAAGTGTCTTTGTAGGTTTAATTAAAGATGTTGCGATGAGGAGATCATCCTGGATTAACCATATAGAACCTAAATCCAATAACCTAAATCCATCCTGGATTAACCATATAGAGCCTAAATCCAACCATATAGAACCTAATCCTATAAGAGAGACACAGAGGAGATGATAGACACAGAAGAAAAAGCAACGTGAAGATGGAGGCAGAGACTAGCGTGATTTGACTACCCATCAAGGAATGCCAAGGAATGCTGGCCATCACCAGAAGTTGGAAGAGACAAGGAACATCTTTAATTAAATCTAAGTGTATAAATATATAAGTATATAAATATGTGTTTAATTATAATTAAACTACTAAATAATTAATTTGAGGAAGTTTTCAGGATATAAAATCAATATAGAAAAATCAATTATATTTCTATATCCTAGAAATAAATATTCTGAAAATGATACTAAGGAAACAATCCATTTATGATAGCATGAAAAAGAATAAAATACTTGGGTATACTTATTTTTTTAAAGGAGTTGATTTCTTTTTTTAAAAAATTAATTTATTTGTTTTTGGCTGCCTTGGGTCTTCTTTGCTGTGCCCGGGCTTTCTCTAGTTGCGGCGGGCAGGGGCTGCTCTTCGTTGCAGTGCGAAGGCTCCAGTAGTTGTGGCTTGCAGGCTCTAGAGAGCAGGCTCAGTAGTTGTGGCACACGGGCTTAGCTGCTCCGCGGCATGTGGGATCTTCCTGGACCAGGGCTGGAACCCGTGTCCCCTGCATTGGCAGGTGGATTCTTAACCACTGCGCCACCACGGAAGCCCTGGGTATACTTTTAACAGAAGAAGTGCAAGTCATGTACACTGAAAACTACTAAACATTATTGAAAGACAGAAGATTTAAATAAATAGAAACACGTCCCATGTTCATGGGTTGGAAGACAATATTTTTAAGATGTCATTATTCCCAAATTGTTCTTAAATTCATACAGAGTTAAGAGAATTCTAAATCAAATGAGAATCCTAGCTGTTTTTTGGCAAAAACTGACAGGCTGATCTTGAAATTCATATGGAAATGCAAGGGAGCCTGAATAGCCAAAACAAACTTTAAAAGAAGAATGATGCTGGAGGACTCACGTTTCTTGATTTCAAAACTTACTGTGAAGCTACAGTAATCAAGATGGTATGGTACTGGCATAAGGGTAGACTTACACATCAGTGGAATAGAATTGAGGGTCTGGAAATAAACCCTTACCTTTTGCCAAGGTTACAAAGACCATTCAATGGGAAAAGAATATTATTTCCAACAAAAGCTGTTAAGGCAACTAGATATCCACATGGAAAAGAATAAAATTGGACCTCTGTCTCTCACCATAAATAAATGGTAACTAAAAATGGAATACTGAAATGTAACAGCTTAAATGATAAAACTTGTAGAAGAAAACATAGGAATAAATTTTCATGGCCCTGGGTTAAACAACACACAAATGACAAAAAAAAAAGTAGATAAATTGTACTTTATTAAAATTTAAAACTTGTATGCTTCAAAGGACACCATCAAGAAAGTGAAAAGACAACCCATGGAATGGTAGAAAATATGTGCAAAACATATATCTGATAAGAGATTTGTATTCCGAATATATAAAGAACAACTCAATAATAAAAAGACAAATGACAATTTTAAAATGGGCAATGAATAGACATGGTGCTATGCAAAATGATGGCCCTCCCAAATCTGCCCGTATCCTAATCCCCAGAACCTGTGAATACACTAAAAAAAGTTGAATTGTACACTTTAAAAGGGTAAGTTATACAGTATGTGAATTTGATCTGAGTAAAGCCTTTTTCTTTTTAAAGAAATAGTTCAATGAGTTCCCATTTATTCTTTACCCAATTTCATGAATTGTTTACGTTTTTCTTCATTTACTTTTTCATATTCTTTCTCTCTCTATATATATCTTTCTGAAACCATTTGGAAATCATTTGGGATGATTGTGGAATACTACTCAGCAATAAAAAATTAACATGCATGAATCTCATAATAATTATGCAGAGTGAAAGAAGCCAGACAAAGAAGAGTATGTACTGGATGTTTCCATTTACATAAAACTATGGAAAATGCAAATCAACAGGGGCAGAGAGCAGATCTGTTGTTGTCTGAGGGATGGAGTGGGAGGCTGAGAGGAACAAGAGAGAGGGATTACAAATAATTATCTTGATTGTGGTGATAATTTCAAGAGTGTATAAATAAGTAAAAATTTATCAAACTGTATACTTTAAATATGTACAGTTTATTGCATGTCAACTGTACCTCAATAGAGCTGTTTGAAACTTTTCAAGGTGTACACTTTATAAATATAAGCAGTTTATTGTAAGTCAATCATATCTCAAGAAAGTTGTTAAAAGTGTCAGAAAACAAATGAAAATTGAAAAACTACTTCAAATCATAAGCAAAGGGCTAATTTCCTTGATATAAAGTCTCCACCAAATCAATAAAAAAATAACAAAAAACACAATAGAAAAGTGAGTAAATGATATGATCAGATCATGAAAAACAAAATATAATTGGCTCTTAAACCTAGACGGTACTCAACCTCACTCATAAAAAGAAAAATTCAAATTAAAGCATCACTGACACTGCTTTTCCATTCTTAATGGTGCAGATAGCAACAAATTTCATAAAACACTATGTTGACATGAGTTTGGGGAACCATGTAGTCTCCCACATAGATGGTAAGTGTATGGACTGCTGCAACATCAAAGAAGGATACATTGATAATATGTATTTAACTGCTGTATCCTTCCAGGTGGTAATTCCACTTCTCGGAATTTTTCCTACAGATAAACTTGTGTAAGTGCAAAATGACCTATGTTCAATGTTATTCATTAAAGCCTTATTTGTTGTCAGGAGTTTCCTGGCGGTCCAGTAGTTAGGACTCCGTGCTTTCATTGCAGAGGGCCTTAGTTCCCTGGTCAGGGAACTAAGATCCCACAAGCTGTGTGGCCCAGCCAAAAAAAAAAAAGCTTTATTTGTTGCTGTTAAAGACTGGCAATAAAATAGATGGAGAGATATACATGTTCTTGGATTGGAAGAATCAACATTGTGAAAATGACTCTACTACCCAAAGCAATCTATGGATTCAATGCAATCACTATCAAACTACCACTGGCATTTTTCACAGAACTAGAACAAAAAATTTCACAATTTGTATGGAAACACAAAAGACCCCAAATAGCCAAAGCAATCTTGAGAATGAAAAATGGAGCTGGAGGAATCAGGCTCTGTGACTTCAGACTATACTACAAAGCTACAGTAATCAAGACAGTATGGTACTGGCACAAAAACAGAAATAAAGATCAATGGAACAGGATAGAAAGCCCAGAGATAAACCCACGCACATATAGTCACATTATCTTTGATAAAGGAGGCAAGAATATACAGTGGAGAAAAGACAGCCTCTTCAATAAGTGGTGCTGGGAAAACTGGACAGCTACATGTAAAAGTATGAAATTAGAACACTCCCTAACACCATACACAAAAATAAACTCAAAATGGATTAAAGACCTAAATGTAAGGCCAGACACTGTCAAACTCTTAGAGGAAAACATAGGCAGAACATTCTATGACATATATCACAGCAAGATCCTTTTTGACCCACCTCCTAGAGAAATGGAAATAAAAACAAAAATAAACAAATGGGACCTAATGAAACTTCAAAGCTTTTGCACAGCAAAGGAGACCATAAACAAGGCCAAAAGACAACCCTCAGAATGGGAGAAAATATTTGCAAATGAAGCAACTGACAAAGGATTAATCTCCAAAATTTACAAGCAGCTCATGAAGCTCAATGTCAAACAAACAAACAACCCAATCCAAAAATGGGCAGAAGACCTAAATAGACATTTCTCCAAAGAAGATATACATATTGCCAACAAATATTAGTCATTGAAAGAATGCTCAACATCATTAATCATTAGAGAAATGCAAATCAACACTACAATGAGATATCATCTCACACCGGTCAGAATGGCCATCATCAAAAAATCTAGAAAAAATAAATGCTGGAGAGGGTGTGGAGAAAAGGGAACCCTCATGCACTGTTGGTGAGAATGTAAAATGATACAGCCACTATGGAGAACAGTATGGAAGTTCCTTAAAAAACTACAAATAGAACTACCATACGACCCAGCAATCCCACTACTGGGCATATACTCTGAGAAAACCATAATTCAAAAAGAGTCATGTACCAAAATGTTCACTGCAGCTCTATTTACAATAGTCAGGACATGGAAGCAACCTAAATGCCCATCGACAGATGAATGGATAAAGAAGATGTGGCACATATATACAATGGAATATTACTCAGCCATAAAAAGCAATGAAATTGAGTTATTTGTAGTGAGGTGGATGGACCTAGAGTCTGTCATACAGAGTGAAGTAAGTCAGAAAGAGAAAAACAAATACTGTATGCTAACACATATATACGGTATCTAAGAAAGAAAAAAAAGGTCATGAAGAACCTAGGGGCAGGATGGGAATAAAGACACAGACCTACTAGAGAATGGACTTGAGGATATAGGGAGGGGGAAGGGTAAGCTGTGACAAAGTGAGAGAGTGGCATGGACATATATACACTACCAAACATAAAATAGATAGCTAGTAGGAAGTAGCCACATAGCACAGGGAGATCAGCTTGGTGCTTTGTGACCACCTAGAGGGGTGGGATAGGGAGGGTGGGAGGGAGGGAGATGCAAGAGGGAGGAGATATGGGAACATATGTATATGTATAACTGATTCACTTTGTTATAAAGCAGAAACTAACACACCATTGTCGAGCAATTATACTCCAATAAAGATGTAAAAAAAATGAATTAAACATGATATTTGTATTTAAAAAATAATATGTATAAATAAAGTAACATTTTGTTATCAATGTAAAAAAAAAAGACTGGCAATAATGTAATTGCCTGTGCATAGGAGATTGGTTAAATAATTATAGTTTAACTGTTGAATGTAGTACTGTGTATTGGTAAAAAAAGAATGAGAAAGCTTTTTTTTTTTTTTTTTTTTTTGTGGTACGCGGGTCTCTCACTGTTGCGGCCTCTCCTGTTGCGGAGCACAGGCTCCGGACGCGCAGGCTCAGTGGCCATGGCTCACGGGCTCAGCCGCTCTGTGGCATGTGGGATCTTCCCGGACCGGGGCACGAACCCGTGTCCCTTGCATCGGCAGGTGGACTCTCAACCACTGCGCCACCAGGGAAGCCCTGAGAAACCTTTTTATATGTTGGAATGAGAAAATCTTATCTGAAGTGAAAAGAACCAGGTGCAGAACAGTGTATGGTGTGCTGCTATATGGATTTAAAATAAGTCTACAAATGCATATTTGCACAATATACATAAGACTGTACAAGTACATATTTGCCTCTGGGGAGTGGTTTGAAGAAAGGTTTGGGAATAAGTCTTTTCCCTACCTCTCTTTTATGACTTGAATTTTAGATTATTTGAATATATTTCCTTCATTTGAAAAAAAATCTCTTGATTGTTGATACTAATAAGCCCCTCTGGGGCTGCCAAGGTTTTCACTCATAAACAAATTCATTTTGTGTTTCCCCCAGTATTTAAAAAATAAGTTTATTTTTAATCCAACATTTCTGGGTGCGTTGTAGCAGAAACTTATTTCATGTTTTCAGGTTACATAGTTCATGATATTTCTAGATATTGAAGTCCTCATTATTTCTTACCATGTTTCTGGAGGTGGAAGCTGGGTGAAAAAGGTCTGAACATTTTTTTTTTTAACACTTTGGAAGAATGTTGCCAAATTGCTCCTTGAAAGATTATACCAATTTACATTCTCACCTGTAGTTAATGGATGTGCCCCTTTTCTTGAACTCTCATTGGCACTTGTGCAATCATTTTCTAAATTCCAATTTTATGGGCTACACTCATATCTCATTATTTTAATTTTCATGTTCTAAATTGTAATGAGTTTGAACACTTTTTCAAAGTTATATTGGTCACTTGAATTGTTTTTTTAAAATCTTTTTTGCTTTTTTAATTAAATAAGTAAGACATTGATTTCATTTTCACAATATATGATTCAAACTATATGGAAATATACAAATATATGTTAGTATACGGTGTTAGGTAAAGAATCTAACTGTATTTTTCCACAGTTAACAAATTTTTTAAGCTGCCATTCATTAAAAATCTACTCTTTCTGTATTGATTACAAAAGTGCTTCACTAATTCTAAATTCTCAGATGTATCACAGAATGTAGAATCTGTTTCATTAACCTATCTGTCTAGTATCAGGCCGGAAGTACATTGTCTAGTTATTTTTGCCTGAGAGTTGTAAATCCATTCTTGACTCTTTTGCTGCCTAATTCTGGAATTGGAAATTGAAATCTAATTACATTAAATTTATAAATGAAATTTAGGAGATTTGAAATTTAACAACATTAATTCATCTTGTCTGAGAACAAGTTATTTTACTCCATTCATTTACCACTACTTTTATATTCCCCAGTAAAATTTTGTATTTTTCTTTATGTCAGCACTGCATATTTCTTGTTAAGCTTACTCCAAGGTATTTGGAATTTATAGCCCCTTACTCACTGATTAGATTACTTTATGGTGCTCTTTCGACTTTGTGTCATATTATATCAGCATCCCTCAGTTCCCCTGCCGTCAGAGTAGTTGATGGGAGGTTCGAATGCCATAGGTCTGATGGATAATATTTATTCTCCTTGGGCGTGAATGGACCACCTCTTAGTCTCCATTTATGGCCTGTAGAGAGTTTACAGTGACCCTCTGCTGGAGCAAGGACCAGGATCTGTAGTATCCTGTAAACCAGGATCTGTAGTATCCTTCATCCTGTAAATGAAGCTCTCCTTCATTTACATAAACAGCTAACTGGTTGGCTGCCAGCTTTTTAGTGCCACCCCACAGAGAGCTCACCACTTGTGCTCCTGATACTTGCTTGGATATCTCATTCCAGGCACTTCCTTCCTCACAGGGCTTATCCCCACCCAGGGTCCCCTGAACAACCCTAGAAGAAAGTCAATTGCTTGTTTCCATTTGACCCCAGAGAATTGTTCCTATATTGATTAAATAACCATTTGGGATCACAGAACATAAAAATGAGCCTGGTTCTCAATCAGAAAATTTTAAAAAGAAAGAGAAAAACAAAGATAATAGCCCTTTTCTATTGAAACTCTCTATACCATGCACTTTCCAAGTGTTTTTTTTAAAGGTAAAATAAAATTTTTTATTAAAAAATTTTTCTTTTCCATTTCTTTCCATTAAAGAATTGTGGTAAAATACACATAACAAAATTTACCATCTTAAACATTTTAAAGTGTACAGTTCAATAGTGCTAAGTACATGTATGTTGTTGTGCAGCCAATCCCCAGAACTTTTTCATCTTGCAAAACTGAAACTCTATACCCATTAAAAAACAGCTACCCACTTCCCCCTCCCCCCAGCCCCTGGCAACCACCATTCTGCTTTGTTTCTCTGAGTCTGACTACTCTTGACATCTCATGTAAGTGAAATCAGACAGTATTTGTTTTTTTGGAACTGGGTTATTTCATTTAGCAGAATGTCCTCAAGGTTCATCTGTGTTGTAGCATGTATCAGAATCTCCTTCCTTTTTTTTTTTTTTGCCATGCCGTGGGCGTCCATGATCTTAGTTCCCTGACCAGGGATCGAACCTGTGCTCCCTGCAGTGGTGGAAGCGTGAAGTCTTAACCACTGGATTGCCAGGCAAGTCCCTCTCCTTCCTTTTTAAGACTGAATAATATACCACTGCATATATATATCATATTTTGTTTATCCATTCCACCGTTGATGGACATTTGGATTGCTTCTACTTTTTGGTTATTGTGAACAATGTTGCTATGAACATGGGTGTATATACCAATTTCTCTGTGAGACACGTGCTTTCAATTACTTTCTTTTAAAAAAAAATTATTGAAGTATAGTTGATTTACAATGTTGTGTTAATTTCTGCTGTATAGCAAAGTGACTCAGTTATATGTATATATATATATTTTCCGTATTCTTTTCCATTAAGGTTTATCACAGGATATTGAATATAGTTCCCTGTGCTATACAGTAGGACCTTGTTGTTTATCCAACCTATATTCAATTACTTTCTAAGTGTTTTACTAGATTTATCTCATTTAATCCTTACTACAACTTTATCAATCAGGTATTACTAATATCCCAGTTTTACTGATGTGAATACTGAGGCGCGTAGAGGCTAAGTAGTGGTAATTCTAGAACTCCCATGTTTAATACCCCACTATACTGTTTTGCAAAAGAGACATCTAGGTATCTTGCACCAAGAAATGGAAAATAGAAATAAATACTATGTTTGCATTGGCTATTTATAAAGTAAGAAGTAGACATT
Source organism: Tursiops truncatus (assembly GCF_011762595.2). Taxonomy (NCBI): domain Eukaryota; kingdom Metazoa; phylum Chordata; class Mammalia; order Artiodactyla; family Delphinidae; genus Tursiops; species Tursiops truncatus. Next base: position 30,375,759 of record NC_047038.1, read on the forward strand.
ACTTTTTATTATTCATCATATTCCAAGAACAATACAGTACAAATAATATTCAGGTTATTTCTATTCCAACAGAATAACTTAGAAAGTTGAGAGCTATCCAGATAATTCAGGATAACATCCTGATTTTGAGTCATCCATCCGATTACTCAGATAATTACTTTGATATGAATAATCTAATAAGATTATTTCTTTTTTTTAAAATGTATTTATTTTATTTATTTATCTTTGGCTGCGTTGGGTCTTCATTGCTGTGCGCGGGCTTTCTCTGGTTATGGTGAGCGGGAGCTACTCTTCGTTGCAGTGCGTGGGCTCCTCACTGCGGTGGCCTCTCCTGCTGCAGAGCATGGGCTCCAGGAGCATGGGCCTCAGCAGTCGTGGCTTGTGAGCTCTAGAGCACAGGTTCAGCAGTTGTAGCGCGTGGGCTCAGCCGCTCCGCGGCACGTGGGGTCCTCCCGGACCAGGGCTCGAACCTGTGCCCCCTGCATTAGCAGGCGGATTCCCAACCACGCGCCACCAGGGAAGCCCAAGATTATTTCTTATTTTCAAAATTAAACAAGCTCTTAACTTCCTGTCTGTGTAAACACAGCCATAATGAGATAGATATGATGAAAATTAAAGAAGGAAAAGGGATGACTGGTCTGTGAAAATCGCATGAAATGGCTCCTTGTTTAGACTGTAAGGATCGATAAGCATTACTTTTAAGGTATATCTTATACTAAAATATCCTATATAATGATTTGAAATATTACTCTAGAAAGCAAAAATGAGCCTGAACACCAGATTTTTCATAGTTAAACAAGCAGTGTGGAGTAGGGAAAAACTGGGGATGGAGTCATCCCATGATCTGCATTCCTGTATCATTGGTTTGATGATGTCTTAACTTACTTACATATATTCCCTATATACTTTTGCAGTATAAATTCCAAAATCTCATGAGAAATGTAAAAATATGTTCTGGGGAATGTTTTTGAATGAATTGTCTATAAAGTGTATGCGGGGGTGTATTGCATATATATTAATTTTGTTTTTCTTTTTTTTCAACTTAGCTGAATATTAAAATTATCCACCTTGTTTCATGATCAAAATACTGCTATATTCTCAGGATCAAGAATAAATATGTTTTATTTCCTGCTCTCCAAATTAAATTATTTGAGTTGTTTTTCTAAGCTATACTGTATTTCATTTCCTTTTAGTTTTTTTTTTCCCACCAGACATTTTTTCAATTGCTGTAAAATTTATACCCAACAAACACATTTCTTTAAAAAAATGTAAAGTCCTTTCTAGAAATAGAAATCACTGAATACTTTTTTCACAAAATCATCCTCAAGATAGATGGAGAATGTTTCACTAAGTCCGATGAGTTTTGGTTGTACAGTGATATATGCCACAGTGGATAAAGAAAATACTTGAGGAAATTTAAAAAATGGCATCAATTTAAAAATAAGTAAAGCGATATCATACTGTGGAGGGAAATACAGAGATTAGAGCTGAAATTTTCATGATTATTACTCTACTTTGGTCATATTTATATGATGGGATTTTAGGGTGAAAGTATTTGTATCTCATCATAGGGATGTAGGTGATAATATTGTAATAAGGTTAGTAGTCAGGCTTCTTCTGGCTACGTGACAGAAACCCAACTCAAATTTGTTGAGATATAAACGTGATTTGAATTCCTCACTGAATCCTAGACAGGGCTGAATAGACAAAACTGGGGCCTAGGCCTTAAAACCAGCTGGAATCAGGGCTTCCACTGCTGCCACTAACTCCGTCTCTTTCTCTGAAAGTCTGCTTCTCTGTCTTTCCCTGTAGACCAGATTCCTCCACATGGCAGGAAGCACAGCCCACTGAAAACTTCCTAAACTTTCCACCATTAACCACTGTAGCAGACGCTGCTGCTGTCCTGGCCGTGTGTCCTTGGCCCATCTATGAGGTCATCTACAGTTGGGGAATTGCTCCCCTATCTGTCCCAGGCTTCCTACCTCTAGCATCTGCATCATTCTGCCTGAGGACAGCGGCTGGGGGAGCGCGCTGGGACAGCAGGTAGGGCAGACCAGAAGTGCCAGGTGGTTAATATGCCCAGGAGTAATCTTCAGCCAAAGAGGGGTGGGAATTGGTGCATAAATACCTTACTTTCCTCATTCTTTGGGAGGACAATTCTGAGTTTTGTTTTATAGGCCTCTTAGAGGGTTCCCAGCAGGACTCAACACCTTTTATTATTGCTTTCTTCCTTTCCCTTTCACACTCTCTTACCATGCTTCCTGGGATCATCTCTCAGATAGACTACTTGTACCCAATTCCTTGTTTCAGAATCTTTTTTAGGGGGATCCAGACTGAGACAACCACCAGAGAGTAACTAATTTAGGTTTCCTTTGCGACCCAGTGCAAAAATCATAGATTTAATTCTTAGATTGGCCCATTCTGGGTCAAACGCTTACCCATGAGCCAGTCAGTAGTAGCCATGGGGACAGGGACATGGTAGCTACCACATGGGTAGACTAGGAGATAAAGTGCTCAGAGTCAAGGCTAAAGTGAGTGGAGAGCAAGAGCAGATCTAAGATACAGGAGAATATTATTTATACAAGATAGGATATATGTTGGGATGATACCTTGATTGGGTATATAAAACAATAGGTCTTTACCGATAATGTAGTTAATACCATGTTTTATAAAATGCTTGTTCTAAACCAATTTTGGCAGGGGGTAGCTTTGTTTTAAAATAATTTCAGACTTACAAAAAAGTTATAAGAATAGTATGAGGAACTGTCAAATACCTATTGCCCAGATTTACCAATAGTTTATATTTTTTCCTATTTCTTTTAAATTTTTTCTTTTCTTGTTTAAATTGAGGTATAATTGACATACAACATTATATTAGTTTTCATAATGGTTTTATATTTTTATATGTTCCATTTGTTTTTATAATATTCTCTACTTACGTATACATACATACATATATAACCACACATATGTTTTTATATGTATAGATACATACACTCTATATATGTATATATGTGTAAAAATATATATTTATATTTTTTTTCTCTGAACCATTTGAGAGTGTGTTAGAGATATCATGCCTCTCTACCCTTAAATACTTCAGTGTGTTTTGCTAAGCACAAAGAATTCTCTTGCATAATTTAAGTGCAGTCATAAACTCAGGAAATTTATTATCGATTTTATACTACTATCTAATCTATAGTCCATATTTGAATTTTAGCAGTTAATTCAATAGTATCCTTTATAGCTATTTTCTCCCTAGTCTAAGATCCAATCAGGGAGCATACACTGTGTTTAATTGTCAAGTCTCTTTACTCTCCTTTAATCTGCAACAGTTTCATCAACATTTCATTTTCATCAACCTTGTTATTTTTGAAGAGTACAATCCAGGTGTTTTAAAGAATGTCCTTCACTTATAAAACCAATATATTTTATTTTATTTATTTTTAAAATTTATATATTTATTTTTGGCTGCGTTAGGTCTTCATTGCTGCGTGGGCTTTCTCTAGTTGCGGCGAGCGGGGGCTACTCTTCATTGTGGTGCGTAGGCTTCTCATTGTGGTGGCTTCTCTTTGTTTTGGAGCACCGGCTCTAGGCGCGTGGGCTTCAGTAGTTGTGGCACATGGACTCGGTTGTTCTGCGGCATGTCGGATCTTCCCAGATCAGGGCTCGAACCCGTGTCCCCTGCATTGGGAGGCGGATTCTTAGCCACTGCACCACCAGGGAAGTCCAAAACCAATATATTTTAAACTAGTGGGTATGTGGGAAATGAAGAGAGAGAGATAGCAGCGAGCCAGGGCTCCTCAGATAGACTTGATAGTCTTCTCGTTATCTCTGAAGTGGTTTCCATTCTAGCTTATATATAGCTCTGGATAGATTAAACATGAGAGAGAATATTCATTGGTTTAAGCTAGACAATGCAGTATTATTGGAACATGTGGATGTAATCAAAGTGTCAGTGATGAATTCTTCAAATCATTCTTTTTTCTTTTTTTTAAATAATACTGTTCAAAGGTGGTCTCTAACCAAAACTTCTACATGGAGAGTGGATATGTGGAACATATCATAGAAATTTATAGCTGAGTGGAGCTAGATATATTACTTAGTGCATTTTACAGAATAAGAACGTCAGGTTTACTGAGCTTAAGCAATTTGACTATGTTGGTCAGTGGAAAGCCAAGATCAGATCCCACATCATCCTGATTCCTTGCCCAGTGCTCTTTTTTACTCTGCCCCAAGTGATAAAAACTATGCTACTCACTGTAGTTGTCATCTTGAATCCCATTTGTGATTTGCTGGTAATCTAATTTTCAGTGTATTCAATTCATCTTTTTATTAAAAACAAAAAACAAATGAAGCTTTACCAGGAAAGTTCTCACTTTAAGGGCTACTACTTAAAAAGCATTTCTAAAATTAGCAGCTATTTTGTACCTCAAAACATTCATTCTGCCAATAGAAATGTTTTTATAACCAAATGAACAACTATTTTGATACATTATGATGTCTAAACTCATATATTTTAGTTTTGTTTTTAAGAAGAAAATGGAGTCTCCATTAAATGTTCTAATTTAAGAACAATGTACTCCAAAGGAATGCAGATCCATTCCTCTCGTTAGTGACAAAAATTGAATATAGAGCTCTCCCTTCAACAGGGAGAAATGGTTGAAAGCCAGTCTGGTGTAGTGGGAAGAGCATGAACGCTAATCAGCCGAATGGAGTTTCAAAGTCTGAGCAGTCAGGGGCTTCCCTGGTGGCGCAGTGGTTGAGAGTCCGCCTGCTGATACAGGGGACACGGGTTCGTGCCCCGGTCAGGGAAGATCCCACATGCCGCGGAGCGGCTGGGCCCGTCAGCCATGGCCACTGAGCCTGCGCGTCCGGAGCCTGTGCTCCGCAACGGGAAAGGCCACAACACTGAGAGGCCCGGGTACCGCAAAAAAAAAAAAAAAAAAGTCTGAGCAGTCAATACTAGCAGCATGGCTTGGGAAAATTCAGTAATTTTTCTGAGCTTCAGATTCCTCATCTGTGTAATGGGAAAAATAATATCAATTATTTGACTCTCTGGTACTGGAAGTGCATACTCTCCAGGATGACACAAATGTATCTTAAAGTGTTTGACATGGCGGCAGTGCTCAACTGTGATTAGTTTCAACTGGGTAAGTGGCCAAGTGCTGTGCTATGAGTAGGTACTAAGGAGCGTCCTTATAGGGTGAGGAAGCTGATCCTACCAGCTGGTGCTAAAAATAATTCAAGACTGTCATAAACAGTCCATACAGTTCTCCCCTGAACTTGCTTTGCCCCAGGTTTGGGGTTAACAGCACAGTATTATCCTCCTCTGTGCCACTTTTCTGGCGGGTTAGTTGCATTAAAAAACAAAACAAAACTTCTTTCATTCTTTAAAGCTACTCCAGATTTTTATTTTCACCAGGTTTTACCAGCATAGAAATGTTTTGGGGGTCCTTATGGTAGGGCATGTTCTGCATTCTCTTTGAGTGGCCATTGCTGTATTTATGTATTCCTTTCTCAGTTGAAAATATGACCCAGCAATTCCCTGGTGGTCCAGTGGTCTGGACTCGGTGCTTTCACTGCCGTGGCCAGGGCTCAATCCCTGGTCGGGGAGCTAAGATCCTGTGGGGCAGCCAAAAAAAAAAAAAAAAAAAAGTATGTATATATTTTAATATATATATGTATATAAATTTCAAGCATAGAGTTGCTTGAAATTTTAAAGAAACTCTGTGTTTTTTGTTTTTCTATTAGTTTTCTCATCTCTAAAGCAAATTGGTAAAATAAATTTCATTGTCTTTCATAGGAATATTTTAAAATATTGTTTAAAGTCATTCATGCCAGGCTAGGCATGAATTACAAGGTCTGAAAAAAGGACCTATAATGGAAACTGCAACTCAACCATATAATGATGGTATTGCAAATATGAGGCTGAAACAGATTCAGTCACCTCTTGAATGGATTTCTCTCCTTTCAAGTCCCATGGAATTGTTCCTCCCTGCTCTTCTCTTCCTGTTTGAACAGAAAAGATACCAAGAGTATTACCAATTATCTGTATGAATCAGTGCTTTCGAGCTTGACAATTTTCTTGGAAAAACATTTTAAAAGAATTTGCCTAGCACATGAAGATGATAAAATGGCTAATTTGGGAGGAACAGGGGAGGTCACAGGTCCAGTTCCCACCTGTAGCAGGCATTCCCTCTACAGTCTAACAGATGGCCAGCCAGGCTCTTTATCATTCAAAATGATAAAATAAATCATTTTAAGGAAAACGGTGAATTTTTTTATATTGGGTTCCACAATCCTTTCCACCTCATTTTTTATCATTGTCTCCCAGACACAGAAAATACAAAATGAAAGCAAACTAGAATACCGTGTTTAAAAAATCTGTATCTATACAATAGAAAGAAGACATTCTTTTTTATTGCACTAATTTTTATTCTTTATTCTGTTGGTACATAAACATACATAACTCACGCCAATAAAGAATGTGTAATACACGAACACACGCATATTCATATACTTTATTTCAGACCACCTCAGATTATTTTTGTAAACAACATTTAAAATATTACATATATAAAAGTGTGGTGGTGAGAAGGCCGAGCTGAACATTTTACAGATGGCAGGCACGTGCTAGACACAGCAGAGCCTCAGTCCCAGGTGTGATTCGCGTGCTTGTGCAGGCAGCTCTCAATCATGAGCTGCACTGAGCTTCCCTTTCCTGGCATCTCTATTTCAAAAAGAGCCCAGCAGGTGAAGGGAAAGCTGTAACAGCTGAAACCAGAACCAAATATGATAAAAAGTACTCGTAGTAGATTTTTGAGGGCATATTGTAAGCTTTATTTCTTGGTAGTCTTATATAGTAGGGAATTTCCTTTTCTGTCTGCTTTTTTATCTGTGTCTTGGGAGACCCTTTGATGATCAGCCCTGGTCCGACATTGCGCTTTCCTGCCAAAGACCACTGCTCAGGATGGGCGGCAGTTTCCGGAAGTGCCTCATGTCACACATGAGCGGCTGGTGCTCGAGGTGGAGGAATGACAACGATGGCCTAGAGCCGGTAGGGCACAGCTGTCTGTCACATAGTAAACAGCGACGGCTGCCGATCAAGGCTGGGCTGGAACACATGGCAGGCTGCAGGGACAGAACAGAGCCGCTGAAAATTGAATCCTTCCTCCCAGCTCCTGACCCTATCAAATCGCAGAGCAGGAGTTTTCTTACGGGATTAGAGTTCCTAATTTTTATTTTACTCCACACATTTGCTTTTGATTTTACTCAGAGGCACCAAAAGAAGGCCTGAAAAGCAAAGGGATTGGTATTTCAGGAGTTTGAGTGCAAAAGTCTCTACTGAAACTTCCCTTATGCGGACAGAATTTAATTATATTTTCCACAGCTTAGTGGCTACCTTCAGAATGAAGGCTCTTATGTCACCTATTACTAAGCATTGGGTCTACCTTATAGTTACTGTTGATTATATACCAGTGGGTCATAAAAATGAAAGATTAAGGTCATTACATGTTTAGCACTTGCTTTCACAGATGACTAGAAAAAACCAAACTCAGTGGCTGCAGAAATGAAATGTTTAGTCATTCCTGAGCACCGAAGTGGCCAGAGCAGCCTATTTTCTAGGTGTTAGACACTGACTACTGTCAGGACCCCAGAAATTCTAGCTATTAATGCTTGCTTAGGGCTGTTCCACCTACGTACAGGGCGATTCTATCCATCAGCCACGGTTTGTTGACGATTCTTTATGTGCCAAGCACTCTGCCAGCTACTGTGAAGAATTACAAAAGAAGCAGAAGACACACATTAAGTCATAAACTCTTGGGGACTTTAAGATTTAATGAGAGAACCCGAGGAAACACAAATACAGACCTGTAAACATAACAGACAAAACAAAAACCATCTCTCTTCCCTACAGTGTACTTGGTTCCTTTAGTAACAGAGGTGTTACTCTTCTACCAAGGGCACTAGTAGTGTTACTAGTGGGTGTTCAGGAAGTAAAAGTCTTTTTAGTATTTTTCCTCTCCTCTAAAAGTGGTAAAGGTAGTCCTATAGTTTCAAAGTTCCTAATTCATAAAGTATACAACAGAGCTTTGATGGAGGAGTAGCAATGTTCCCAAGTATCAGAAATGATGCCTGAATCTGGCAAAGAAGTCAGTTCCCATCACGTAGTGAACATGCTGATCTGGAACTAAATGGCCGGAATCCTATGCATAGGATTCTGAGGCTAGACTTTGTGATTCCATGGATCTAAACGAAGACCGTCAGTTTAGTTAGTTCACTGAAGAAACATTTGAGTGCCAACTACCTGCCCGGTACGCTTTTAGGGGATTTAAGAATGAGTAACAAAGAGGTCTTTTTCTCAATGAGCTCATAGTGTAGGTGTATGTGGATGGCGGGGTCGGGGGCTGGGAGCGAGTCTGGGTGGAGAGCAAGTCAGCAGAAAATTGCATTAGCAAATGGCAATTGCTATAATGACTTTTATTTCCTGTTATTGGATTTAGTAGTGGGGTATGGATGGTTGGTAGCTGTACTTCTACTACAATTTCTGGAGGAAGTGCATTGTGAATTATGGAACTGTTGCTGGATATAAGTGTTGAGGGTCAGAGGATTAAGGAACAAAAAAGAGTTATGCTTACTGATGGAATTCTAGTATTCTGAGGGCAGTGAAATTCTCAGTCATGACCGTAAGGTGGAAGAGAGTCTGTAACGACCACTGTCAGTGGCTAGCCAATTTCACCTCCGCCTTACTATTACAGTAACTACTGTGGCTAAACTCTGACAGCCTGAATGTTTTCTGTGGCAGTGTGGGCAGGCTGGATATTCCAGAGAATTAATGGCCCCTTTCCCAGCCCCCAGTCCCACCAATAACTGATGGGAGTAAGTGCATAAATACACCAGTTCCTTTGCTCCCCCAGTGGGATAATTCTGAGACTTGACCCACAGAGTTCTACGGAGTGATTAATTGGCGGAAGCATTTAGGTGAGCCTAGACAGTTGGTAAGAGTAATTATATTAACCCCTGGCCATCCCCCAACCCTCCTTAACCAATCCAATTTTTCTTTCCTTTGCTGGATCCAAACTGGGTAAGGAACTTCCACAGGTGAACGTCCATAGATGAATATTCATGTTTTGAGGGCTAGTCCACAGACTCCTGATGAGCAAAGCAGATTTTCAAATTTTTTACACGTTAACTGGTCAAGGTTTATACCATGAAACCTTCTTGGCTACAAATACAGATAGATAGGCAGTGGGCCGGTCTATGAGTTAACCTAAATGAGGCACTCATTCATTCAAACAATATTTATTGAGAATCTACAATATGCCAACTACTATGCTAGGCATTGTGTAAAGCTATGAACAAAATAGATCTAGATTCATCCTTTATTAAGCTTTGAATGCAATGCTTATAGAGATGGCAAGTAGGAAAGGGTGGCCAAAGCTAGGAGGTACACAATGAGTATGGTACATAGAAATGCAGAAGCCACAGAAGGGAGAGAGTTATGCCCATGTAGCTGTGGGAGGGGAAAGTAAGAGACACAGAAGTAGAGACAGAGAGTGGCAAACACATGGTAACATTGGGACTCTAGAATGGGCACCCCACAAGCATACTGATGAGATGGTGGCAAGGTAACTGGGTTGGAAAAACTTCATTGGTTTCTGAAGGACCACCCAGTTCCCAAACTCCACTGTTTCTGAAAGCTGGCTCTGCTGTAGGCCCTGTCTGTCTGTCTTTGGGGTCTAAGATCCTGGTTTCTTATTTCCTGGTGTATTATTATGATTTTACGACAATCCTTCATTAAGTAAGGAAACTTGTGATGAATTCTTTTTCATTTTAAAGTTGATTAACACAGAGACTTGAACATGGAATTAAATTCTCACTTTTAACTGGTAAGGAAACTGAGGCCCAATGAAGCAAAATGATTTTCTGGTGAAGAGAAAACCCTGACGCCAAATTCACAACACTTTAGATCTAGCAAGAGCAAACGCTAGCAACCTTAATTACTGTGAGGAGGCCTAGAAACAGGGAACAAGGGTATTTTTTGGGTAGCCAGCATCCTAAACTGGCCTTCTATATAGTTTCCAAACATATTAGTCTCATTATGTGCGTTTTACTAAATTTGCACTGGTCTAACCCACATTTATCAGTGCCATTCTAATCTTCGTATTTATTCTTTCGTTTTGTTTTGTACCACTCCATATTTTTTTAAGCCAATAGCATCAACATCACCTGGGAACTTGTTAAAAATGTAAATTATAGGACCCATCCCAAAGCTACCAAATCAGAAGCTCAGGGGTTGGCGCTCAGCAGTTTGTTTCGATAAGCCCTCTGGTTGTTTCTGATGGCATTTTAGTGTTTGGAAATTACTGCTGTAGGCTAAGAAAATGTCAGGATTCACTTGCAGCAAATGTTCAGAGTGTGCCTACAGACTCCCATGGAAAAGTTTTTAAAAGAAGAAACGCTATAACCTTTGAAAAAGTAATCTCTCTGTTTGATGCTTACTAGGCCTATTTTGCTGTTGTTGTTGATAACAATGATGTGCGTTTGTACCTGTGGGTGTGTTTCAGTTCTGAGTACATCAATTCCAGTGGTGTGCTAGGAAATGTTTAACAACTGGCTCTTTGGAAAAAGAAAAGGAAAGACCTCATTTATAGGACTTGCTTATTTCTGTCATGTAAACACTCCCACCATGGCCAGTTTCAAGGTACCACCATGACATCACTGAAAATGGAGCTGGGGAGAGATCTGGAGTCAGGAAGAGATGATCATAGTCAACTCTCAAAAGTACTGGCTCTACCCATCAAATTTTTTTTTTTTTTTCCTGCGGTACGCTGGCCTCTCACTGTCGTGGCCTTTCCCGTTGCAGAGCACAGGCTCCGGACGCGCAGGCTCAGCGGCCATGGCTGACGGGCCCAGCCGCTCCGCGGCATGTGGGATCTTCCTGGACCGGGGCACGAACCTGCGTCCCCTGCATCGGCAGGCGGACTCTCAACCACTGCACCACCAGGGAAGCCCTCGATTTTTTTTTAAATTGAAGTATGGTTGATTTACAATGTTGTGTTAGTTTCAGGTATACAGCAAAGTGATTCAGTTATCTATCTATCTATCTATCTATTCTTTTTCAGATTTTTTTCCCTTACAGATTATTTCAAAATATTGAGTATAGCTCCCTGTGCTATACAGTAGGTCCTTATTGGTTATCTGTTTTATATATAGTAGTGTGTACATGTTAATCCCCAAATCCTAATTTCCCCTTTGTTTCCCATAAGTTTGTTGTCTATGTCTGTCTACAGACATTTTGCTTCTACACATCTAAGCATAAAACCCAGGACATAGCTGTACTTACATGTTTGGTGAATGAATTCTGAGAGGAAACTAAAGACATAGAGCTGGAATTTTATCTTTTAGGTAGGGAAAAATTTAGTGTGATTGAAGCCTTTAATTAGCATCTCAAACAATTCTTCCTTGATTTTAATGACTTTCACAAAAGTAATAACAGAAAGAAAACTGAAATTAAACATGTATTTATTTAAAATATATTCTTTAAATAGCTCTCTTTATTATCCACTGCAACAAATCAGGCAATTTAAATACAGGGAATTTTCAACATAGCACTTTATGGCAATAAAACACTTTGCAAATCAGCTTGATGGTTCATCTCTGCAACCTCAAGAGGTAATAGCTATGCGCTCCCTATTTTTACAGATGAAGAAAGTAAGGCACGAATAGATCTTCAAACTTTCACATAGTACGTTCATAGAAAAACTGGGATTAGGAGTTGAGGCCTGGAATTTCCCAGCCACAGTTTTTTAGGTTATATTTTCTGAAATGTGAATAATTAAAAATGAGACTTTAGTTGTATTTGGTCTACAGGAGTGGCTAAGATTTCTGTACCAGACTAAGGTTCACTCTGATGCTTGCCATCCCCCACACTTTTTAAAAAAATACTTTATTTATTTGGCTGCATTGGGTCTTAGTTGTGGCACGTGGGATCTTTAGTTGCCTCGTGTGGGATCTAGTTCCCTGACCAAGGATCAAACCTGGGCCCCCTGCATTGGGAGCTTGGAGTCTTAGCTACTGGACCACCAGAGAAGTCCCCTGCCACCCCCTTCTTGCCAGCCCTGAATTCCCATAGTCCCTGCTGAGAAGCACCTTGGAGGACCAGTTTCCTGCAATATTCCTAAACCCATCCATCCTCCAAACCATAGCTGGCTGGATTAGAGCTGGACACCAGATCCACAGGTGGCCAATCAGTGGGTTGGCCTGTGACCTAAACAAAATAAGACAATCATACTCCTTTGCTCCAATAACGAAGGATGAGAAAATTAGCATGGGAACTGAAAGTTAAAACTTACAATGTAAGGTAAAGGTATGCTGGAAAGGCCATGGTGGATTGTGGGTAAACTGAAGTTATGAGATAGCAAAAAGAGTAGAATGTTTTGCTTAGAGAACAGATATAGTGATCAGATTAGGAAGCAAGTAGTTAGAGAAAAGAGAATAAATAAATGTTCAGGAAAAAAATACATAAGAAACAGACCATGTAACAACTGGAGAGGGGGTGAGATGGAGACAGTAGTCCATTCATAGGGCTGCTGCAGTGCCTGACAGCTTTCCAGGTTCTATCCACATATATATGTATAAGTTCTGTTGCATGGAACTGGAGCTCTGCATTAGTGACTTAGCCCAGAGGGGGTTTGCAGTCTTCAGGTAACAAGAAGTCTGGAGGCAGGTGCTCAGGGCTGGAGCGGCGGCTCCACATTATGACATGCTGGGCTCCTCCAGGTTTCCTCTTCACCATTCTTTTTTTAAAAAAAAATAAATTTATTTATTTATTTTTGGCTGCATTGGGTCTTCGTTGTTGGGTCTTCATTGCTGCGCGCGGGCTTTCTCTAGTTGCGGTGAGCGGGGGCTACTCTTTGTTGCAGTGCATGGGCTTCTCATTGTGGTGGCCTCTCTGATTGAGGAGCGTGGGCTCCAGGGCATGCGGGCTTCAGTAGTTGTGGCACGCAGGCTCAGTGGTTGTGGCTCACGGGCTCTAGAGCACAGACTCGGTAGTTGTGGTGCACGAGCTTAGTTGCTCTGTGGCATCTGGGATCTTCCCGGACGAGCGATCAAACCTGTGTCCCCTGCATTGGCAGGCGGATTCTTAACCACTAAGCCACCAGGGAAGCCCCTTTTCACCATTCTTGACATGCAGCTTTCATCCTGATATCTACCATCTCATGGCCTCTGGCATCACATCCATTTCCATGCCTGCAGAAGGAAATGATGAAGAGATACGTGTTTTCCATATGTAAATATCAGGAATTCAAAACTTCTGCTTTTATCTTATTGGTCTGAACAGTAACATGGACTCCTGGCCGCAAAAAGGATAGGAAATAGAGTGTCTCTCTCTCTCTCTTTCTCTCTCCCCGTCCCTCTCTCTCTTTTCCCCCCTCCCTTCCTCCCTCCTTCCCTTCCTTCCTTCCTTCCTTCCATTCTTCTCTTTTTCTAGCTTAACACATTGCTTCCAAGGACAAAATTGGGAGTCCAGTTAACAAGGAAGAAGGAGAGAATAGGGTAAGCAACTAGCAGTGTCTGCCCCAGTATTGTTATACCTAGACCCCTACCATTTGAGTAACTTGAGTAGGTCTTAAACTAAATTAGAACTAGCATGGAGGTAAGAGGTGCTTGGTTGGTCCAGGGGGAGGTATTTTGGCCATCAGCCATCATAAATCTGCTGTCTCCTACTTTAAGCAAATATAGCTGACCTGTCCAGAAGAGTGATATCTTGAAAACCCCAAAACATTAACTGCTAACAGCAATATGGTTTGTTAACAAGTTATGTCAAACTAAATTCATGACTTAAAAAAGTTTTTTGGATTAGATTGAAAAGATGGGGAAATGCTATAGATATAGTATCTTGCTTTCAGTAAGGCATTTAATAAACTCACTTGACGTCATTGCAAAATGATGGAGACATTTAACTTGATGGTGGTAGAGTATCTGAACTTAAAGCTGGTTAAATATATTTATCCATTATGTTGACGAATGGATTAATATTAACCCAACAAGAAGTCTTTAGAGGTGAACCAATAGACTCTGCCCTTGACTTTGTCCTGTTCAGTATTTCTGATGGTGGCTGGAAGAAGAGAGAGACATTCACTGACCCAAAGCTGAACGAGAGCTGTTACAATGGGTAATGGAATAAAAATACATGGATAGAGTGGCCTTCGGTTCAAAGGACTCAGTCACACAAATACAGCAGAGAGGGGATCTGGCTTAATAGCAGTTTGTGGGAGAAAACACTTACAAGGACTACATTCAATCCAAGTCAACTGTGATGATACACAGCTTGCTTGCCCCTCTCTCCCTTTATCGACCTCACTTAGCATATCCACAACCCAGGTGAAATCCAATTCTTACTACACTGCACTTGGACTTGTGCATCTGAAAGCGGCTGGAAAAATATACAACCACGTTGGAAGTCCTCATTTCAAATTCATGGCCAAATAGGCCCTCAGTGCTGCCAGTCCTAGAACTATATAAATGCTCAAGGTGCACTAGGACTTTTTACAGTTTTGCTCTGCTGAAGGAACACTTCACACATTCTCCTCTCTCCTCAAATCCTCAGCATCTCCTCCCTTATCCTCCTTTTTAGCTGATGCTCAGGGCTTGTACTGAGATGGGAAAATTGAAGCAATAAGGAGAGAACTTCCACAGATCCCACACCACCGTGTCTACCCACCCACCAGCATCTCCACCAACATACTCTTGCAACAGAATTATCTACAGCGCACGCCTCTATTTGTGCACTGGATCCCACCCTGCTTGCCTCCACAGAGACATTACCCAAGCAATTCTCCTTTCCTCATCTCTATCACCAATTATTCTCTCTCTGTTGGGTAATTCCCATCAGCTTTGAGATGAGCTATTATTCTGTGAACTCTTCTAGCCCATGTGATCTGGGAACTGTTCCCCTTCCTCCTCTTCCATGGTTGTTTCCCTGGCCTTGGAGAGTTTCCTCTTCATAGACACGTGCTGATCAGTCCTCAGCTGAGGCCCCTCTAGAAGGAACACCTGCAGATCTCCAGAGCCTTTTCTCTGTGCATCTTCTCGGCTCAGCTATTCTGCTGTGTGCCTTGCACTGCCTTGGCCTCCCGGAATTCTCACCTCTGTCTTCTCAACTCAGGAGAACCTCTGGGGCCTACCTGGCTTCTCTCTCCACATGCCATGGCCAGGAACTTTTTTTAGGCAATAAACTGGGTCAGGGATCACTGTCCCTTGCTGCTTGTTTTTCAGTGTCTGAAACTGTTATTTCATGTATTTTGTCCAGGTTTTTAAGTGTTTAAGGAGGGAGGGTAAATCCAGTCTCTAATGTCATGGCTGGAAGCAGAGGAAATGGGACTTGTGCCTGGACCACATCCCCTCAGCATCTCTTGTCTGGGTCAGCACTGGTGTCTAGGTGGGTAAATCCAATTCTCAGTCCTTGCTGTACTTGGCCTGGGGGCAGCACTTGTTACATTCGATTGCTCTTTCCCTTGACGCATTCTGTCCCTTTGGCTTTCAGGACAGCATATTTCTTTATCTTCCTCTATTGCACTGGCTGTTCCCTCTCAGTCTCCTTTTCTGGTTTCCACTTTCCTCCCTCAACCTCCTAGTCCTTGGGCTCACTCCTTCCCCAATCACTCCGGGCTGATCTCCTCTAGTCCCTGAGATGTGCCCCAGTTTAGGTCTACAGCCCAGACTTTCTCCCCACCTGGAGACATGCACGCTTACCTCCCTGCTCTACGCCTCCGTCCTTAGGTGTAGTTAACAGCTCAAACTGATCACGCTCCATGTCCAACTCCTGCTTTTTCTCTCTAAGCTCGCTCCACTAGCAGCTTCTTCAACTCCTGGATACAACTCTACCTTTTTGATTGTTCCATCTGAAAACTTGGCAGTAACTGACTCTCCTTCTATCACACCTCATATCTCATCCACCAGAAAACCCTCTTGACCCTACCCTTAAAACATACCCAGCCTCTGACCCCGTCTCATCTTCACTGCTGCCAACGTGGTCTGAGTCACCATCCTCTTTCTCTCACCGTATTGGCAATAATCTCCTAACTCACTTTCTCTTCAGCCTGAGGAGGGGGTAGTCTTTTCTCAAATCAGCATCCAGAATGATCTATTTAAAATATAAGTCGGATGATTGATTGTGTTCAAAATCCTGCAGAGGCTCTAGATTTCCCTCAAAGTCAAGCCCCCTCCCCCCGACCCCGCGCCTGGCTCTAACTGACCTGCCGGTTACCTCCAGGAACTTCCTCTGTAACTGCTCACTCACGTCATTGCAAAATGATGGAGACATTTAACTTGATGGTGGTAGAGTATCTGAACTTAAAGCTGGTTAAATATATTTACCCATTATGTTGACGAATGGATTAATATTAACCCAACAAGAAGTCTTCCTCTGTAACTTCCTCTGTAACTCCCTCACTCCCTGGGCTCCAAGCCACTGTACTCACAAGCCACATTTTGTTTTGGGAACATGCCACGTGCATCTGTACCCTGCACTACGGGCACACTGTTTTCCTGATATACCTATGTGTAGTTAACTCCCTCACTTTGAGTCTTTGCTCAAACACCACCTTCTCAAAGAGGTCTACCCTGATGAAGCTGTTTAATATAGCACCCTTCCTAACCCTCCCAATAATGGCTGTGAAGAAAGCCAATGCAGTTTTTGGCTACTTTAGTAGAATCACAATTTCCAAGCAAAGGAATGTGTGGTCACACTGTGCTCTGGAGTAATGATAAGAGTTAAAATTTTGGAGCACTTACTATGTGCTTTACATGCATGGTTATACCACATATTCACGGCAACATTATAAAGTAGGTCTCTGTTTTTGCAATGAAGAAAAAGGGACATAGAAAGTTCCAAGCCGGGACTTCCCTGGTGGTCCAGTGGTTAAGACTCCGTGCTTCCATTGCAGAGGGCACGGGTTCAATCCCTGGTCAAAAAAAAAAAAGGTTAAGCCAACTTCCCCCATTTACACAGCTAAGAGCTGGTAGAACTAGGATTCCAACTCAAGCAATTGACTCCAGAACCCATATTTTTAACCATTCACTAGAGCCAGAACGTATCTAAAGCAGAGTGACTGGATTCCAGAAACCATGTCGTGTGACAGAAGGCTGAAGGAACTGGTATTTTCCTCAGATAAGAGAATATTTACAAGGGCGTGACGTTTTCCTAGTGTGTGAAGTGGTGAGGTGGAAGGATGAAATTTTCATATTGCTGTAGAAGGGGAAACCTAGAGCTTGTCATAGAGACAACACAGAGAAGCAGATTTTAGACTAATATTAAGAAAGAACTTTGTAACCATAGAGTTGCACTGAATTGATATGCTCTGCTATTCAAAGTGACTACTTCCTTATCACAAAAGTTTATGCAGACTTGGATGACCATCTCTCGGGGGTAAAGTTCTTCAGGTAGAAAGTTGTCTTTCTAACTTGCATATTTTGTGGTTCACCTGTCCTTTACCTGGTGGCTTCCTTAGACACCCAGGGCAGTACCAGGGAAGGACAGTGTGAGACTGCTTCACCAGTGTGGGAAAACGAGAAGCAATGAATTCCCGTTCACACCCGCCTCCATTCCACAGGCACCCTGGAGATGAGGGAGGGAGCACTGTTGTTTCCTAAAGGTAAAATTGTGTTCCCAATAGGAATGCAGTGGGATTAAACTCACATTCCATTGTCCTTGCCCTTATTTGGCAACGGGCACATGTTAATTGGACTCAGAGGAAAACTCGTCTTTGCTCAGGCTGGAAGGAACATGATTAAACAGATCATCTAGCTTAATTTGAAAGGTGCTCGGGGAGACACTTCTGACTAGATGTGTCAAGAGAGGGCATCTCTGGAGAGTGAATGAGCAGGAAAGGGTTGGAAGGATGGTGTTGAAATAAGAATGGGAAGTTTAGAGAACCAAACCCCAAATGTTCCTACTTCACAAATCTCCTGAGTGCTGGACCTCCTCTGTTCCTTATCCTTAGTCCAGCATGGCATGGGTACTGGCCAGATCTGGGTTCTGACGCTTACTGGTTGTGTGACTGGAGACTAGACATTTCATTAGCCCCCGAGTCTCAGTTTCAGCTTGTTGATCACCACCCACCTCAAAGGGTTGTTTTCAGGATCAAACAGCATAGGGACAAAGCTAAGTGTGGTTTCATTGCTCAAAAATGTTAGTTCCCTTCCCAATTCTGCATCCAGGGAAGGGAATTTTCTAGAATTGTGCTGCTCAAAGGGTAATTCCCAGACTGTTACTAGTCCGTGAACTGTTTGCTACCAGTTAGAGATGAGATTAGCAGCTTGATCTAGGCCATGCATTAGGTGCAATGCTTCTTTCCTCCAGGAAACCTACTGAAAAAAACAAAGTCAGCTGAACTGAGCGGTGTTTAGTTACCTAGTCCTTGTGTTCTGTGCAAGCGCCTCATCTCATTGTGGACCAGTAACAAATACTCCGTGGACCAGCACTTGCAGTAGCACTGTATCCAGTGACATAATAAATATTCAGGACATAGTGAGAAGGACCTAGAAGCATAACCGCCTGGGTTCAAATCCTGATTCCACTGCTTAGTGATTCTGGGCAAGTTACTTATCTCCTTGTGCTTCATAACCTCATCTGTCAAGTGGGCATATAAATTGTACCTGAGTTAATTTGTGTGTAACCTTTAGAACAGAGACTGGCACAAAGTATATGTAAGATTTTGCTATTATCATTATTGGGGAAACTTTAAAAGTAAGTTTTGGTTTTATAAGAACTAAGGCGGTTTGTTTTCACTCTATTATAAATTACGTACCCTTTTGTGAATCTTTATTTTTTGTCCTTATTCTTCTTTTTCCTCCCTCCCTCCCTCCCTCCCTTCCTTCCTTCCTTCCTCCTCTTTTCTCCCTTCCTCCTTTGCCTCTTTCCCCCTCCCCACTCCTCTCTTCCTCCTGTTGAAATAGATGACATCATGACTTTTTCTGCTAGCACTAAAATTATATTGAGCCCTTGGTGAATTCACTCATCAATATTAATAATATTTTGGAAGCTTGGCTTGTAGAGTTTTGCGACTTAAAGTGCTTATCCTGGGAAAGAAGATCTCTCCATCATTTTTTTTCAGGGAAGAGTAAGAGGTTTTGTGGTTTGCCTAAGGGAAGCAGATTTACTGACCGCTCTCATTCCCTTTGATTAGGATGGTGATCTCTGTTCTTTTGACGCTGCTCACCTGACACCAGCTCTTCTCCATATACATAAAAACCACCAAGGGGCTTCCCTGGTGGCGCAGTGGTTGAGAGTCCGCCTGCCGATGCAGGGAATACGGGTTCGTGCCCCGCTCTGGGAGGATCCCACATGCCGTGGAGCGGCTGGGCCCGTGAGCCATGACCGCTGAGCCTGCGTGTCCGGAGCCTGTGCTCCGCAACGGGAGAGGCCACAACAGTGAGAGGCCCGTGTAACGCAAAAAAAAAAAAAAAAACCCACCAGGGACAATCTTTTGTGAGTTGGTTCCAAGAATAACAAGTACATTTTCACATTTGTAAAATAATAACACACAAGGAGTTAAACACTTATGCTAAAAAGTAAAGCAATCTGCAGTGTTTTAGGGCAGTCGAGTGCATAGCCTTGTGTATCTGTATACATTTCTGCTAGATACTTCAACTTCCTAATTCCATATTCTTCCCCATGGTCAGCTGTGAATAATACCCATCTCTGCCATTCAGTCAGTCTCTTAGACAACCTATTTTTATATATTGTCATCTTGGAACAAAACTTCAGTTACTTGCTTTGGTTTGCTTTTCCTGTGTATGTGTGCCATTTGGATGACATTGTCCTAAATTTTAATTCTTTCTTGTTTTCGTTCTGTAAATGATTGAAGAATCAGCATTGCATTATTTGGGGACATTATTTGTAGAATAAGAAAAAGAATTCACCAGATGTCCCCACTCCACCTGTATCTTTCCCTATCATGTGAGGCAGAGATTTGAACTCTACTCCAGGGAGTTCTCACCAATAAGTTGATTCTTATAATGACATCACTGGACTTGACAACAGACACCATCAAGCCATCTTAACAATGACTCTGTGTGTATTTTTAGAGGAAATGGCGTTGTCAATGTGCCAGCTGTCACTCTTCCGCTTTACTTTCTTCATTCCCACATCCGATCTATAGGAACTTCTACCTACACTCAAAGACATGGCATTTTATCCTACGAATAAGTGTGCTTTGTGGGGTCACTTCCAATCTTTCCCTTCACACCAACCCCTTACTGTTGTTATAGGGCTAATTTGCAAGTTTTAGAAGCTGACAGGAAGTTATTGGAATAGATTTTTGCTGCTTTTTGAAATAGGCTCTGCTGGCTTCTCATGAACTTTAGCTTTAATGATGCTGTGAACATGATCACTAAGAAACTAAATACTTTTTAAGAGTCTGCTCATTGGACTCTCAAAGCCACATATTTCTATGATTCCTGGGAATAATTCAAACTAATGTTAGAATCCAGAGTACGTGAGAAGCAAAACAAGACAATTTTAACGATGAAGGATAATGTTAGAAAACTATACCCATTTGGAAGTTGTGTCTTAATTTCTGTTCACATGCCTTCACAGAAGGTTCAGATGAGGCCAAGGAAAGAAGTAGAAATAATCCTTTTTTATCAAATAAGTTTTTTTCCATGTGCGAAGTGAAGATAGCGCTTGCTCTTGAGTTGAAAGTGCTTTGAGTCTTCCTCACTGTAGGGACCCTAGGAGTATCTGTCTTCCAAATGGAAAACTGCGATCATTGAGGCACGACATTAAAGGACATATTGGCTGTGCTCTGAGTGGAGGATCTGGTTTGACTCTTCAGCACAGTTGCACCCATCAGACAGTTGCTGAGACCTTGATACCTCTCTCCCCTACCCTCCACCCCTGCAGTTCAATCTGTCCCCAGGTCTTGATGACACTAACACATCAATTTCTTTAATGCATTCCCTTTACTCCTCTGCAATTCTGCACCTTAGTCCAGGTCACGGTTATCTCCAACCTGGGTAGTTGCAATGGCTTCTAACTGATCCCCTTGTCTCTAACCCTCACTCCATACTGAGGCAAGAGTATTCTTGGGAAATGCAGAGCTGTGCCACTGCCTTCAGCGGAAAGTCCAGGTGTCTTAATTTGCTTAAAAAAGGCCTTCCAGACCTGGCCATTGTAATTCTTCCAGCATTATCACTAACCACTCTGCTTCTTCCATTGAGCTCTTTTTAATTCTTCAGGCTTACTTTGCATTCTCACTTACTGTTTCCTCTGACAGCACCGTTCTGTCCCCACTTTTCACCTATTGAACTCTCTTTCAGGTCTCAGCTGAAAGGCTACTTTATCATGGAGGCAGACCCTCTCTTAGATGCCTGGCTGACGTTTTTCTTACATGTTATAGTCTCTACTAGACTATAAGCTTCACGAGGACTAGCTCTCACCTACTTCGTACCTAACCCAAGTGCCCAACACATCAGGAGTGTTCAACAAATACTCGTTACATGAATGAGTAAAATGATTTGCACATTGCCCGGCATATAGTTAGCATGGGATGAATGGCAGCTCTCTGCATCTACATCTGTGTCACTACCAATGCACATATACACATGCATGTGGCATGGTCAGTATCAATAAAATAGTCTTGCTGTATATAATAGACTCACAATGAAGACTGTGGTAGGAGGGATACAGTCTATTTATTTACTGAAATTATTGCAAGTGTGTAAATTGGCTCTCCACAGAAACTGGAAAATAATCTTATAAATACACACATTCCAGTGCTGCTAAGACTTAAATTTGAATGAGCTTTCTGTGCAGGAGAGGTGGTAGGAGAGTACATGTGTGGTGAAATTTTAGTAGCCAGTATTATTTGAACACACACAGATGTTATGGTGAGCAAATGTTTAAGTTATTACTATTTAACACATACACTTAGTACTGAGAGCTCACATTGAGGCTGAGTACAGTGTATCATTTTTTTGTTTTTACTTTTTTTGAATTTTATTTTTTTTATACAGCAGGTTCTTATTAGTTATCCATTTTATACATATTAGTGTATATATGTCAATCCCAATCTCCCATTTCATCACATCACCACCCCTACCCCGCCACTGTCCCCCCCTTGGTGTCCATACGTTTGTTCTCTACATCTGTGTCTCTATTTCTGCCCTGCAAATCAGTTCCTCTGTGGTACAGTGTATCATTTAAAAGGTGATGTCGTTCTTTGCCAGGTAGAGCTACATGTTCTGATACAGGAAGGGATGGAATGGGTTTACCTTTTGTTAAACCTTAGCTTTACTACAAAGCTCTTCCTGGCTCCCTGGTATATGTTGGAAGTTCATGGCATTAAAGGTGAAGATGATGGTAAAAGTGAGAGGTGAAGAGTGTGAAGTAAGTGAATGGACTGAACCGACTAACCCTCGGCAGCTGGCTTCCAGTTGCTACTTGCTCTCCAAAGGAAACAGTGGTATGCACGAGAAAAAACAAATCAGGGAGTTAGAAAAATGTGATTGTGACGTTTGCATCACTTTCCATGATTGAAATGTTGAGAACTGAAAAGTGACTTTCCCAGCCAATTTCTCATTTTGATAAGCTCTGTTCCAGGAATAGCTAAGCCCAATGGAGTCAGGGAATGTAATCCCCTTCCTTTATTACTTTCTGATCTCAGCGTCAGCGGAACAAAAGGTATACGTTCAGAGGTTCTGTAAGTCCACAGTATGTTTTCTCCAAGGCATACCCGCCTCCCCCCCACCCCACCTCCCCGCACCGCACAGCTTGCGGGACCCTAGTTCTCTGACCAGGGATAGAACCCAGGCTCCCGGCATTGGAAGCTCACTCAGAGTCTTAATCACTGGGCCGTCAGGGAGTTCCCCTGGCATACCCACTTTTACCTCTCAAATAGAGAAATATATGTTTTCTTTTTTAAAAATTAGAATTGGAAAGATTTCCAAAGGTCAATGTATATCCGAATTGGATCAATATCATTATTCAGTCATTCTCTTGAGCTCAATCAAAACCTCTCAACTGGACACCCTCTTTAAAGGTTTTACTTTAAAGGAGATGATGAGTGTGCTGTAAGTGTCTGCTCTCCACGGCTCTGCCGTATTAATTCTGTGTTCATAGATGTGATACCTCTTGCTCTAGTCTGTCTGCTGGCTCTTACTGTTCTCCTGTATCGTAATTATTCTAATGGCGTGGTATACTATTCTTATATGTGGCTTCAGCACTGTTAAGAGATGTGAAAAAGATGTCCTTTCAGAAATCCATATACGTATGATCAAAATGAATAAAGTTAGCATACCTGATACCTAACTTGATGACCTAACTCTGGTTCCTAAATAACAACCACATGGTGCTGAGAGGTGTAGAAGTCAACTTTCTTTCTCTTCTCTTCTTGAGTTCTGCATTGAGAGAGTTGAACAGATTACTGTTTTATTTTTAATTAATTAATTAATTTTATTTATTTATTTTTGGCTGCATTGGGTCTTCCTTGCTGCGCACGGGCTTTCTCTAGTTGCAGCGAGCGGGCGCCACTCTTCGTGCAGTGCGCGGGCTTCTCATTTCAGTGGCTTCTCTTTTTGCGGAGCAGGGGCTCTAGGTGCGTGGGCTTCAGTAGTTGTGTCATGTGGGCTCTAGAGCGCAGGCTCAGTAGTTGTGGCGCATGGGCTTAGTTGCTCTGCAGCATGCGGGATCTTCCTGGACCAAGGCTCAAACCTGTGTCCCCTGCAATGGCAGGCAGATTCTTAACCACTGCGCCACCAGGGAAGCCCCCAGATTACTGTTTTAAAAACCTGTTTTAAAACACACACACACACACACACACACACACACACACACACAACAGCATTTGTTTGCAACAGGGGTAATCATGGAACAAGGAAAGTATCCCAAGATGTATGAATGACTTGCTCACTGTACCCCAACAGTGACCTTATTGGAACTCAGATCACCCTGTTCCCGTCTGCTGCACTGGGGCTTTGCATATGGGTCCACAGCTGGGGCCTGGGTGATTCTCCACTCACCAATGGCACTTTTTAGACCCTGAAGGAATTTTGCCTCATGAGTTTAGCTAAACCCACTCTTTGACTTTAGACAAAAGGTTTGGGATTATGTAAAATACCTTTATATAGTACTTTTCTTCCAAAGAGTTAAAGTTTTTTTTTTAACATATGTCATATTCATTTCCTCCTATTAATGATCTGATGAAAAGATAAACATGTTTTAAAATATAATTTAAACATCAAAGCCAAATCCCCTAAGGATTTATATATTTTCAAAATATATTAGGTATTAAAATAAGAGTATGTTAAATTTAAAAAATTTAAAAGGACAAAAAATAATAGTATGTTAATATGCATATTATACAAAAGCATTTTCTTTCCTACTATAGGGAAAAACAGCATATACTCATGACATATATAGTTATACTTATTTTTTATTTTTGAGTAGTAGACAATTTACTGAAAGGATGTTTATGTAAATTTTAACTGTGAATATCTCTCTTCTTTTATCATTCTTTTTTTGGGGGGGGCTTACTTAAAAAATAACATCCAAAAGTAATCAAAAATACAAAACAACAAAAAATAAAAACAAATTAAAAAATGAATAAAGAAAAATTTTAAAAATGGAAAAAAACAACATCCACACCCAATGATTTGAATAAGGAAACAATTCTTAAGAATACGTGTAATGGGCTTCCCTGGTGGAGCAGTGGTTGGGAGTCTGCCTGCCGATGCAGGGGACGGGGGTTCGTGCCCCGGTCCAGGAGGATCCCACGTGCCGCGGAGCGGCTGGGCCCGTGAGCCATGGCCGCTGAGCCTGCGCGTCCGGAGCCTGTGCTCCGCAATGGGAGAGGCCACAGCAGTGGGAGGCCCGCGTACCACGCAAAAAAAAAAAAAAAAAAAAAAAAAGAATACGTGTAATGGCTATTCATCATCCAGCACAGCTGTTATTTTATTAAATATCACAATTTTAAAGAGACACCGTCATCCTGGGACATATGATGCACGCGTGCATGCTGTTTAGCTGTTCTAGAAAGAGGCAAATCCCATTTTTATGGCTCCAGTTTTTAAATCCCAGGAAGACTTTACAGAAGGAGACTGACAAGAGGGACAGGTGGATATTGGCTCCAACTTGGTGACAAGTTTTCAACCTCAGCTGCATTCTTACAACAGGGGAGTGAAGAGCAGCTGGCAGCCTGGGAGCCTCTGTTCTACAGATGGAATTCTTGCGGCAGAGAGAAGAATGTTCTCTCTGGCTCCCCATGCTTTATGAACAAAGAGCACAACTTAAAAAGAGATTGAACCTACTGTTTGATCTAAATGGTGCTTTATTCTGCCTTCTCTCTCTCCCAACTTGTGTATTATAGTCTTAGTGATTTGTGTTTAGAAAAGAATATTAAGTTTCCCCATTTATCATTAGTCAATGATTTCTCTGAATGCAGTATGTTCTTCTAAAGACCCACCCCTCACATTTGTGAGGTTTGGGGCAAGAATATAAATAAGGCCCACCCATCATATATCTAAATACTCATCAGTTATAAATCAAATTAACAAACTGTTAAACAGGAGGTGTTCTTTCCGCTAACCTGGACTTTCCTACCAGAGTAGGGACATGTAAAGGAAATCAGCCCCCTTCTTCTCCCATCACTGGCTCTGTTCCATATAGCCGAGGGCTTCATGTGCACATGGTACGGATGCCCCAAATCACATGTCTAGGCTTCATCCACACCTCCTTGCCGAGAGCTGCCCCTTGGTCACCTTAGGCCTAGAAACTCTGGGAGCAGATTGAGGACTATTTGGGCTAGGAATTCTGTGGTCCTAGAATTCAGAAAGTGGTCCAGAGGGTAAGCTTAGGCTCTGAGGGGGCACATCCCTTCACCTGCAGTAGTGGGAGGGTAGGTCTGGAAAAGAGCCAGAGAGGGGCCCTCATCAGCGTGAAGCTCGGGACAAGGGCCGTTTTCCCTGGGTCTAAGGACAATACTTTTCTTTGAAACCTCAAAGTCTATAATATTGTTCCCTCTATGTCCAGACGGGGAGGAAGACATTGTGGCTAACTTCTAAGTTCTCCATTTAATTAAGAATGGTTAAAGCCGGTCATTATTTAGCTAGTGTTTAGGGCCCATCTGCTCTCAAACTGGGAACGATTTCAGTAGAGACAAGGCAGACTCTTTACTGCTGCACATAAAATATGAAACCCGGTGGTTCAACATGGAGATCATTCCTCCAGTGCATTTCTATAGTCTTCAGAAGGGTGACAGCAAATGTGGACCGTCCTCCTCATAGCTAGTTATATTTGACAGGACTTTGGTCTGAAAGGTAAGTGGCATCCATTATTCTAATCCTATAAATAAGGAAACCTGGAAAAGCCTTTCACTTTATGGTTACTTCAAATACACAATAAACTAGGAAAGCAGCCAGTAGTAGATGCAAGAGTTCTACCGGTGCTTAGAAATCAGTGAAATACAGATTGAGACAGAACACGGAACCAAAAAGATCTGAATGACATTGCCTCTCGGTATATCTAATAGAAATTTAAAAGGAAGAGCAGAGGAAGGAATCCCCATTTGCATTATTCAGAGAATCACCCATAAATTAGTGGTGTGATGTAGGTGAAAAACCCCGCATAGTGTTAGTAGGAAGGCTAATGTTACATAGATTTTTACTGTAAGGTCCAGGGAGATCCAGCCAAGTGGAAAAATAGCTGAGTTATGGTGGAAACCAGTCACCTTGTTAAAACTGAACAACCAGGTGTTTAGGCAAAGAATAGTATGAGAGACTTGTTTCTTTCCTGCTGAACACAATCACCCACTGTGAGCACAGAGAAAAGGAATCTTTGTGACAAGCACAGAGGATGATAAAAATTGGTGGATTTGAATATTTAAAAACTAACCTATGTCACAAGTCCATTCTGGGTTTCACGATATAGTCAAGGAGAGCTACATTTTGAGCTACAATTATGCTACATTCCTTAGAACAAACTTAGTTGAGGTGTTTGTTTCAGTACGGAGTCTATAGCAAGTCAGACTAGGATAAGTCTGCATAGATGGAGGATATATTCGCTTTTCCTATATAATTATTTTCCCCTAAATAAGAGTGAATTAAACTAAAAAGAGTGGATACAGATCACTCTCATTCCCAAATAAAAACCTTCGTGAATGTTGTGACAGTGAATAAGAGAGGTTCAGAATAAAAGATCATAGATTTTGACTTTAAAAGAATAGTATTTACCAAAATACTAATAAAATTTGATCTGAAAAATATAAAGAGTATTTACATTCGTAAAAATGAAATAAATACTCATGAGTGGCTTCCTGTTGCTCTGGGAATAAAAACCCTGCATGACCAGGCCCCTCCCTGCCTATCCAGCCTCATCTTCCAAATGTCTCTGCTCTGCGCTGAGCTGATCACATTGTTACCTAACCTTCTCTTTGTCCCTCCAACACCACGCCTTTCTCTCTCACTCACAATTTCTGATTTGCTTCCTTCTCTTACCTAAACCCTTCTCTTTCCAGTCTCAACTTCAGTGTTATTTTCCCAGGGACCTTTCTCCATTTACCAGTCTGGTTAGGGCTTCTATTGGACACTTCAATGAAACACCGTAGCTTTCTTTCTGTGCAGAAATAAAATTTTCTATCATAGAATGATCCTGACCTTTTCCCTCTCAACTGCTAAAGAGTGTGCTGGTTTTTTTTTTCCACTCTCACACCTTGTAGGGGGATTTTGAGATACTGTGGGGGGAAAGTGGAAGTGGGGAAGACACCAGGGAGGTGAGAAATGGGGAACAAAGCAGAAATAAAGGACTGATGTGGCCTCAGGCTGGGGGCTGAGATATTTTGTGGTTTCAAGGAGTGAGGCAAGTGACGAGGAGAGGAAAATTGTGGATGTGTTGCTGAATATAAGTATTTCTTCCCTGGAGTTACCTGTTAGTTCCTGGACTACGTTCTTTGCAACAAGGCTGAGACTGGATCACACGTGTCCTGGTGTGAGCAACATTTCTTGCTGTGTACAGTTGTGTAACTGTTTTATGCTTTTCTCTTCCTCTCTACCCCCAAGACCACAGGGCAGGGCTCATGTCCGTGTTCTTCAGAGCTAAATCCCCAGTGCCTAGGATAGGGTTTGCCCCATGGTAAACACTCAGTAAGTGATAACCGAATGGACAGATGAATACATGAACGTGTCAATCCATTCTGTTTTAGATTTCTAATCTCTAAATTTCACCCTTAGCCTCAGTGACAAAATGATGCTCTCCTCAGCCAAAGTTCTCTAGAAGATATTCTGAGCTGGTTTCCAAATGCCTGTCCTTAGAAACTTTGAAAATAAGCTATTTTTTCCTCACCACATTTCTATGACATTAAAAGGTGCAGGGATTGAATATTAATATGATTCTTGTAATTGAAATGAAACTCACCCAATCCTCATATTCTTTTCAAAGCATTAAAATATTTGCTGAAAGAGTCCTATCTTGGTGCACTTGTTAGCTAAGAGTTTCTCTCTATTGAAGAACAAGATAAAGCCGGTGAACATACATAATGCTGTCACTTACTGAGAACTTACTGTAGGCTCAGCAGTGTCATATTGCTATACACAGGCTACATCATTTGAGCACATAAACAATATTTTGAGGTAGGTGTTAGTTCCTGATTTTTACCAATGAGGAAACTAAGTTTGAGTGGCTTGCCCAGGCCTCCTAAGTTAGAAAATAGTGGAGCTGGGGTTCAAAGTTCAATGCTGCTGAGCGGCAACATTCATTTTTTAATTTTGAGAAATAAGCTACCTAACTGATTAAGAGTTTAGTTAACTTGTAATTATAACAGCAACTCGGAGTTCACAGTCTCGCTCTGCTTCTCTTTTCCAGAGATCACCTCCCTCATCCTGCCTCCAATCCACACTGTCAATTCTGGAACTTCCCTACTATTTACTACATGGCTAGATAAAGTCAATGCATAGTTAAGGTACTTCCCAAGGCGTCTTATGTTAGTTGAGTAACTTGACAGAAGTCCAAAGCAGCGCAAAAAATCCACTTTCAGCAAGGAATTTCTGGTTGTCAATTTAGTATACTAACTAGTCCTCTGGCTTCTGCAATTTCATCCTCTGTGTTATTAGTTCTCTGTGTTTATCTAGATCATCTAGAAATTTTTCTCCCCATTGAAAGGATCACCCTATCCTCTTTTTAGACTTATGGAACAAAATATATATATCGAGGCAGCCAAAAATTGGCCCTAGGAAAAGAATTGTTTATTGTTGTATGTACACATACACACACACCACACACACAGTCAATTCTTGTTATTTGTGGTAGCTGTGTTCAATAAAACTCTGAGTTACTGAATACTGAACCTAAGGGAAATATACGGCCAGGTTCCTGTGAGCCTCTGGTCACATTCTCATCAACCAATCAATACAGAACTTTGTTTTATGTGTGTTTCTGTTTAAAGATGCTTTATTTAATATGAAATTGACTTATTAACTTTGAACAATTTACCTTCACCCAGTAGTCAAGTGTTTGATTTCTTTTCACACTGGTTTTCTTTTGACACGCACAATGAAACAAATGTTAAGAAATCTCAGACAAGCGAGTTTTAATGTTTGGGATAGAAAAGGTAAGCAGATGACTAGGGGAAGTGTGCTGGTAGCATGAGTGGCCTGGAGATTTGGAGGAAAGAGGCCTGAGTAGGAATTTTTCACATGAATGATCACATTTTCCATATTTGACCCTCACCATCACTCAATGGATTAGCTAGAAAATAGATTATCTCTTTTTAAAAAGGTTTATTTGAAAACAACACAAAACTGTGGCCCAGATAGGGTTAAGTAACTTACTAAGACAAAATGGCTCAGTAGGCTAGGCCAAGAACAGGAAACACTAGATTTTCCCCATAATTATTGTGTGGGTAAGGGTAGACCACTCTGCTATCTGTGGTCCGTTTCCTTTTCCTCCTTGTGGTGTAAAAGAGTCTGAGAGACATACATTGAAAAGTTCTAGAAATCCCTTAAAAAAAACTTTGCATAAAATATTAGTAACTTAGCTTTCTAGTCCTTTGGCTTAAGTCAAGACTCAGCTGGGGCTTATATTTCTTTCTGTCACCCGAGGTAAAAGCAATGAGAAAAGCAGGAGGTGACCTGGGAGAGAGTGATGTTGAGGGGGAGAGTCAGATGGAAGCAGGGCTGGAGTGTGCTCAGACACAGCCTCACCCTCGTCCAAGAATCTCTGTTCCTTCTGATGCTTGAACTCTCCTGGTAGTGTGATCGACCATTCCTGTTTGTCTGGGACTTGGTGGGGGGGATTCCCAGGATATGGGGCTTTTAGCGCTGAAACCAGGGAAGTCCTGAGCAAATCAGGATGAGCCAGTCACCCTTCTCTCTCTCTCTCTTTCTCTCTCTTTTTACACAAGCTTGTTTTCAGTTTTCTCTCCATCTTTAGAAAAGATCACTGTTTCTTCATTAAGAACCGCATTCAATTGTTGACTTGCATTTAGGGGCCATTGTATGAAAAACATGTATCTTAGATAACAGACTCATGCTCAGTAAGGTGAGATGCTCATAGTATAAGAGAGTGTCAAGAACAGAATACGTCCTAGGAAATAGCAGATCTTACTGTAGCTCAAGCTTACATGGAGTTATAAATTCATTGAGAGGAACAGCCATAGAACTGCGGGCATTGTTTAAATTATTTATCTTTTTACCATCCCCACTCCTTACTCCACAAGCATGTATAATTAAATTCACATAATTTAAATCCCTCTACTGAAAGAGGCATCTGGATGTATAAGACTGATCTAGCAGTCAAAGACCTCAGGGAATGCGAAGAGCGGCTTGGAGGTGAGCAGTTGTTAAAAACAAGTGTGACACACGTAAGATAGGAAACTTCCAATCACAGTTTTGGCTGAAGCTCCAAAGCTGAGAACAAAACAGTACATGCCCAGTCACAACCATGCACCAAGGTAGGTACTGAATTGTCCCTTCAGGACATGCTATATGATGGAGGTCAATAAGCTAGGAGAAAAGATATTTGGCGAGAGCCTTGTGGTATGAGTAACCAGTTCTCCTGTGGGCGAAGGGAGCAGGTGTATTTGGGTTGTACACATTCACACTGTAATCTACATGAGAGGGGCTTCCAGGAGCCCACCTGGAAACTTGACTCATGTCCCCTGGAATTGAGGATGCATGTGTGCTGATACTGACACACAGCTGAGAAGACTAAGAGGAAGAACCATGTACGTTCACTGACTGCAGGGAAAGGATGCATGAGTTTTCCTTTGAAGCAAGTGAAACCATTGAGATTGGGGACAGGGGAAAGGGGAACAGACTCAGCCTGGAGCCAACTGAAAAGTCATCTTGCCAAGAGGACTAGCTGGAGGGTTATGGAACCCCAACAGAGAGAGTCTGGAGTGTACTGCCAAATGCTCGGGGGATTAGAGTTGGGGTTATTAGTGACCAGCAGAGAAAAAGGCCCCTTCCTTTTAAAAATGTAGGCTTCTGAGAAAACTTCAAAACCACTCTGCTAGAGAAAGTTCCAGCTCGAATCAACTGCCAAGCTCAGAGTGTTCCAACGTCAGATCACAATGGCACCAGCCATCATAACCATCACTGTGGGCTTACCCATAATACCCTCTTCCCTTAGTGCAGACCTTGGAAAGGTGAGGGGTGCTGACAGGATGCTGGGATAGAAGGAGGTGAAATTAGGAGGGAGAATAAAAGCTGACACTTACCATTTTCTCCCACTCTGTCCACCACACAAAGCCTTCCAGGTCTAAAGGGTTTTGAACTGGTAGAGGAAAGTCTCTATGTTAGATAAAAGGTGGAAATGTTGATGCTTTCACACTACTGGATATCTTAACTATTCAAAAATAACTTCTTGGGGCAGACAGTGATTGGAGTCATGAAGAAAATGATGGAAAAGTTATAGGACCAGTTCACAATTTCATCCAAAGGGTAGGAAGAAACTAGTTCTTAGATTGGATTTAAAGGGACTGTATATGTGTGTGTGTGTGTGTCTGTGTGTGTGTGAGAGTGACAGAAAGAGAGCGAGCGAGCTCTACCGAGTTCGGCCTGTTTAACAACAGTTGGTGTTTACATTGTGCGTATTATGTGCCTGGCGCTGTTCTGTTTCATGGGATAAATCATTTAATGCTCACAGCAACTCTATGAAACAGGTACTATTATTTTTCTGATTTTGCAGATGAGGAACTTGAGACCCAGAGAGGTTAAGGAATTTGCCCAGGTCACACACCCAGTAAGTAGAGAAGTTGGGGTTAAAACCCAGATGTATAGCTTAGGAGTTCATACTCCTAATCACCGAACACTTTGCTTGTTCTCTGAGAAAATGCTTACAAAAAGATGCTGTGATGCTGTGGGACTCACAGGAAAAGGGTTTGTGAATGAGCAAGTTAGAGCAATGATCTGGAAGCACCTCTTATGAAGTAGGAGGACGCCAATGGCCAGCACCTTGGAACTCCAACTGGGACTTGAGTGCAAGGTTATTGTGGGGCTGCTGTAGGTTTTCACCCCCAGAGGACTCTCAGGAGACCTGGGATGGGGGGCTGCCACTTCTGGCCAACAGGGAAGACTTACTTAGACATGGGTCCATTGAAGGTCTTTCTTTCTGAATATCATCAATTCTATTTTTTCCCCCTTTGAATTATTTTGCTTCCGCTCTGGCCCCCACTCTCTGGGCTCCTTTCTCTCCTGAGTCATCAGAGGGCTAACGTTCAAAGCCATTATTTCATTATGACTCTCCTTCAACTCCAAGACTGAACCTAAAAGCTTTTCTGATTAAGTAAGTACTAAGTACCATATTTCATGCCTAATGCTCACCTTTGCATACAAGGACTCCAGACATCACAGTTCCAGAATGTGCCCCAAACTATTTGATCTGATTAATTATTCTAATAAAGATGTATTTCCATAATGAATTAGACATAATGGAGAATATATTAATGAAAAATTCTGTAGATACATTATTGCAGAGTTAAAATTTTCCAACCTTGAAAGTCAGTGAATACAAAGTCATAGTTTTCATGAACTCTATTACTCTCTCACACTTTTTATATCACTACAATATAATGAAAATTATTTCATTGCATTCACGCAAAATTTAATGTCAAAATAATGAGGTTGCACTGAGGCTTACTGCAGGAAAACTAAGAAACTTGAATCCTCTTTTCTTTGTCCATTCATTCTGGCCATACACCTAAAGTGCCCTATCCCATCCGGCCAGACAGCTGTGAGAAGAAGGTGTCAGGAAATAGTGAGGAATCAGAGAAAGAAAGGAATATTGGGAAGTCAACTCAAAGTCACCCAGGAGGGGGCTGGGTTCTCCTTCTTTTCTACTCTAATCTCTCATCTTCCAACTTGGAGTTGAGTTCTTAAAAGAGTAAAACTTGGATAGGTTCAATACGAAATTCAAGTCTTTCTAAATTAATTTTTATTTTTATCAAACTAACATATGTACAAAGTTAAAATGCAAAGGGTATAAAATCCCATATAACACTCTAAACTGAGTCTAAAATAATTCAGTTGGCTATAATATGGGATGGCAGTATTGTGAAGGTAGTAAAATAATTAGGATGAGTCTAGAACAGAGCATAGGAACAAATCACCAATTCATTCCATTATATTGGAATTCATGTTATTGGGAGGTGTGTCATCAATGGGTTTTCCCATAGTTTAAAAATTCATAAGTACAAGCAGCAATTCCCCCCATGCCCTTTCATACCCCTAGTTCCAGAGTGTAGACCTAATCTTCAACATTTTGAGCTGTTCCTGCTGGTATTGACGTTTACATCCTCAGATAATATTTTGGGGTAAATCAAATCAAATTACTGTGATATCTGAATATTACTCACTGAACAGTTAAGTAATATACCATAATTTTGGTTTCTTTTTGCATAACGTCTTTTATGAACTTTTACTTATTCATTTTATTATATATTTATCCTCAATTCTTTCCACATGCGCCATGAGATCTGTCATATATAAATTTCATTTTCCAAATGCACAAATATATCAGAATATCATCTCTTTGTATGGTAAAGTTCAGAGTCCAGTCAGTTTTAGAGTCTTATTCCATCAAATGATTGAGAAAACTCTACTGCTTGCTGTATATTTTTACTACCTTAGACGGATTACTCTATATTTTTAATTTTTGAAAACAGAATAAATATTAAATTCTAGACTTGAAAGAGACTTCATTCATTCACTTGCTTTTTTTAAACAGGTGTTTTCATCCGGTATTTTCCAACACTTATTCAACTATTTTTGATCTACCAAAATGGCAATTTCATGTGAGCCAAAGAACTGCTGTACGTCTGGCACGCTGCTAAGTGCGTAGTCAGAATACTCTTATCCAGTCTCTCACTTTACAAATGAGAAGGGAAAACAAAGCTGGCTTGTAAAGTCCATCGATAAAGCTGTTATAAGATCAATAAAGAATAATACATTTCTAAGAGCTAAACAAAAATGTGACTGTTAGCCTGTGCATTGGAGGTGTAGCTTTACTTCCTGTGGATTTACAGTTCCTATGCCACTGTTTATTTTCCTGCTCTAAATTTGAATATGTGGCTGCAGACCTATGTCATAGGTACTTTAAAAAATTTTTAAAAAGCTTCCCTAAAGTGTAAACAAATAAAAACATTATACAGTGGGAGAATCTGAAAACCTGCCTATTTATTTTCATTGTAAGGTGGAAAAATCTTTAGCCTCCTGGGTAAATATTCATTATCTTAATTGACTTCTGTCTAGTTAAGTCTTCAGAAGGATAAAAAAAATAGTCTGTGGGTAAAATACATTTGCTGGAAATTACAGGACTGGAACGAAAGCAACATCTGAATTTCACTCTGAAACCAGAAAATCTAATACGGTAGTAATGATTTCATCATGCTGCTTTTTCCAGGCATGATCAATAAAAGAGGGGAAGTCAAGTCCTGCTTTGAAAACTGGAGTTCCATAAAGAATAAAGTATAAGAGCTGAAAAAGAAATCAGAGCTACATTAATTCAGGAGCACACGCTGGTAAGAGTAAGTCCAAACAGAGGAGTGTGAAGAGGAATGGAAAGAAACAAAACTGTTCCATTATAAAGGTGTTTAAAGGGCTTATTCTCCCTCAGTGCCCATGCATATAAATTCCATTAGTGTTAATAGGACCTAACTGCGTGACTCATGGGGTGAATAGAGTGACTTGTGTATATGTGGTTAAATGAAGTCTAGAAAAAGTCAATTAAAAACCACAGATGATAGTTCAGGAGTCTAACAGACTTACAGATATCTGCAAGAAAGGCATTTAATTTGAATCAATGGAATAATGCGTTTTTCTTTTGCTAAAGACAGAAGTTATAAAAATGGCAAAGGGAAAATAAGCCCAAATTTAGTTCTCAAAATCATTGCTTAAAGTTAAGGGATGTATTCTTGCTCCCCAGATGGTAAAATAGATCCCTTGTGAAGGATTTATAATTTGCCTTCAAATTGGAATACTGAGTTATGTAAGGAATTCAAACCATTGTCCATTTTTCCTAGCCTTCACAGTCAGAAAGAAGAGAGAGAAAGAGGGGATAGAAAGAGAGAGAGAAAGAGAGAGAGACAGAGACTCATTTACACAGAAACAAAACTCTGGCTTTTGATTATTTCCGAAAGGGAGCATAATCAAACCGGATTTTAAAGAAAATGCGTAATGGTACACAAACTAGTAGATGGAAATCTCTTAATCAAGGGAGAAATTATTTCTGGAAGAAAACTTGCAATTACTTTGCTGTAGTTCAAGTGAACAATAAAGTCCTTTATCCAGAAGAGAGAGAAAACTAAAGGTGTTTTTCTTTCTACTGATATATATATATCAATAGAAAAAAGTCAGGGGTTACAAATAAAGGTTTCCTTTTTGAGTATCTACTACTTCTGTCTTATAAGCCGTATGTTATGTGAAACCAGGCATGCTTTAATCCTTTACTTTAGTCCTCATACTTCTGCTTGTATTAAATAGGTGCTCAAACATTTAAATAAAGAAGAATAAGTGAACACGAAGGGGGGGATTGGAAAAAAAAAAGTCTTACCTGAAGTGTTTTCTTTGAAGTGTCTTATCTTTCCTTTGCTTTTGGAAAAAGTTGAATTTAGCACTGAGAAATGCTTCAGACAAATTGAATACGTAAGAATTGACGTGATCTCTTTTCTAGTAAAAGGAACTACATTTAAGAAGAAGGATGTGAGTGAAGTTTCTTTTGGTTAAGTTTAATAAGAAGCAGATCTTAGAGGGACTTGATATCATGCACTTGCATTAAGCTTTAATCCTTCACTCTATACCGCCAGTAGTATGGTATTGAAGTCATACTTCTTGTTGTAAAGCAGTAAGTCTGATATTGCTATCTCCTTCCCATCCACTTTATTTTTAATCATTTAAAAGCGTTCTTTATATTTTAGGATCGAACACAGCAATACTTTTGAAATAGAAGGTTTATAAAATTTGCACATTCACAGCACTGGCACCAGATGTACATACATGTCTGTGACTGTTTAATCAACCAGCTCCAAGTTAGGAAAAGTTAAATATGGAAAGTCTAAGAAGATTATGTGGGGTGTAATGTCATTTCTTTACTGATAGTGCATATAAGGTAGTAGTACCAGAAATAGAAGGGTGAATTTAGTTTTAATGTAAATACTAATTAGTACAGTGAAGCTGCTAAGATGGGGCTACTGGGAGTGCAGGGATAGAGGGTGGAATGGGAAGCGGAAAATTGTCTCAGTGGAGTGGGAGGTGGGTGGGTTATGCACCACAAATTAAGAAGGGATTAAGAAGGGCTTTGCAACACCAAGAGTTGGGGAGGAAGCAGAGCACCTGGACCTCCCATACACAGATGGTGGGAGTGTCAGTTGTTGTGACCACATTGAAAATGGTGTAGCAGTATCTTTTTTTTTTTTTTTTTTTGAGGTACGCGGGCCTCTCACTGCTGTGGCCTCTCCCGTTGCGGAGCACAGGCTCCGGACGCGCAGGCTCAGCGGCCATGGCTCACGGGACCAGCCCCTCCGTGGCATGTGGGATCCTCCCGGACCTGGGCACAAACCCGTGTCCCCTGCATCGGCAGGCGGACTCTGAACCACTGCGCCACCAGGGAAGCCCGCAGCAGTATCTTTTAAAGCTGAACACTTGCAAAGCATAGGAACCAGCCATCTCCTAGATACCTGCGCAACAGAAATGTACAGAAATTCACCTAAAGACTCGGGGAAGTATATAATAGAAACTATACCTGTAATAGCCAAAAAACTGGATCCAACCTAAATATGCATCAGTTGGAAAGTGGATAAATAAATTGTGTTACATTCAAGCAAAGAAATATATACGGTAACAGGAATAAATATGGATACCACGTGTAACATATGAATGAATCTGACAAACATAGCATTGAGCAAAGCAGTCGGGGGAAAGACAAGTCTGTACTGTTTGATTCCATTTATAGAAAGTTAAAAAGAAGCAAGGCAGTCTAAACTATTAGGTTGCAGTTCTCTCCTGGGGAACGGCAGAGGGAATTGTGGCTGTTTCTTAATCGGGGCACAGGTACCCAGCTGTGTTCACTTTGTGAGCATTTATGGAGATGTACACTTATGATTTGTGCAGTTTTCCATTTTTGGATGCATGTTAACCTTCCATAAGAAATTTACCCTTGTCCTCAGGTAAGTATAGGCCCCATGGAAGCTTGGGAACTCAAGCCCTAAGGGAAGAACTTTAGGAAGGAAGGGTGATGGAGAGCTTCAAACAGAAAGAAAATTGGGGAGAGTGCTGTGGTCAGTGCATCCAGTCTGTCATTACTTAGGGGAATAAATTAGCATTTGGATAAAGCCTGAAGTCATCATAAATAATAATATAGACTCACCATTAATATTGAAAAAATCTGAGGAGATCTAAGCTTGAGTCAGAATAGACACAGATATAGGTTTCAAATGAATAAGACCAGAGGCAGGGACAGGATGAGATGCCAGGTTCAAAAAGCCGACTGTCGAGGTATGAACAGAGTATCACACAGTAGCTTGGAATGGCCAGCCGAACCCTGAGTGTGCTTAAAGTTCTCTTGCCCATGCTTGAGGCCTAGCCAACATTTTACAGTTTATGCAGAAGACTGAGAAAGAGAACGACATGACTTACCATTTTATTTATAAATCAGTTATCACATGATCATACCCTATACTTGCAAATTTCCCCGTTTTTCAAACTATGCTCTGACTTCCACATGTAAAGCATGATGTAGCAAGTATACCAGCTTTTATCTGCTCATTTCATTCTTGGTTTCTTATTGATGCAGGGTTATAGTTAAGACTGGCAAAGTCCCCAAATAAAACTCTTACTGGTTTATGGATCCTAGGTAAAGTGAAGCAATAATAAAAGCTAGCAATTATTGAGTGCTTGTTGTATACGAGGCACTGTCCTCAGCAATTTGCATATATATTGTCTTAATTCTCACAGCTCTCCTGAAACTTAAGAGGAAAAGGTGCAGAGTGAGGAGGGGCAGAGCCAGGGCTCAAGGCCAGGTTAGTCTGACTTCAGACTGTATGCGGTTTTATTGTGTCAACTATATTTAACCATCAGACATAAAGATGCTTTGAAATCTCAGTGAATGTACCTGCAAGTCTTCCTTAGCTCAGCTCCTACCAAAAAGAGGTCATCCTCACCACCGCCCCGCACATCCACAGAAAGCACTCAGAAGGGAAGGGAGGCAGTGGGAGATCTTTCTCAGGGAAGCCTGGGCCATCAGGTAATGTTGGCAAAGACATCAGCACAATACAGCTCCTGTACACTCGAACGGAGCCCCTTAGGGTAACCCTCCCTCTCTCTGTGCTGCCAGCCTTCAACTCTCCCCACTCCCACATTCAGTGTCCGTTTCCCTTTGATCATTCTCCAGTGCGAGCTGTATTCTCTTCTTTTCTTTCCCCGGTAGTCTATGACAGATAGAGCCTGATGTTCTTCTCTTTGGGGGAGAACAAAGAGTGGCGGACCTTTAAATACACCGTTTCTTCATCTCTGTGGGGACAGGATCAATACAGAGATCATAAACCTACATACCTACAGAAAGGACATTTATTTAAATGACCGAAAGTGGTGGTGGTAAGGCCTTATTGTCTAGATTTTTTATAGAGAAAAATAGGGATAAAGTGTGTGTGTGTGTGTGTGTGTGTGTGTAGGGGGTGTGGATTTGAAGGCCCAAAATTCACTGATTCCAAGGAGAAGGGCTGAAAGCCGCATTTATAGGCCATTTTTCATTAGATTGAGAAAGTGAAACATGCAGGGTGTGAAGGATGATGGTGGGGGACTGATGGACAAAGTAGCCAAAGGGAGAAATTAAGCTCTCCCCAGGGAGGCGGCGTCTACTTCGCCCCAGCTGATGGTTGCCAGTTGGCAATGAGAACGGTTGCCAGATCTTCTGAGTTTTCAGAAGATGGAAATCCAGATTTTTTTTTTTAAATGGGAAATCTCCTATTTTTAAAACGCTGTGTGAGCCAAACAAAACACGATTGTGGGCTGAATTCAGTCTGTGGCCTACCATTTTGAGACCTTTGATTTATAGTCTTCCCAAAACACGACATTTCTGTTCCAATTTGTCATCTCAAGGCTTGTTCCTTTCAGACTCAGTTCATTTTCCGTACTCTGCCCTCCTCCTTCATTCCTTTATTATTTACACACATGTCTGACGCCCCCTCAAGACGATATTCTGTTGATAGCACGACTTGCATCTTTTTCAGTTTGGTATCTTCTCCATGGTTTTCTATAGTGCTTTAAATAGTGCAACACTCAGTGCTGGTTTAACAAGTGTTTGTTAAAGAATGCATTCTCAAAGCTAGTCCAGGGAAACTTGAAGCTGTACACGGGGTCCCTTTGCTGAAACACGATTTGCCTAAAAAACAAGTATCTGAAAGCCATTTTGGGATTTCCACTGTCAGTGATAGTCGACTGTAATTCAGCCCAAGTTTCTTGTAAAATCAACTAAAACATGTGGACAAAATATAGAAAACATCTTATTAAGAACATCAAAGACCTAATAAGAGAGTGAAGAATTGCTTTGAGAGAACAGGGAGAGTATAAAAGCACACACTGGTGAACGGATACATCTTTTACCCTGAGGGCATTTGCCGTGACTAGGAGGGGACAGCAACGAGGAGGAACAGGTCAATAAGTGGGTTAGGATTGGAGAAAAGATGGAGACCTTGGATTCACCCACTGCCCCTTGGCAGGGACTCTCCCCATGTCCTACCTCCCCTGCACCCAACATTAGCTACGTGACCTTTCTGGGGAAACAGCTGAGCAGTGCTTTAGGCTTTAGAGAGACAAGAGTAGTAACTCAGAAACATCTGGTCAGAAACCCCATGAGACACACACACCCTTTGCCCTGGGAGAGGTTGGTGACTTGACTTTCTAACGCTTGTAACTTCCTTTCCTTGAACGCGCTCGGATAAGGCTAATCTTAAGTAAAATGGTTCTTGAATTTGTGGTTAATGGAACTGTTAAAGCTCTACAAAGTTGGACTTGCCTGGTGGTCCAGTAAGTCTCTGCGCTCCCAATGCAGGCTGTCTGGGCTCCATTCCTGGTCGGGGAACTAGATCACGCATGCATGCCACAACTAAGAGTTTGCATGCTGCAACTAAGAGTCCGCACGCCTCAACGAAGAGTCCACATGCTGCAACTAAGACCTGGCACAGCCAGAATAAACAAATAATAAATTAAAAAAAAAAAAAAGAAAAGCTCTACAAAGTGTGCTGAACATTAGCCTGAGGCAGTACTCTTCTTATCCTCCGGGCCTCACCTTTTGAGAGCCCCTGTTTATATCCTTCTCTAGCTAGTCCCCTCCCCACAGAGTGAAGGTCCACCAGGGCTAGGGCATGTACCACCTAGTGCTGCCTCTGTACTCTCTCCCCGAGCCCCCGAGCCCCCTTCCTCCAACCATGCTCAGGATAGTGAACAGTGGAATTCCCTACCAAATGATGCCAAAGCCCATTTCCCAGGCCTCCACAAGCTGCTTCTTCGGACCCCTTCTCCAAAGGGCCTCTCTTGCCATTGGGGTGTGCATTTCCAGGCCCCAGAGAGGGGCCAACGGGTAGGTTGTGTGTACGTGTGTGTGGACAGACTTTGACTGTGAGGTTGGGTCCCCAGCAAGACCTTGTGGTGCTCGATTGTAGGACTCAAAGCAGGTTGCTGATCACTAGGGTCACTGAATATTTTGTAGTCTTGAATAGTTCCCTGACTAAGGGGCAGGGTTTAGATGCGCCACATTGAAAGGTGCATATAATTATCAAAATGTGGGGCTTGAGTTTTTTAGCCATTTGAATCAGATTTACTTTTGTAAGTGATACTTTTCTAACTGTTATCTAGATAGGTTTTGTATTCACTATATTCTAGCCTGTAATTTGTATAAGTTCACCATCTGTTGTCATTAAAGAAGTATTCGTAAGGTGATAAAAAAAGTTTACTGAAAAGAAACAATCAATCATTCTAGGAACTTCATGAAGCTGAGGTTGTGTAAGGTTCCCTGAATTGTATTTGTTGTTATGATAACATGAGATAGCCAATTCGTTGACAAAACTGTACTTCACATCAGTCTTGTTGTAAGACCTGGAGTCCCCAATCAGAGAAAGTTCCTATTCAGGTGTGAGATGTGTAATAGAGGCCTATATAATGGGTGGCCTGGAAAACTTAATACATGAGGTGATTAAAATATCCAGCCCACCTGGATCTTTGCCCACAGCCCACTGCCAGACCCCCTCCTGATGCCACACTCTATCCACTTGCAACGATTTTCAGCGAATACTAACTTCTAGGAATTTACTTAAATACGTGTCTTAGATCCAAACATATTAGTGACAAGAGTAAGAGCATGTCCATCATGTTAGCAATGAGCTAA
The DNA here is from genome assembly GCF_011762595.2 of Tursiops truncatus. NCBI lineage: Eukaryota > Metazoa > Chordata > Mammalia > Artiodactyla > Delphinidae > Tursiops > Tursiops truncatus. The sequence continues at coordinate 30,417,634 of NC_047038.1, forward strand.
ATATCCCTTGTTCATTATAGTAAATAACGTCTCAAAAAGTGACACCTCAGATATTCTTTGCAATGTCAACATGCTTGAGGAAAACTTGTTATTGCTTTTCACAAACAAGCACTTTCACTTTTAATAATAATTATTACAGATATTGAAATAACATGTCAAACACCTCATGTTGGGAGATCTGAACAAAATTTGTTAAAAAAATTTTTTTCTCCTAAAAAGCTATAAACTCTAACTGTAATAGTATATTTCAATTTTTATACATGTCTGTGGTAGATATGTTGTATGAATGAGATGCTAAACCCTGATGATTTTAATGTTCTCGTTTTGTTGAATACTTGGTTTAATGGAAAGAGGTTAGTAATCAAGTTTTTTTTCTATTTTTAAAAGTTGAGGTAAAATTCACATAACATACAATTAACCATTTTAAAGTATACAATTCAGTGTCATTTCGTGTATTCACAATGTTGTGCAATGACCACCTCTCTCCAGTTTCAAAACTTTTCCATCACCCTGGAGAAAAACCCCTATGCCCATTAGTAATCACTGCCCATCTTCCCTCCCCCGCATCTCCTGGTAACTACTAATCTGCTTTTGTTCTCTATGGAGTTGCCTTTTCTGGATATATCATATAAAAGGAGTCATGCAATATGTGACCTTTTGTGTTTGGCTTTTTTCACTTACCGTGATGTTTTTGAGATTCATCCAAGTTGTAGCATTTATCAGTACTTGGTTCCTTTTCATGGCTGAATAATATTCTGCTGTATATATCATGATTTGTCCATCAGCTAATGAGTCTTTGAGTTGTTTCTCCTTTTTGACTATTATAAATATGCAGTAAACATTCATGTACAAGTTTCTGTGTGGATATATGTTTTCATTTTCCTTCAGTATATACCTAGGAGTGGAATTATTGTGTTATATGATAATTCTATATTTAACTTTTTGAGAAACTGCCAAAACATAGCCAAGTTTTATATACTCTGATTACCTTTGAATTTTAAACAATATATTGCGTCTTATTTATTTATTTATGGCTGTGTCGGGTCTTTGTTGCCGTGCACGGGCTTCTCTCTAGTTGTGGTGTGTGGGCTTCTCTCTAGTTGTAGCGTGTGGGTTTTTTCTCTCCGTAGTTGTGGTGTGCGGGCTCCAGAGCACGTGGGCTCTGTAGTTTGTGGCACGCGGGCTCTCTCGAGGCGCGCGAGCTCAGTAGTTGTGGCGTGTGGGCTTAGTTGCCCCGTGGCATGTGGGATCTTAGTTCCCCGACCAGGGATGGAACCCACATCCCCTGCATTGTAAGGTGGATTCTTTACCACTGGACCACCAGGGAAGTCCCTATATTGCATCTTTTTTAATAGCTTTATTGAGATATAGTTCGCATATCATAAAGTTCACCCACTTAAAGCATACTATTCAGTGATTTTTAGTATATTCACAGGTTTGTGCAACCCTAACTACAATTTTGGAACATTTTTATCACCCTCAGAACAAACTTTGTACCCTTTAGCAGTCATCTCCCATCCCCTCCATTACCCCCAAGCCTAGACAATCACTAATCTAATCTCTCTATATACAGATTTGCCTATTTTGGATATATTGTAAGAATGGAATCATACAATATGTGGTCTTTTGTGACTGGCTTCTTTCACTTAGCATAATGTTTTTAAGGTTCATCCACATTGTAGCACGTATCAAGTACTTCATTCCTTTTATAGCTGAATAATAGTCCACTGTATGGATATACCATATTTTGTTTATTCATCAATCAGTTGATAGGGATTTGTGTTGTTTCCACTTATTGGCCATTCTGAATAATGCTGCTATATACATATGTGTACAAGTTTTGGGGTAGATGTATGTTTTCAGTTCCTTTGCAGATATACCTAGGAGTGGAATCCCTGGGTTATATGGTAACTCTATGTTTAACTTTTTAAAGAACTGCCAGAACCTTCCAAAGTCTGTACTGTTTTGCATTTGCATTAGCAGTGAATGAAGGTTCCAATTTCTCCACATCTTCTTTTTTTTTTTTAAGATTTTTTTTTTGATGTGGACGATTTTTAAAGTCTTTATTGAATTTGTTACAATATTGCTTCTGTTTTGGTTTTGGTTTTGGTTTTTTGGCCGCAAGGCATGTGGGATCTTAGCTCCCCACCCAGGGATCGAACCTGCACCCCCTGCGTTGGAAGGTGAAGTCTTAGCCACTGGACCATCAGGGAAGTTCCTCTCCACATCTTTAATAACACTTGTTATTATCAGTCTTTTTATTATAGCCATCCTAGTGAGTGTGAAGTGATATCTTGTTACAGTTTTGATTCATGCTTCCCTGATGGTTAATGATGTTGTGTATTTTTTCATGTACTTATTGGCCACTTGTGTATCTTCTTTGGAAAAATGTCTATTCAGATCCTTTGCCCATTTAAAAATTGGGCTGTCTTTTTATCATTGCCGTGTAAGAGTTCTTCGTATTTTCTAAATGCAAGTCCCTCATCAAATATACGATTTTCAAATATTTTCTACCATTTTGTGGTTTGTTTTCACATTCTTGATGTTTGAAACACAAACGTTTTAAATTTTGATGAAGCCCAATTTACCTATTTTTTCTTTTGTTGCTTGTGCAGTTGATGTTGTATCTAAGAAATCATTGTCCAAACCAGTCATGAAGATTTACCCCTATGGTCCTTCTAAAGACTTTATAGATTTAAGGCTTTAATTATTTTAGGTTAATTTTTATAATATAATGTGAAGTAGGGTCCAATTTTATTCTTTTGCATGTGGATATCCAATTGTTTAAGTGATACTATATATTATTTTTTCTAAAACTATAAACGTTTTCCATACTAATACTTTCTTTTTTTTTGGCCATATTTCCCCATTTATGCCAGTGTTACCATCCCTCTTCCATAAACTGAAAACCTGGAGTTACTCATCTTCTTTCCTTGAATATTTGATCCCTGGGCTCACCACTCTGTATCACTACTCTTTTGAAATTTTTCTAATTATTTCAATGTCCATGTAGATGATCATTCCAAAAACCAGGTGTCTCAGTTTTTTTTTTTTCAACCTAATTATTTTGTTCTACAGCTTACCTCAGCCACTTGCCTCCAAGGTCATATTCTAGATCAGTAGTCCTCGATTAGAATTAGAATTAGCTCTCAATTAGAACTGGCTGGGGAGCTTTTAAGCAATACCAATGACAGTCCTCCTCCAGCATAATTACATCAAAATCTCCTGGGATATTACCTGAGCATCATTATTTCTAATGTGACACCAGGATTGAGAAACATTGCCCCAGACATTGCCATCACCAATAACTTTAATACTTTCCTTGTGGAAATATCAAGTATTCCACTCTTCATTTGCCACCTGCTAATTTTCCCTCTCACTGTTTTGAATAGACCAATTCCAATAAATCTTCTACTGGGATCTACAGTCCATTCATCTTAGCATCATTTCATTGGCTCTCATAACTCTAGTGTCTATACTTTCCTTATGTGGTAGTCTGTTATACTGATGGCCCCCAAGTGAATCATGCCTCCAGTATTCGTGCCTTTGTGTAGCGCCCCACACCTTGTCCCCTGCTCGAAATAGTGTTGGCTATGTGACTTGCTTTAACCACTAACATGTGGTGGAAATGACACCACTTTTTGAGAAGAAGCCCAGCTACCCTGCTGGAGAGACCATGTGAAAAGACCATACCAAGAGACTACGTGGAGAGGAAGAGGCCCTGAGGGAACACGTAGTAGAGCCATGAAATTCAAATGACAGTGAGAATCAAGGCTCCAGACAGTCCAGGTGATTTCAGTGTGCAAGGTTGAGAACCACTGATTTGTATGCTGATGGCTCCCAAATATGTATCTCTATTGTCCAATACAACTTTCTATGAAGGTCTAGAAGGTCCTTTATGATCGACCCTCCACCCTGTCATCCCTCTAACAGCATCCCTCCTTGCTTCCCCTTGCTTACCTAATTCCTACTGCAGTGACCTCCTTGCTTTTCCTCACACAGCCTGGGTATATACCCTCTTTAGGGCCTTAGCCTGTTCCCACATTTTCTGCAGTACTCTCCCCCCAGATATTTACATTATCCACATGTCTCACTCCATCATCATCTTCTGGTCTTTGCTCAATGCAATGGAATAAATGCTGTAATTGAGTAAATTTTGCTCATCTTGCTAAAATGTCAACTAACATATATCTATGAGAATATGGGAAGATAAGCGAATAATAAAAAGTTTTACAGTGCCCATTTTGGTGAGGATATGGAAAAAGGGAAACTGTTATGTGTTGACGGTGGGTGTTTAAATTGATACAGTAGCTTTGGAGAGTAATTTGGCATTATCTAGCAAAGTTGATCATGTATATATATCCTGTATGAAGTAGGAATATAGCTCTGGTGGTTTTAAAATAGGTTCACAAATTCTTTGATAGGTCTCCCTTTAATAGGTAGGGCTTAATTCTCCTCTCCTTGAGTAGGGGCTGGATTTAGGGATTCATTTCTAATGAATAGATATGATGGAAAGGACAGTGTGTGACTTCCAAGACTAGGTCATAGGAGGCATTAAGTTTTCTTCTTTACCCTTTCTCTTAGATCACTTGCTTTGTGGGGAAGCCAGTTGCCATGTCATAAGAACACTCAAGCAGCCCTTTAGAGAGACCCAAGTGGTAAAAAACTGAGGTCTCCTGACAAGAGGCAGGGAAAAAAAAATTTCTTGCCGACAGGCATGTGAATAAGCCATCTTGGAAGAAGATTCTCCTGCCCCAGTCAGGCTTCAGATGATCACAGCCCCAGCTGACGTCTTGACCACAACTTCATGCAAGAGCCACCCAGCTAAGTCATTCCCAAAGTCCTGTTCCACAGAGACTGTGAAATAATAAAATAGTGTTTGCAAATATCTTTTCCCATTATGCATCTTGTCTTTTCACTCATCTTAAGATGTGTTTTCTTTTTTAATAAACTGAAGTTCTTAACAATGTATTCCAGTTTATCAATCGTTTCTTCTATGGCTAGTGCTATATGCGTCTTATTTAAAAAACCCTGCCTTAACCTAAGGTCATGAAGATATTCTGCTATATTATCTTCTAAATGCTTTATATTATTACCTTTTATACTTAGCTTTTAAGCCATCTCCTTTTAATTTTTATTTATTCTATGAAGAAAGGATTCAATTTTATTTTCTTTCTGTGTGAATACACAATTGTCCCAGCATAATTGATTGAAAAGCCCATCTTTTCCTCACTGCTCTTTAATGTCATTTCTTTTCCATATTAATGCCTATGTGTGGGTTTGTTTCTATTCTCTTTTTCTGTTTCTTTGGTTTAATTTCTGTCCCTGCTGCAATGCCAAACTGTGTTGATTGTTATACCTTTATAATATATTTCTGTATCTGATATATCCCAGTCCTCCTTTTGTTCTTCTTTTTCGTGAAAAGTATTGTAGCCATCTCTAAGTGAAAAGAGTATTACTTATGGTTTTTGAAATATAAAAAATAAAAAACTTGCATATGAATATTTATAGATGTTTCATGTATATAACAAAAACTGGAAACACTTCAAAGGTCCACCAACATGTGAATAAATGAACAAGTTGTTGTATACAATGCAGTATTACTCTGCAATAAAAATGAACAAATAGCATTATATAAACACTATGGATAAATCTCGAAAACATTATGTTGGGCAAAGGAAGCTAGGCACATAAGAATACATACCTTATGCTTCTATTTGTGTGAAGTTCTAGAACATGCAAAACTAATCTAAAATGACATAAAACACATCCATGGTGGCCTGGGGAAAGGAATTCTTCAAATCATTCAATAGCTGAAAGGTTGCCCTGTTGGTCTTCTATTCTGACAAACCGGATAGGACTAAAACCATGATTGGGATGTACAGGTGCCCCATGGTATAAGAAGGTACATTTTCTGGCCCTTCAGCATCTGTGGATCAGCAGATTTTGACACTTTTAAAGTAATAATAATAATAGCACCAATAAAATCTAAAATTTATATTGCACATAGTATCTACCAGGCATTGTAATGCTTTACATATCCCATCCCATTTATTCACTGCAAAAGGTTTTATGGGTAAGTATTATTATCTTTGTTCTACTCATGAGAAAACTGAGCTACAGAAGAGTCGAGTAATTTACCCCAAATCGCACAGCTATCAAATGGCCGAGCTGGATTATGAACGGAGGCAGTCTGGCCTTGGAGTTTGTACTTGTAACCGTGATCTGAATCAATGCTACAAACATGTTTTGTCTGCTTAGCATTATAACAAAAAGTTGATTTGAGAAGTTCAATGAAATGTTGTCTCTTGTTAGAATTAGCAATATAACTGGCAAATTTTGGGGAAAAATCCTTTAAGTGAAGTTATAACCCCGCCTAATTTAAGGTTTAAGAAAAAAATTCACCTCCTCCCTCCCGCCAATCAAAACAAAAATGAAACAACAAACCACATAAAACTGACTTCAGAGAGGAATGAGATTTTGGAGGACTTGTATTATCCAGATTATTGGATTCATACAGTTATAAGCCCTTTGCTTAACCAGGCTTGTGTCAATGGGATCAGTTCCTTGTTCTGTCAGAAAGGGAATTTTTCAGCCCGTCACTAAGAAGCAAATGCTTCTTTTCTGCTCTTCTGCTCCTAAAGATATTTTAATTTGTTTGTGATTTATTGAAATTTGCCTGGCTCTGGGAGAGCTGCATCTTTTAAGTATACTTTATTGCCTACTCCAATCTATTTGGGAAACTTTGTCTTCATAAAAGATGTTTCCCTGAGAGCACATTCTCATCTGAAGTCTATGAAGTAGCGTGCTCAATACAGCACACAATTTATTCTACCATTTGCTTCGTTAAGGTACCTAGAGGACATGGTGTGTGGTTATGGGTGTACAAAAATGGCCACAAATCCCCTCATACATTCGCTTCTGTTTGATAACTTTGATGGTGAACTCTGGTTAAAATTGCGGTTTTAGAAAACTAACCTCAAAAATTAATGGTGCTAAAAGATATTTTCTAACCAAACTGAAATATTTTTCTGTCAAGTAATTAATATCTAAAAATAGCATAATGTGATTATCCCAGTGATTTATTTTGGTCAGAGAATCTTTTTAAATACACATAAGACATAAAAATTTGGAGTGTGTGTTAGTTCACCTCTATGCTAAATATCCTCTATTGATGAGACTCTTAGAGGCTTATAGGAGTGGATTATGCCCTCCCTTTAAAAAAATAATTAATGCTTTTACCTGCGTTAAAAGCTCTTGGGGCTTTCCTGGTGGCACAGTGGTTAAGAATCCACCTGCCAATGCAGGGGACATGGGTTCGTGCCCTGGTTCGGGAAGATCCCACATGCCGTGGAGCAACTAAGCCTGTGTGCCACAACTACTGAGCCTGCACTCTAGAGCCCACGAGCCACAACTACTGAAGCCCGCGCACCTAGAGCCCTGCTCCGCAACAAGAGAAGCCACCACAATGAAGAGTAGCCCCTGCTCGCCGCAACTAGAGACAGCCCATGCTCAGCAACGAAGACGCAACGCAGCCAAAAATAAATAAATTAAATAAATTAATTAAAAAAAAAGCTCTTTCTTCTATCTTAATTTTTTCTTGTTATCTTGTTTTTCTCCCACTCACCTTCTTTCTCACTTTAACTTCCTGCCATGTTTCTCTGTCAGAAGTCTTTGTCTGTTTCTTTTTTTCTGGGGCCTGGAGATTGGTAACAGGAATTCTAGAGGAAGTGCTGAGTCCTGGGTCAGGATCCTGGCTAGGCTAGCATTAGTAGGAGGAGAGATGAGAGTGGATGTATCGCTTGACTAGTTTATTGTTTTTGACTTGTACCAATGGGAGGCATCAAAGAAATAGAACATATTTTACTCAGTTTAATCTGTCTCAATAGAGGGCATCCTAATTTCACATGAGATGGGAGAAGGCGTATCTTTCCAATTCTTTCCCAGTGGGCATGTCAGTAAAATAGGAATGCGTAAACATTGGAGAGACAGAGATTGTTATTGCGGGGCCTGCCAGGCATTATGGTGTTTTTCAATACCACTTAGGATGCTGTAGCAGATGAAGACTGATTTTCTTGTGACTGATTCTGTTAGTTTTCTACTGCTATTGTAACAGATTACCACAAACTGAGTGAATTAAACAACACAAACTTATTAATTATAGTTCTGATGATAAAAAGCCCTCAAATAAAAGAACTGGCGAAGCTGCGTTCCTTCTGGATGCTCTAGGGGAGAATTTGTTCCTTAACTTCTTCAGCTTCTAGAAACTGCCCATAGTCTTTGGCTTCCAAGTTCAAAGCTAGTATTCACATCACTCTGACCTTTGCTTCTGGTGTCATACCTCCGCCTACTCTGAAACCCTGCCTTCCTCTTACAAGTGTCACCGAAAGTGGGGTCCGGCTGCTCGCCGCTCAACAGCCAATAAAGAGGCCAGGTTGGTGGGAAAGAAAGTTTGCTTTATTTTGGGTGCCGGCATCCAGAGGGTGGGGAGGGCAGATGCCTGTCCAAATGCTGACTCTCCCCCTCCTACAACCAGTGGGCGAGAGCTTTTATAGGCAGAGGGAGGGGGCGACATGTAGAAACAGTACAGTCAGCTCTGACAGTCATCTTGAATTTGGTCATCAGTGGTCTGACGAGCGTCATCTTGATTGTGGTAGGTGCAGTTGATCTTCAGTTCCAGGGTTGGTTTCTGTTTCTTTGAGGCCAATTCTCGGAATCGTGGCAGCTTGTGTCATGGCTACAGGCTGGTCATCAGGTAGTTAACTTCTTCCACCTGGTGGGGATTTCAGTATCTACAAGACAGCTCACAGGATATGGCTCAGAATATTATCTACAGCCCTTGAGGAGGAGCTAAAGGTCCTTGACCATGCTTCATGACTAAACTATTATTTTTTGATCTCCTTTGACTGTTTTCCCCTGTTTCTGCATTTTCTCACTTCTCTGATTAAAATTATTCTTTGGCTAAAGTTTCTCCACAGACAAAAGGCAGGCAGAGGACATGGTGGTGGTGGGGGCAAGGACCATAGGGTCCTGCTCTGAAATCCTGCCTCCCTTTACATTGGGCCCACCTACATAATCAAAGAAAATCTTCCCATCTCAAGATACATAACTTAATGACCTCTGCAAATCCATTTTGTCAAGTAAGGTAACATTCCCCATTAGAGGTTTTGGGGATTAGGATATGGACATCTTTGGGAGTCCATTATTCTTCCAGTCACATACCTGTTCTACAACCAGCTGCCTGCCTTTTACTCCTATTGATATCATTGATATCATCCAATTGATAAACTGGAGTCAGCTAGACTCTACCATTTTTCGTGCTATTTTTACTTTTTTGAATCCTTCTCCACATAGGAACCAAAACAACTGTGCTCTGATGAATCTACAGAACAACATGGGTTCAAATGCCCAGAGCTTTCTTGATCCACACATTCTCTGTGCTTGATGCAGAGAATCTACCAGGTTTGAAATCCTAGCGCTAATGACTGGCACATTTCTGGGGTATTGTGCCCACCTAAGAAAGTAAAACTTATCCTCTGGACAAAGATCCCAAATCCATAAAATTCGAACTCTATCTTTCCACTAAGATCTGGCAGTTCTGAGAGCCTGCAAGAGTTGTTAATGTACCTTCTCATGGCCAATTTCCACAAAGTATGATATAAGAACATTGCATCATCCAAATTAAACATGTGACCCACTGTCAGCATCAGTCAGCACAGAAAGTGGCCTTTCTATTGAAATTTTAAGAGAATGATGCCTTGCCCCAAAGAAAAGTTCTTCATACTCTTTGTCTCTCTGCTTTCATTAGAGAAACTGGCATGAAGAGTGTAAGGGGAAAGATGAGCGAAGAGGTAGGTGAAATGACAGACACCAGGTGGTGACTTGTAAGACATCATTTCCACCCTCAGGACAATATAAAGTACTGAAGGAATTTAGGTAGATGGGGAGGGGAGGATACAGGAGAAGTCAAAGGTTGTTTACTCGGTATTTTGGCTTGGGGATGCCGGATTAACAGTGGCTCCATTTACTGAAATGGAAAATAAACGAGGAAGAATAGAATTTGGAGGTAAGATGCCGGTCAAGTTGGAATTGCTTACAGGACATCCAAGTGGAAATGGTTATATGGCTCAGGAGAGAGGTTTGGGCTTGTAATATGGGTTTATGACTCACCAGTATAAGGACAGTAACTGACAGCGCTACTGGAGATAGTGTACAGCAGTGGTCCCCAACCTTTTTGGCACCAGGGACTGGTTTCCTGGAAGACAATTTTTCCACAGACCGGGGGTGGGGGGGTGGGTGGGGTGGGTGGTGGGTGGGCGGGGGTAGGGATGGTTTCGGGATGATTCAAGCTCATTACATTTATTGTGCACTTTATTTCTATTATTATTACATCAGCTCCACCTCAGATCATCAGGCGTTAGATCCCGGTGGGGGTTGGGGGCCCTGGAAGAGAAAATGGCGTTAAGATAGAGTCCCGAGGAACACCAACATCTAGAGGATAGGCAGAGGAAAAGCCTGCAAAGAAGACTAAGAAATGGTTAGCGAGGTAATTGAAAAATCTGAAAGAGTTGACATGTTAAAAAATTTGTACCCACACCTTGGGTGCTATTATTGGAAACACATTTAATCACAATTAAATGTGACTTGAAAATTGTTTCTTTACATATAAGATGGGGCCAGTAATTCCTTACTTGCATCACAGGATTATGAGGTTCAAATGAAAAAGTGTATTTGAAAATATTTTGTAAAGTGTTAACTCCAGTGGTCTCAAACTTTAGCGTGCCTCAAAATCATTAGGCGGATGTGTTAAAATACAGATTGCTGTGTTTCTGATTCATTAGTAATAGTAGTAGTTTCTGAGTCAGTAGATGTTGGGTGGGGTCCTAGAATCTGAATTTTGCATAAATTCTCAGAAGATATGGATCTTGCCGATCTGGGGCCCCTCTTTGAGAACTACTGTGTAATACAAGTGTACGGAATTAGGCTTCTGATTTTATAGCAAAATTCACTGTTTTCCTCTGATTTGTGTCTGTTTCATCCCCTAATGTTTTCAAGCTTGTATCCTCCATCAACAACGTTGTTCAAACATCCTTACCCTGCTTCATACCTAGCAATACCCGTTTGCATTTATGAAAGATCAGTTTAGTGTAGTATTTTGTTGGTTTACAGTAGTGAGCAGCAACCTGAGGTTAACTTGATTAAGAAGGATATGAAAAATATACGATATTTCTCATGAGGAGAAGGAGACAAGGAGGAACTTTTTGGAGTAAGAAGCGGGATTTTTTTTTTTTTTCTTCAAAGTCAATTAGAGGTAGAATGCTACTTGTTACCTACTTTCAAAAATCCCTTTAGAGAACTTGTAATTTGATCCAGAGGGAGCAGCATGAGGAGAGTCAGGTAAGAGGAAAAACTGACATCATTCTTCAGTTCTTTCCGAAATCCTGAGAAACGTGTGTACCTTAACACTCCCTTCTTCAATCCCACAAAACAGGGAATCAGGAAAATGCATCAGCACCCGCGTACGGACTAGTAACACAGGGCGGGAAGGAGTCACAGCCCCGTCAAGACAGAAGGATACTGGGGGAGGGGAGAGAAAACTTCCCCTAGTCGGAGACCGCAGCGCGGCCGTGGGAAGATAAGTGAAGTGGGGAAATGTATTAATACTTCAGGCGTCAGCCAGACACTTGGCCTCTGGGCATGTGGGAAGGTGAGGGAGGAGGGAAGAAGGCTGCACCAGAACGGGAGCGCTAGAGCTCCCGCCGTTGATTTAGAGGGAAGACCTAGAGCGCTAGAGCTTTCTGCTTCCCCTCTTTCCTCCTGGAGGCCATTTCTCCATATTTAACCGGGATAAAGAAGGGGCGCGGAGCCGAGTCAGAAAAAGCCAGAGTTGCCTCCTCCCCCCATAGCAGACCTCTCTTCGGCCCCCGGCCTAGGCGGGAGAACTGGCCTTAGGCGAAGCTGAAGTAACTCCGTAGAGGGGGGAGGGGTCGCCAAGCTCCTCTCCAATCGCCGTGGCCGCTCCAGCTATTTGCATATATTATGGGGGCTCAGCTCCCAACCGAGCTCCCCGCCCGCCCCTCGGGGGTTCTCCCCCGCCCCGCCCGCGGGCTGGGCGAAGGTGAATACATTATGCTAATGAGGCGGGCTTCTGCTCGGGCTTGGGAAGGGGGCGCACTGCAGTAGAAGCCGCGGGCTGGAGGCCCCGCGCCGGGAGGGGGTCGGGGGAGGGACGCCGCTGTCGGAGCGCGCGCGCACTTACACGCTCACACACACACTCACACACGAGCATCCCGAAGGGTATTTAAGGCTCGCAAACGCGAGGCTGCGGAGATACTTCGGGCAGCCGCGACTTCGGCCTCGCGACTCGCATTTTCTCCTTGGGGATTTCGTTTTCCTCTCTCCTCTCCCCCTTGGCCACCCCTTTTGCACTGCACTCTCGTGGTCTCTCTCAGCCCTTTCACCTGGAACTGAATCCAGGTGGGAAGCAGGTCGGCGTGAGGAAAGACACCGAATAGGTAGAAATAAGGCAAACTAACAGAGGCGCAACAGGTCCGGTGCTCTGCGGCGAGGGCGAGCGGCGGCCCCTCGCAGCGCCTTGGCCGCTGTCTCTTGGACCCCGCGCGGCCGCTCTCCTCAGAGGAGGACCCCGTCCTTTGAGGGGCCAGGAGGGACACCCGGGTGGGTTTCATTCCGGATTTTAGCTTATTGCCACCAGTCCCCGGACTGAGGGTGCTTTTCACTCGCAGCTGGGAGGGGAGAAGAAAGCGGAGGATGGTCCACGTCTGCGGGTCTCGGCGCTGATCCATCGCCGCGCCCCGGCTCCGACTCCGCCAACTAGTTGTGCAGCCACCGGGACTGAACTTTGGAGGAAACGTCCTTTTTCTTTCTTTTACGATTATTGGAGGTGGTAGAGGGTGGGAGGCGAAGCCGAGACAGCCGACCCCGCCACGATGCTGGTGAAGAAGCAAGCAGGGAAAGGAGGGGGGCGGGAGCCGGGCTCCGAGGACCGGAGCCCAGCCGGGCAGCGTTGTGCCCGGACCGTGTCCCCGTGCGCCGCCCTGGCCGCCCTCCTGTCAGTAGTGGCCGTGATATCTTGTCTGTACCTGGGGGTGAAAACCAACGACCTCCAGGCGAGGATCGCCGCCCTCGAATCCGCCAAAGGAGACCCTTCCATCCGTCTGCTGCCTGATTGTCTGGATCAGCTCAAAGCAATGGTGCAAGAGAAAGTGGAGCGACTTCTGGCTCAGGTGTGAAAGACTGGGGTGTTTTGCACGTGGATAACATCTTGCACAGGCGTGATTCTGTGTACATGACCAGCCTCTGCCTTACTGTATGCAGACGTGGTATGGCTGTGTGTACACATATATGCTAGGCCACCATCTCTGCTCACTGTAGCATATATTTGTATATGCACACACTTTGATATCACCCTCTCTGTCTCTATCACCTTCCCTTACTCTTCTTAATGTTTGCATGCTAAACATATATGGAGGTCTAAAGGGGGGAAGGGTGGCCAGAAGGGCAGGGTGGCATTTCAGCTCTTTTTAGTTTCTGGAGTTGCATGTGGATCTTTTCCAATGTTGTGGAGAATATTCCTTGCAGAGATAACATCTGTTATATCCTTTTTAAGGTATAAGAAGGTTAGGACCATAGGTGTTATTAATATGCAGAAGGGAATCACTCTTAAAAGTGAAATAATTCTACATATGATTTTAGATCAATTATTTCACACATTGAATGTTTTCATATTAAATGTTTAAAAAGAAAAAAAAATAGTAGCTTGATTTTTTGGTAAAGGATGCAGTGCCATGGGTGTTTGTGAATGCAGAGCCATTGGAGTTGAGAGTTGAAAGGAATCTGTGTTAGGTTTATCAAAACCAGGGGTGTTTTAACTACAGTTAGGGGGTTTTCTGGAACTTGCTCTTCCAACGGAGAGGCTGTTTGGCCGTAGTGGCAGGACAACATGATAAGCAGTTGACCTTTATGTGTAAAATACTGGTTGTTTTAAAACCCCTAGCTTACCTAGAACTGCAACATGTTAATGCTGGTTTTTTGCACTGACTGAATATGCCTGAGCTGAGAGAGAGGGTGATGGTAGTTGAAGAATGGAGAAAGATGTTACACAAATCCAACAGTCTTGATACCATGTGAATGGTCATTTTCTTTTTTTAGGACTTGGGTACTGTTACCTTTTGACTAAAGTCCAAGTACATATGTAAACGTTAGTTATGCAGGCTGGTAAATCAGGCATAGGGCCAGAGTTCCTAAAGAATCCATTTTTCTACAATACTACTGATGATTGTTAATACCTCTTCTTTTCCTACAGAAATCCTATGAACATATGGCTAAAATAAGAATCGCAAGAGAAGCACCTTCAGAGTGCAACTGCCCAGCAGGTAAAATGGAACTTATTTCACAAAGTTTCCTCCATAGCAGAGCATTTTAAAACAAAGGTCCTGTGTCTGTCAAGTCTACCTGTAATAATAGTAAAGAAAGAATGCAGACTCAACTTACTTTAATAAAATCAACATGTCTGGGTAAAAGGATGGCAAATAAAGCCCAGATATTATTTTAAGCAGCATACCAAGGTCTGTTAAGGGAAAGCAAAGAAGGTAGAGATAATCACCAAAGAAAATACAGGCAAGATGATGTCCAAAGACAGAGTTCTTAGATTCAAAGATGGAAAATTATTCTTTAGTTTTATTCAATTTTAATATCTATGGTGAAAAGGACTGCAGAACACGTTAGATTTGAATTCCTTAGTGGCTAATGTTGCATTAGTACAGGTTTCTGTTTGACAAACGATTATGTTAGTAGACCTTGCCTGCTTTTATTTTCTATCAGAAAGGTTCTCTCGCCTATCCTATAGGAATGAGGACTGAAAGGAAATTAGTTCTTTATCTTGAGCTGTTCATTACAAACTATTGCATTCTCAGTGACTTCTCAGAAAAGGTTCTTATATTTTTACCATTTTTCTGTGTGGCTTTAGGGAACTATATTAATTTAATGACAGCATATTAGTAGAAGGATGAAGAAGAGAGACATTGATGAATAAAACCCCCTGGGTAATCATTCAGTCTTCCTTCACAGACCTCTGAGGCTTGGTAGTCAGTCATCTGTAGACCTAAAATTTAGAAGCCCTTGGAATATATCCATTGGAAAATATCTAGTGGATTCAACTGATGGAAGTTGTGAAAAACTTCCATGAGTCTTGAGATTTTTGTTTCAGATAAATGGTGTTAATGTATTTATGAACATTTTAGTTTCTTTGATCATCATGTATAGAAAAGCGAGTCTCTTACATTGTTTTTCATGTTTAGGAACATGATACTTAGATACTTACACTGTATGGAAAGGCTAGTTCCTGAATTTTTTTCACATTCTGAGGTTTTTTTGCCTCATGTTAATTTGTTTTGACACAGCTAAACCAGGCACAATGTTTAGAAATTTCAAATGTCAACTCCTGATTGAACATCATAAAATTTTTACTATTTATGTTCTGCTATATTGTTGACCATAATGGAGCTGTATTTTTTAAAACTGAAGCCCTTTCAATTGAGAAGACATATACATTAGGTAACAGGAAAACAAAGAGTTAATGTTTTACATTGTAGATTTCATTCTTAGTTGTTTTAAGTTGGGAAAGACCTCAGAAGTCAGAAATTCAAAGAAGGCACTTTTCTAGTGCAGGAATTAACTCATAACAACCTCACCGGCCTGTAGGGATTATTTAAATTCCCAAGACAGTTGGTACAGGACTTCACTGATCATACCACTCAGAATCCAGTGTTTTCTGTATACAGTACTCTTGCTAGCTGTGTGAAAAATAACTGGTATTTAATTAATTGGATTCTTAGTGAACTTGGTAAAAAGTAGAAAAGTAACAACCACAGCACTGAGGGTTTTTTCTGGGTATTTTAACTGCTTCATGATGTCTGATGTAAGCTGGTGGTTGAGGTCTAATCTGTAATCTGGAAGAAAGCCATTACATTTACAGTTCACCTTATATTATCTTGGAAGATCATTTTGAACCATTTTTCTTCTTAACATTAATTTAACAATAAATGGTGATTTCACCATGGTAACAAATAAATAAATAATACATGGTGATTTCCTTGGCGTTTTTGTTGGCTCTCCCTAATGGCTGCTTTACTTTCTTGCCACCACTAGAGCTCCACATTACACCAGTTTTCACCAGGTTACTTGAGAGGTAAACTTTTGAAGGTGCATATTCCAACACACAGAATTAAACGGGTTTCTTGCTGACAAATCACTGTTACAGAAACACTCTCTTCTGCTTGTGGAATAATTAGACATCATCAAAATAAAGGCATTATGTTGAAAATAGTATCCTGGGGAAAACCAGCTATTTTGAATTATGGTCAGTGAGGTATTGTTTTAGGGGATGAATGGGCTGGCCAAGAGGATTAGAAAGTAGATACAGTACTTCCCACCTGGTTTGGCTTTTACCTTCCTTTACAGTGACTAAGAGTTGTTACCCAGACATCTGTTCATAGGGCAGAGTGAGACAAGTCTGTGACCTCAGCTCAGTTCCTGTGGACAGATGCCCACCCCTTGAAGTTAACACTCTTGTTGACAGTCTCCGTCTCAGAGCCAAGGACTGATAGCAAAGGACTAATGCTGTGTTGTTTACGTTCACTTTTGATAGAATTCAGTCCCAGTGAAGTTTATCCAGGTAGGCTACAAGAAATTATAGAATTGAAAGCTTTTTTTTTTTTTTTTTTAGCACAAGAAGGAACTTTTGTGGGAGAGGCATGAGAAAGACTGTTACCGAATGGTTTTTCATTGAATGGTTTTTCATTGAATGGTTTTTCATTGAATGGTTTTTCATTGAATGGTTTTTCAAGCATTCTCTCATTTAATCTTCACAACAACCCTGAGAGTTAAGTATTAGTGATCTCATTTTGCAGATGGAGAAGCTAAACTCAGAGAAAGTGACTAACTTAACATAGTAAAGGCAAGGTCAGGATTCATGCCCACATCTGACAGAATCAAAACCCAAAGTCTAATGAGGAATTGAGAATGAGTATAGGTTTTGGAGCTGGACAGTTCTGGATTGGAATCTTGCTACCTTCCTCCTAGGTTGATAATTTACCTTAAGTCTGGTGTATTATTGGCCAGTCATTAGATGACAGCAGTTACTATTCTTTTTAATATATTGTGTGTTACTTGACTCTAATGTGTCCATGGGGACATATGATATAGGTGGGAAAACTGAGGCCTGAAGATGTATAACTTGCTCAAAGCCTCATGACTAGTTAATGGCAGCTTTTGGACTAGAACACCATATGCTTAATTAAACAAATATATCTGTAGATCATTCATTATTCAGATAATCAAATGAGTCAGTATCTCTTGGTGCTATATCAGTGAAGATATCGTATTAGTCTACTAAATTATTTTTACCAAAATTATAGGAAAAACTTTTGACCTTGAGGTAAGCCATGATTGAAGTAGGTAGAACCTGGGCTTAAAAGAGTATGGGGATAAAGAATGTACTTACAGTCTTCGTACCACATGTTTACAAAAAGAAGCACTTTATCTGACTCATTTTCACACTTATTTTTTAACAGCTTTATTGAAATATATTTTATAATATTTAAGTGTATGACTTAAAGATTAAAAAAAAATTATGGAGCTGGGCAGCCATCACCACAGTCCAATTTTAGATCACTTCATCATTCTCCAAAATTCACATTTACTTTTTTCATGTGCTCAGGAGAAGCTCTATTTCTTGAACATTTGCTTTAAAGAAATCTTGAAATAAAAATTTAAAAACCGTACAAATTAGAGTTCTGTTTAGCAGCATATTTGATTTAACAGTAGCTGAACCATGGAAATTCAGCTGTCATCTGTGGCTTGGCCTCTGTAAAACTTGACCTTCATAGGAGAGAATAAATCGGCTCTTTCCTGTGGCTGTACAATTCCATTCGGGGTTCTGTTCTTAGAGTCCTACATAAAGTATGTACAAATCAGGCATATTTATGGGAAGGTTTTAAGTTCCAACTGTTAAAGAACACTGGGAACCAGGCAGCCAACCAAAAGATGTTTCGATCACAAAGGTTTCTGTACCTTACTCATTAGTTGTGTTGCCTGCCCAGGGTGTTAGATGAAAGAACCTCTGGGACATAATGGACAGAGAACGTGAGTGGCCAATAAAGAATCCAGTGTTCTAGTCTGGATGACCGATAGTGGGCTTTCTTCCATGACAACATTTCTGGAGGAGCAATCAGGATCTGCCAGTAGGACTGCTTTAATGATAGACTCTGCTATATTCAGATAAAGAACGTTTCCTGATCAAGGGATTGCTTTAGTGTCATTGGGGTCATGGAATATAGATCTGTAAATTAGTTCAACAAAAAATTCTGAAGATATTATGTCTGACAAATGAGAGAAATTTGGGGGAATCCTAAAGAGTATATTTAGGCTATTCTTAAATCTTATTTTTGAATGAGATATATTGATTTTCTCTCATACCAAATAAAATTTTGATAAAAATATAGCAAAAAAAAAAAAAAAAAAGAATCCAGAGTTCTAACCCTGGCTTTACCATTAACATGTTGTACAATCTTGGGGAAATCACTTCCAAGAATGACTTACAGACTCTGTTTTCATATCTCTGTTTTCATAATAGGAGTGTTGGACTAGAGTGATTTTGAAGGGCATTTGTCAATTCTCCAGTTATGAAGAGACTGTGTGTGCTAAATATATAGATACAGGAAAAATGCTGATGAACAAGGCAGACTTGGTATCTGCCCTCATGGCGCTTACATTTCAATGAGGATGACAGGCATTTAAAAATGACATGAATTTACAGCCATGACAAGTACAACCAAGAAAAAGTACAGTGTGCTTTGGAGCACATGACCAAAGTTTCTTCCGTACTGTTAATACTATGGATTTTTTTTTTTCTTTTCATTGGGGGTGGGATGGGAAAGAGAAATTCACAGTAGGAGAAAATCATAATATGAGAAAATCTGGCTTCTGATTACACATAAGAGCTCTAGCAATGGATAAAAAGCTGGTTTGCATAACCTCACCTGGCTTTTGGCTCTCCAAGAATTTATGGCCAGATGAAGGTGCACTGATAGCTGGTTTACGCTGATAGCCAACTGAAACAGAAAGTGGCTTTAATATATAAAAGGTTGTGATCTGTTTGTCTACATTTCTCCTGAAAGCAGTGAGATTTGGGCTGAATAAGAGTTGAAACTTCCTGCCTGGTGGTACTGAACAGTTCCACTGGACCTGGCTCCTCTATCTTCACAGATAATGATGAAATAATGTAACACGTCTAGTCATCTACTCAGAGAGTTTAGCTAGAAATAAAAAAGATATATTCCATAATTTCCGAGGTTCTTCCGTGTCCTCCAAGTCTATGAAAATGGTTGGATACAAAGTAAGATTAAATGTAGGCAAGTAGAAGTACCTCCGATTCACAAATATGAGTGATACAGCCTCTGGTGACTGCTTTTGTGGCATCGTCTCAATTTGGGGAGGAAATAAAGGTTAACTGTAGCTTTAAGGTTGTGCACCCTTTCCCATCATATGAGAAGACCTTTAAATTACCTTGCTAACATAAATCTACTTTATCATATAAAACTGAATTTCCTACTAGCATGGTTTTTCACTCATGCTGTACATTTTTCTTAACCGGCTACGAGATGAATGGAAAGAGTGCATCAAGTAAGGACATAATAATGTATAGATTTTCAATTATGTAAGGTTAAGAATAGTCAGAAACGGATTTGTAGAAAGAAAGCAAATTAAAATGCCATAAATGTTAAAATGCCATAAATAACAGGCATTCCCTTCCTCTCCTAAGGCCAAACAATACAATGTGACATCTGAGTGCCTTAAAGTCTTCATGTTAAATGGTTTCAGTCCTAATGGGTACAGCAGTTTGGGTGTAACATTTTTAGTTGGTCAGTAGTGACAGCTGGCAAAATGCCTCGGTCACCTGAAGGACCGAGGTCAAATTGCCTCTTGAAGCGGTGTTCTTGTTTCTTAGTAGCTTCTCCTCTGTTTCTCTTGTCTAAAAGTCATTAAGAAGCAAATCCTTCAAATATTCTTTTCTCTTTCTTACTTTAGCAATTCTGTTTTTCCATGAGCCGGGAATTATTTAAGAGAAGGATATGCATTCTGCATAAGTGTTAGTTCTTTCTAGCTCACTTGAAGAATGTGTAGGTACAAATAACCTCTCAGGATCTTAATAACCCGTAGTGCTTCTGATTGGTTTGTAACTATGTAAAGTCAACTACGTGGCGTTTTAAAAAACAGTATTTGAATGTCAAGATTAGGTCTAGGAATGAAGGAGGAGGGCATCCTCTCATCGACAAGATTAGGTGAATGGAGAGCTGGTGGGGAAACGTGTCAGAATCTGGACCGTTTTACAGTTCAGGGAGGCATTGTCTGCTGCGGGGGGGAACCTCACTAGACACTCATCAAAATGACATCAATCTATGTTATCCTGAGTGGAAACCATCCAAAACCTATTATGAAAAAGTGTTTTTATTCCATCCTTCCACATTATAGATGCTACTTGGTGGTTTGTTGGAAGCTGAGAATGGGAAAACAATGTATGTGTCAGTCTGGGCTGCAGGCAATAGCCCAGTATGTGACTGCTAAACACAGAAGCATCCCCACCCTCCCTGTTGGCCAATATGGGTGAAGTTCCACACAGTGGTTTAATGCACCATGATATTTAACACTTATCTTTTTAGAATTTGTGTTAAAAATGACTGTGGCACACCTGCATACTGAATTCTTAGACATGCGTAGTTAGTTTCATTTGGGATGTGTTTAGCAACGTTGCAATTAAAAAATGTTTTATGGTCAACTTTTAAAAAGGAAGAGATGCAGAAGAGTGGGAAGCAGAAGTAAGTGGAAACCACTTACAAATTAAAATTGAGCACTTTTCATTGGTATCATATATTCCTTCACCAGAGTATTCTATGCCCTTTAAATGATAGAATTCCTTGAAGAAATGCCACCAGATGGCAGGCACCTTCCTTTCGTGACCACAAGGAGGGAGAACTGAGCTGAATAGTGGGACTTCCTCTGTTCTGTCAGCTCCTTCTCACTTAAATTCCTAGCAGACTTCTGTTTGCTATGGAAAAGTTTAATGGAAGGAGCAAGTAATTTCTTCCATCTATATTTGAAGACTAGACTGTCCTATCAGCTTTAAGATATTTAGAATAACCTAGTAAATTTCACATTTGTATTAGTCAAAACGTTCAGTTGTTTAGTAGATAAATTCACATATATGAACTTGAGACTCGTATTCCAGTAGCTAGAATAAATGAACTAAATGTAATTGAATTTACCAGTTGGAGATTTTGTGCTTATATTTTGTAATTTCTCAGAATCAAGAATCATTTGGAATCACTATCGTGATTTTGACGTCACTTCATCTGGAGTCTCATTTCAGCTTCAGTCACCACATAATGTGATAGTTGGGATGCGTTCTTTATTTTTCTCCTACTGTGTCCCTTCGTCTGATCACTTCGTCTGACTTGCCAGGAATGCCAAAAACTGTCTGTTTATTTGTATATTCATAATTTAGATTTCAGGAGCTCTAGGCTTCTGAATTATGTACACAGAGTTTTTATTCTTATATTTTACATGTAGTCAGCACATATTTAAATACATTTTAGGCTAAGTGGCTGAGTAAATTGGATGAATCGTAGGCAACGCTAGCTTGTGCATTATGGTAATATCAAGAGTCAGAATATGTCTAACTAGAAGTAGGCCTGGTCGTGTCAAAGGTAAAACCTACTTTCCTTTTTTTTTTTTATCAAAGAGTTCACATGTAACGGAGAGTGAAAAGGGAGAGGAAAAAGCCACCCTTATCTTGTAATCTCTTGGAATCATATCTCTTTACCATCACATTTATCAAGCTTGGTACTTTAGAGTTCCTGTTATAATGTAAATCTGGACAATTGTTAGAGAGTTGGAGCAATTCTCCATTATAGCTCTGTCCCCAGCACCCTCTTTTGCTCTCGTAGCAGCTAATTGCAGGGAGAAATCTCATAGGAGTCTCTCCGTCCAGTCTATTACAGGGCCAGAATCGTAGTATTACTTTTGATCCTTGAGATGCTAGAATTAAATAGGCCTGGAAAATTGGCACAGTTCTTTCCCAATATTCCTGTATCTTAGGTCAATTCTGACAGTTATTAAAGGTAAATTGTTTGTATTACGCTTCTAGGAATTGTGAAACTCCAATTTCTGTCCCAGGGGATCCAAAATCCTGCTGGCATTTTAAAAATGTACATGATATGATCATAAGATAAAATATTTCCATGAACCATGCATAAAAATCAACCATTTGACTTTAAAGTCATGCTAGAATTGCTGTCAAATTCTAGGACTTTGCCAGTGAACTTTGGAATACTAAAAGTCGTTTTTCTACTAAAAAAATAGGGCTCAAGGTCAGAGCAGACGAAGTTCGAATGAACACAGGCACCTTAAATAGCTGCCTTTCTGAGGATGGTTATTAACCTGGTTGGGGGTCAAGTGAGTTAAGTGTGTCAAGGACCAGGTGTCCCTGTGGGCAGACCCTGATGCTAACTGCTAAGTGGTCTCACAGCGTAATTGCCTTCCACTTCCTGAGGGAGTGGGTTGTGATTCCATTTCTACCAATCTCATTTATGAGCTCCATGGCTGGGGTTCTGGTTTGTATCTGTGTACCTCTAGGGCTTATTGTAGAGTTCTCTACAGAAAGTTAGCTATAAAAATTCGTAATGATTATAATGAAGATCTGTCAACTTGATTTGGTTGAGAACTTTTATTGTGACTTATCTCTTTACATACACTAATATCCTTATCCCCATGCCTTTTAACATTTTCCCTGAGGTCTTTGTGAGCCAAAACATATTAAAAATAATACAAACCTTAGAGTTCAAGTGGTTCAGGTGTTTTCTAGCATTTCTCAAGGAGGCTGGACCTTTAGAAAATATCTTAGGAGGAAATCCAGTATATGAAATTGGATACAATGTCAGCTATACACACAATGATTGACCTTGGAGGTCAGAGGGGACAGAGGCCAAAACCCTATATGGTTTTTCTTTCCGTTGCCCACCCCACTCCCTGCCTGATGGCCCCTGAGGATCTCCAAAGAACCTTAGGAATCCATTGGATACTGTTAGAAAATTACTGGAAGTCCAATCTCCACTGTGATCCCAGCTCCTCTGTCTAGGGATACCATATGTTTGTCAACACATAACTCATCTCCAAATTCTGTAACTACAAACATTACAAGGAATGATGGAAGCAAGATTACTTATTAAAATGAATAGAATCCAGAAATGACTGTTAATATAATACCGTTCTTTAATGGGTTTTAGTAGTATCGCAAAGGAGATGTAATAATAGAGGTAGTGCAGGAAAGCTAGAAAAGTGCATTGTGTAATTGAGCGTGGGACTGTGCATCAGGAAATCAGCATCTCATCTCACCCCTTGTCTTCAAGTCACTTATTTTTTTAAGCTTTCAAGTCATTACATTGTTCTTGTTTTTTATGACAGTTTTTTGTGTGTGTGTTTTTCACATTTCTTCCTTTGTATTTTTGCTTATTCTTTAATTTTGGATATTAATATGGGGCTTTCTCACCAAGTTACAGCAATCTGTTGCCTCTTCTATATATTTATTTAAAGCAATTGATTTTTTTCAACTAATAGTGAATACTTGGTTTGCAAAGTAGTGTACATAAAGTAACTATTCCCAAATTATATTATTTATAGAAAATTTATAGTGTGAGAAAGTTGTTATTAAAGATACTTCTAAGATCTTTGAGACTTATTGATTTGATTCTTATTTGTGTTAAACTGATGATGTTTATGTATTAAAATTTAAATTGACAGTACAATGTGAATATATGAATTGTGCATCTGTGTTTAAATAATAATAGGAAAAATCTTCAGGAATTAACAACATTTTAGCCAATACTGAAGGGATATATGTAGTATATTTCAGAAAGAAAGTGTAGATCTGGGCACAACCATTCTGTAACAAGTACTGCAAAAAGAAGTTTGAAAGACAAAACTCTTCCTCCCATTGAGGTGAACGTCCAGCGTCATCAGCAATGCTGTTTACTGTATGAGTAGCAGCTAGCTGTGGACAGTAGTTTGGTCAAGTGCAACACCTTGATTGTCTTATTGGGCAGATAGTAGAATGACAACTGTACAAGTTATTAAGTTTTGGTGAGCAGTTTATTTTCTCCTTAATACACAGTCTTTTTTTTTTTTAATTAATTAATTAATTTTTGGCTGCATTGGGTCTACGTTGCTGCTCGCAGGCGTTCTCTAGTTGCGGTGAGCAGGGACTACTCTTCGTTGCAGTGCACAGGCTTCTCATTGCGGTGGCTTCTCTCGTTGTGGAGCGCAGGCTCTAGGCGTGAGCTTCAGTAGTTGTGGCTCACAGGCTTCCGTAGTTGTGGCTCGCGGGATCTAGAGCCCAGGCTCAGTAGTTTTGGCGCACGGACTTAGTTGCTTCGCGTTACGTGGGATCTTCCTGGACCTGTGTCCCCTGCATTGGCAGGCGGATTCTTAACCACTGTGCCACCAGGGAAGTCCCACAGCCTTAAACTCTGGACTTCCAGGAATTCTGGAAGAGAAAAATGACTTTTCTTTTTTAAGTTACTTTGCCTTTTGAGAGAAGACAATTATTAGTAAAGCAGCAAAGGTAGACTGACCAAGTACTAACGGCTGGAAAGACCAAGTATACCAGCCAAAGCTATTGTGAGCTGCAAAAAAGAGGTCTAACCAAACAAACTGTGTTCCCTAAATTTACTGTCAAAACCCTACGGTTATACTGACAACTTCCCAGGAGTTTAAGCAGCAAGCTTGACAGCGTGGCTTAGTACTACTTTACATGTTATGCATCTGGAAGTTTTTAATAAAAGAAAAGCTCTAGCATTGAGAAACTACCTCCGTAAAGAAACCAGGGCCTTTATGTTCTTCTGTATAGTTTCCTTCTCTGCATAGTTATTTAATGCTTTAGATTTCAGCTACTTCTGATACTCTCCTGAATATTACTTTGGTTCTGCAATCAAGTTCTGTATGAGGAATGCTATGTGTTGGTGGTAAACTTTATGTTACCATTTTTGGAATGTTAAAAGGAAAGTTAACTTATTTTTATGGCCAAAAGTATCCTTGAATTGAGAGGTCTGAGGTATACTTTCTGTTTTCTGTGTGTGACCCCATGACACATTAGATTCAGAATGTATTTTATTCTTTTAAGCCTTCATCTGTTTGAGTAGAAAACCCTTGCTTCCACCCCCAATCCTCAAGAAGAAATCCCAGATAGAGGAATTTTGTAATCGGTCACATTTATCCCCTAGATATGTATATCATACATCATTTTTCTCCTCATTTTCAATTTTTTAGTCTCCATTTTTGTTTAACTGTAGTCATATACCACTAGCATTTTGAACATTCACATGGCTTTATAGTTATAGGATGTGATGAGATTAATAATGTTCATTGAACTTCTGAAAACCAAGAATGAACACAACAAACACACCCAGAGACAGAGATGAACAAGCATTGTCCTAAAGTGAGCTGTTGTTGGCAAACAGAGTGGACAAGGTTGTCTTTGGGATGTAGCCATGTACTACCTATGAGACTACAAAAATAGAGGGTCTTCTATACTCTTGAATGAGAACTCCCATTCTAGTCAGGCCTCTCTCCTTTCCACCCTCTCTTCCTCCCCTTCTCTAGCATGAATATAAACTCTATTTTTGTCTCCATTCAATGGATGACACTCTGCCTGGCCTACGGTCCATCTCTAATTTGACCATTCAGGGACTTTGTCACCCTTAGGTCCCCAAACCTCTAGGCTTTTCCTGGGCAATAGCTATACTTGTGATTAAATCCAGCAGTATAACTGAGAAAACATCAATGGTAAATATCAATATTTCTCCCAAATTTCAAAAAGTAACTAATTGTTTCTCCAAAACTACTGTTAAAAAATTTTCAAAAAAGGTAAAACCATGACTTTCCTACAGATAGAAAATGAACGTGTTAATGACTTCACTTAACTCATTAAAGAAGTAGGTGGTGAGATGTGATAACCAGTTCAAAGGAGAATTTAAAGATAGACACATTTATAGTTGTAGAATATTGAAATTGATGTCTAAATGGAGGCAAAACTGGACTTTGCCACAGTGAGGGAGGCAAGTCAATTGCACTCAGCCAGAAAGAATTTGCATGTCTATAGACAAGATTTATTTGGCTTTGTTATTAGTTATCTACAACTTATAGAGTTTTAAAATAGCTCCCAAAGAATCAGAATGACATAAGTAGGAAGGGTGTGCTCTAGGCAAGGCATAGTTTTCTGCTGGAGTGCGTATTTGTCCCCTACATTACACTAAAGCAGCTTTACAGGAAAAAATTCTTTAGGTAAGCATTTTTTTTTCTCTTTAGTAATGGTTATTTATTTTTTGTCTTTATCCGTGTTCTTATCTTGTGGTACTCAATTTTCTTATTGTTGCTAAAATTATTTAAAGGACAGTTCCTTTCAGTTAGGCTTTATGTACTAGACCCATGGGGGGGGAGTGCTGATCGCTATGCCTATATTACTGGCATGATGTATGTAAGTAGTCTTTAAAATGGTAACACTGAAAATTTGTTTAAGGTAGAGACCACTTTGGAAGACTCAGCTTCCTGTATTTGGGTATCCGTGAGTAGTTTCACTCATGTAGAAGAAGGAATTGCTGACCTTGCTCTTGCGTTTTGGTACACTAGGCCCAGGCAATTACATTTACATAGGCCGTATTTGCCTGGTGTGAGCATGTGGTTGCCTCTGGGATTCTGTGCTGCTATTTTGGGCATCCTGCTTTGACTTCAGTTACCTACTAGTTTGGCTTTCCGTTGGACACTCCATCCAATTCCCTTCGTATTCATTCATGCGTTGCTACTTCAGACAACTTGTCTTTAGTCCATACTCTAAGATTCATTTCCTGTTCTTGGCCAGTCACCTCTCCTGTTGTCCCTGCCTTGTTTGATCTCCCTCCCCTTCTGCCACTACCCACCCACACTGTTCACTTACCAGCATCCCAACCAGCTCAGCCCTCAGCTGCCCAGGTGTATCGATGCTCTTCTTTGTTCCTACCTGTTTCAGTTGCTGCCGCCTTTTGGCTGAACCCACTGGAATTTTGGCAGAAGAATGGCTGAAGCTAGATAACGGCACTGTGTATACA
Source organism: Tursiops truncatus (assembly GCF_011762595.2). Taxonomy (NCBI): domain Eukaryota; kingdom Metazoa; phylum Chordata; class Mammalia; order Artiodactyla; family Delphinidae; genus Tursiops; species Tursiops truncatus. The sequence goes on from NC_047038.1 coordinate 30,444,849, forward strand.
TTCTAGGAAGAAAGTATGTTAGGATAGGGGCTGAGTGAGGGCTGATACATTGAAAGTACACGGTGAGTGGTGGTTTTTTTGGTAGGGAAATATTTAGCTTCGTCAGAAGCAGCTTATGTTCTGGTAGTCCCATATTACTAGATGGAGGAGAGAGTTGATTATAAATATTAAATATTTTGGATATTAGTATGTCAACTTTCTATATTGTGGGTAGTAACTGACCTCTGGTATTACCTCACTCCAATCAACTCTGGCAAAGGTGAAGGGGTCATGTGTATAGTAGTCTTTAAACAATTTTTAATTCAATTAATAAAATATTTATGGCGATTAACTATGAATGAGACCCAGTGCCATATGCTTTACTATTTAAAGAAATAAGTAGGCTGCTAAGCTCTTATGAAGGAACAATGGTGTCAGATATGTAGACTGGACTACAAGAGAAGTAAAAGCTACAAAAGTATAGCCTGTAGCCAACTGTATCCAATTTTAATGGATTTAAAACTATAATGATAATTGGTATTTGAACTCATAATTCCACTTCATTTACTTTTCATAACTTCAAAAAGAGCAACATGTTGTTAGAGGAGTTGATATTTGAATTTCTAAAAGACTTTTTTCTAGAAAATGGAAAAGTTCTCTAATGAGTACTGTGATACTTTGCAGAAATGATGGTGACATACCAATTAGATGGTTTTTCTGAATATAAATTATATATTATAATTTAATATACATTTATTATATATTATTATTAATATATATTTATATATATAACTTAATATCTAGTTTCTGAATATAAATGATCTCTGTGAGTTGTTAGGTCAAGTGTAACATTTTTAACCCCTCTCCAGTGTACTTTCCGTGGCAGTTATCTTTAGGGAGACTTGCAGGGTTTCTTAAATGTCAGTTCAGATTCTATGGCCATGTTTTCTAGTGAGGAGAGCATCTCTGGGTCTTGGCTAGCCTCTCTTGGCTTTTCAAGGACAGAGGTCCATGCAGGTGGCCTTAAGTAACAGTGGTGCAGGGCTTCTCAGCTTTGTTCCCGCTGACATCTTGGACTGGATAATTCTTTGTTGTGGGGGGTGGTCCTGTGCATTGTAGAATGTTTAGCAGCATCCCTGGCCTCTCCTGCCTGGATACCAGTTGCACTCAATTTCCATAATGAAACAATGTCTCAACATTACCAGATGTCCCCCAGGGGTCGAAATCACTGCTAGCGATTTCAGGATACCCAGTGAGTAAGGAAGGCAGCAATATCAACTCTGCAGCTGGCTCCTCTAGAACAGGGGTCCCCAACTCCTGGGCCATGGACTGGTACCCGTCCGTGGCCTGTTAGGAACTGGGCCGCACAGCAGGAGGGCAGCAGCCGGTGCGTGAGTGAAGCTTCACCTGTGTTTACAGCCGTTCCCCATCGCCGCTCCCCATCGCTCGCATTACCATCTGAGCTCCACCTCCTGTCAGATAAGCAGCGGCATTAGATCCTCATAGGAGCAGGAACCCTACTGTGAATTGCGAATACGAGGGATCTAGGTTGCATAATCCTTGTGAGAATCGAATGCCTGATGATCTGAGGTGGAGCTGAGGTGGTGATGCTAGTGCTGGGGAGCGGCTGCAAATATAGATCATCATTAGCAGAGAGGTTTGACTGCACAGAGACCATAATAAATCAATTGCTGGCAGACTCATATCAAAACCCTGTCAGTAACTGGCAAGTGAAAACAAGCTCAGGGGTCCCACTGATTCTGCATTATGGTGAGTTGTATAATTATTTTATTATATATTACAATGTAATAATAATAGAAATAAAGTGCACAATAAATGTAATGCACTTGAACCATTCCAAAACCATTCCCCCAGCCCCCCGCCCCCCGATCCATGGAAAAATTGTTTTCCATGAAACTGGTCCCTGGTGCCGAAAAGGTTGGGGACCGCTGTCCTAGAAGAATAGGAGATGGGAGATGGTCAGAACAGTCAGGACGTATTATCATCCCCTCAGCAGGAGGCGTCCAGTGCAGTGTCCTCTGAGCTTAAGAATTTTATCTCTGCTTCTACTGCTTTTGTCAAGGCCACTTCTCTTTTCTCCCTGTGGCTGCTTCTCTCTTTTTACCTGGTGGTCAAAGTATTGCCCAAGGTCGACCTCTTTCTTTGTGTTTGATTACAGCATTGTTGTTATTATTATTAAAATAATACATGCATATGACAAAAAAGCAAACATTTGTATTAAAAATGGTACACTCCTCGCTAGAGGAGTCTACTGTTATTAGTTTGTTGTGTATCTTCCCAACACAAATTGATTTACATCATTCTTTCTAAAGGCTGTAGAGTAATCTGTTGTATAAATGTACCACAGTGTATTCAATAAAAAGGCAGATCACTTTTGAAAGTTCAGATATTGCTTCCTAGTTCTGGTTTTCCTGTTTCCTGAGGAAGATTGCTTTGATTTGTACTTCTATTTCACACAGCCTAAAGCTGTATGTGTGGGAGCTTAATAAATAGTTGTTGATGAAAGGTACTACTGATGTGATGTGCTGATGATAAATATTTAACAACTGCTCTCAAAAAAAAAAGCCCCGATTTGTAGCATTTGTAGATTTCCAAGGTGTGACTATCCTACCAGAGTCAGAATTGAATTCCCTCAATTGCAAGTTAACAAAATGGCATTAGAAAGTGATAAGTTTGGGTGTTTATTAGCTTTGTTTTTAATATAATTTACTTCATTGTAAGTTTATATAATTTAACTTTTAACAATGACTGTTTAACGATGGGCTTGCAAAATCCTGCAAAATGACAACTGGATCTCCTGAGTCAGCTTCTGGCACCCGTTGGCACTGGTGTCCTTGATTCCATATAGAGTGTACTGCGTGGTTCTTGGTAATATCTCCAAGTGGTAATGCTGTCTCTGATAGTATTTTAGAATCTCAATGCTGGGAGGGTCTTTAAGGGTTATCCAGACTTACATTTGCACCTGGTACTTGAATTCCCTCTGTGACATTCTGGTTAAATGGTCATTAACTTCTGATTGTCTCTTGAATAGACCATTCAATCTTTAGACTGGTTTATTAAAAAGTTTCTTCTGTTAGGTTAAAATTCATCTTCTTGTGGGCATTCATTTGATTCTGTACACCATCCCCACCCTGCATCATAAAAAATAAATCAAATACCTCTGTCCTATGACAACTCTTCAAATATTTGAAATCACCTGTTGTATTTCTTATTGAGGTTTTTATTTTTGGAATAAATGCCCTTGACTCATTCAAGCATTTCGGGTTGTCTACTTCTTTCTTAAAGTGTTGCACATTGATTTGAATAAAACTCCAGATGGCCTGGCGGGCATATATACCAGAGGGAGAGAGAAGAAAACTTCCCTAGTTCTGGATACTATTACTGCTGATTAATGCAGCCTAATATTACAGTAATTTTCTTGCTGGTTCCATAATTCTATTAACTGTCACTGAGTTTAGCATTGGTGAAAACCCCTAATTATTTTTCATTTATGCTGCTGTTACATCCTGTCTTTCTCACTCTTAATTTTATAGTTTTGGTTTTTTTTGGGGGGAGGGGGAGGAAAATCAAGCCTTTATATTATATTTATTCACTAAATTCTCATCTATTTTTATAGAATCCAACTTCAGCCTTGTCAGAATTTGTTAGGATCATGATTCTTTCAATACATTTCCAACTCATCTTGGCTTCATATGATTTGGAAATTTAATGAACCGACCAACATTGTTTTCTTCGGATTCTGTGATGAAATGCCTGAGCTTAAGAGAGCTCAGGACAGAACCAAGTGGCTTTCTAGTAGTCGTTCCCTTTGGTTGCCATTAATCTATTTATGAGTACCTTTGGAATTGTCTTTCTACCAGTGATCCATGCACTCAGTTGTCTTGTCTTTTGTTTATTGCAATGTGTCCAGCTGTGTTCCTCAGAACACCATTTCCTTTTCTTGTTAACAAACGTTCTGAGGAAGGAAGTTTCAAGACAAATTAGAGATGCACAGGGTTAAACAAATATAAGCAGATTTATGTACTGTAGGATTTGTGTATTGTGAATCTCCAAAATGGGGAATATAATATATCGTGTTTTAACTGTTTATGGTCATGGAACATTTTTTTTTCTGTTTAGATAAAAAATATGTCTAAGAGCAAATTGTTTTGTGGGTTGATAATTGTTTTCATTAAACTAGGGTATCCTATCATCAAATTGGAGCGTAAGACCTACCTAAAAGCATTCACATAGCTTAAAAAAATTTTTTTATTGAAGTATAGTTGCTGTACAATATTACGTAGGTTACAGGTATACAAAATAGTGATTTCTAATAGTGATTTTTAAAGGTTATAGTCCATTTATAGTTGTTATAAAATATTGGCTATATTCCCCGTGTTGTATAATATATCCTTGTAGCTTATTTTATACCTAATAATTTGTACCGCTTACTCCCCTACCCCTATGTTGCCCCTTGCTCCTTCCCTTCCCCATTAACAATTTCTCTCTTTTTGTGCCTTTTAATTATTTTAATGCTTTTATAAATAACTTCACAGTGAATAATCTGATATATAAGTCTTTGTGTGGATCACTGGTAATTACCTGTAAGTGGAATTGGTGATTCAAATATTGTAAACATTTCTACAGCCCATAATGCATACAAATTGCACATTAGAAAGTGAATAGAAGAGCTGATCTCTTGGCATCCTCCCTGGCATGGTAGGGAACTTTTGAAGGCAGGGGGTAATACAACCATAGTATAAAGAATTAGCAAATGGTATTTAAAAATATTTTAAACTGTTTTGATTCTATAGTTAAGTGAAATATTCTCACAATTCCTTCCAAAGTCTGTTCATTTTTTCACCATTTAGCTCTTGTTTACTTTTCGTGCTATAGAGGGAAAAATATTCTAGTGTTCTAAGTACAAAAGAGTATTCTGATTATAATAATCATTTCTGAAGCACTTGACTGTTCTTGAAGTTTTGTCCTGAAGGCTTTGCAGAAACTTTGGTTTCTTTTGCTCTTATTCAATGGAAAGATGGATTTAAAATGCAGTCAGTAATCTATCAACATTCTACTGTACTTTTGGAGTAGCTGAAGAATTGCTTAATATGAACTTTATTATTCATATAAAAACACGATTTCACGGAGAGGTGAACTAGTTTCTCAAACGTACTTGAAGCAAAAACAGAATGTAACGGCGTGACTCATCAGTTTCCCCATTAAGTTGGTTTTCTGCTGCCTGCAGGATGGCATATTGACATATTCTGTAAACTCAGCAAGAATTCATGATTATATTGACAGTGCATTTGACTATAACTTAGAAAGAACAGTCCCTGTTCTAGGGGTTTTCAAGGAAGGGAAGTGTTTTCAAGGAAGAAAGTTTAGTAGAGTGACTAGCAAATGGGCTTATATAGTCTTAAAAAGGAAAACACCCACTGTTGTTTTCTTTACTTCAGTGTTGCTCCTTATTAAATAGCTGGACAAAATCTTTTAAACCAGTATTTTGGGGAAAAAACAGATTAATAACTGTTACATAACCATGAAGAACTTGGAAGTGGCTTTTCCTATTCTTGAATGCGATTGAGCTTCCTGCATGTAAAAATATGCTTTGAGTAGATTATTAGTTGTTAACCACCATTAAGTTGTCCCTTTAGGTCACAGCCAGCTCATATCCATGTACCTTCCAGAACGGACCATCTGGCCAATTAAGCATTCTAAAGGCAGCTTAAGGGCTTCCTTGGTGGCGCAGTGGTTGAGAGTCCGCCTGCCGATGCAGGGCACACGGGTTCGTGCCCCGGTCCAGGAAGATCCCACATGCTGCAGAGTGGCTGGGCCCGTGAGCCATGGCCGCTGAGCCTGCGCGTCCGGAGCCTGTGCCCCGCAACGGGAGAGGCCGCGGCAGTGAGAGGCCCGCGTACCGCAAAAACAAGAAATAAATAAAGGCAGCTTAAGGTGTGGAGTGCTAGTCCTTCCTTGCAAAGTTAGAATCTCTTCTGTTTGATTAAAAAGGAAGCTAAAATGTCAAAATAACTGTTCTTTCCGTTCCTCTAACTTTTTTTTTTTCCACTGCTGTGGCCTCTCCCGTTGTGGAGCACAGGCTCCGGACGTGCAGGCTCCGGACGTGCAGGCTCAACGGCCATGGCTCACGGGTCCAGCCGCTCCGCGGCATGTGGGATCCTCCCTGCCCGGGGCACGAACCCGTGTCCTCTGCATCGGCAGGCGGACTCTCAACCACTGCGCCACCAGGGAAGCCCCCGTCCCTCTAACTTTTAAAAATACCGTATTTATTTGGAATCTACGTTCTCTAATGTTTTTGGAAAAGAGAAGAATTTAAAAAAATATAGTAAGCTGATGTCAGGGATTTGTTCAAGACTGCAATTTTCAGATCATGACATAAAGTCAATTCATAGCAAACTCATACTCTGTAGTTGCTTGAGTGCATTCTTAATCACAAAAGAAACATTAAGCAACGTCTTGAAACTTTTTAGGTTTTTTTCAGTAAGTCTGCTGGTGCTTAGCAAAGAGGCCATCTGACTCTGTTGAGACTTTTCGTAAAGCCGACACAGAACAGATGAGGTAAATAACCATCACTAGCCTTGACATCAACATGAGCTTCAATCATGGTCTACTGTTTTTTTTTTTTGACCCTAGAGTACATTTTTCATAAGTAAGATCCATGCCACGGAAGTTAGTCATGCAGTTTTTTTACCTGAACATCCTCAGTCATTATCTCGAATTTTCTAAATGCAACTTTATCATTCTGCAGATCAGCAAGGCTCATTTCGAAAACATGACCCTTGAGGTCATCAGGTCAACGTTGGTTTCTTGAGTTCTTGTGACTAGTGTTTTTCCTATAGTCCTCATAGCTAGTGGTTTTACATCCTACCAATCTTATTTAGAAAATAGATCAACCACTTTCTTCTTGGCTCCCTTTTTGCTGCCTTGCATAAGGCTCTTGTTCTTGCCGACCACCGTGGTGCTGCTTTGAGAGCCAAAAGGATGTGTTTCCTATAAAATTGATAAAATTCAGGTTAAGCATTTTTGGCAAGAATATTTTATAGGTGATACTGTCTCATCCTTTGTTGCTTTAATGGCTAAATAGTATTCAATTGAATGGATGTGTAATGGAAACAGTACTGTCAATGGATAAACATTTGGGTTGTTTCTCATCTTAAAACATCTTTTAAACAGATAGTAATGCACTTTGGTGAAGAGAAGGGAATGCTTAAAATTTGCTCATATTTTCATCTTCTTTGTTCAGGCCTGTTGAAGTGCTTAATATTTTTATGTTTTCTTTGGTCCTAAAGCAGACCCAGAGAGTTAGCATTCACTTGTGTGAAAGACACCAGTTTAAGACCGAGGCAAATACTTGAATCTCAGTGTGATTATTCAAGCTGTTAAAAGGATCATCACCAAATAGTGAAGTGTTTTTGCATTGGCTGTGCTCTGAAGGCTTCTGTGAGAATATGCTTGCTCTGAAACTGGGGGTGCAGATCAGTCTTTTGGAAGAGCTCTAGGAACCCTAGCTTCCCCATAAGATGATGTAGATCCTTTGCTAGCTGCTAGACCCTGCCCCATCTTTCAGTACTCTTAGAATCATAGATTGGGATTTCTTTATTAGAGCTGATTATTCATGTTTGTACCCTTAATTGTAGGATTTTCAGAAGTGGTCTGTTCTGCAGAAAACATGTTTTATAAAATGTCTTTTATATTAGATTATTTGCTTTTATACACTGTTTTACTTTTCAAGAACTGGTAGTTTGCTTCTAATTATGAGAGAGGTATATTTTTTAAAAAACCATAAAGGTACCTTCTTAATGGCTAAACACTAGATCAGTTGCATTCCTTGGTCCTTGACTATGAAAGTCTTATAACTACCATTAAAGCAGAATTTGAACTTGAATATTAAAGCAGTTTTAACAAATTGGAGGATTAGTTTACTTTCTTAAAAAAAGCATTTGTCGAGAGAGTTCTTCAAGGGAGGTGAACCTCTTGTCCAAGTCACCGAATTCTTCATGAACAGAATTGAAACTGAAAGGTATTCCGTGGGGAAAATATTCTTATTTTAACCACATCATTAGCAGAAGGCAATTTCTCACAATTAGCCAGACCTAAGTACTCAGTGGAGCATATAGTAAATTTTCATAAGAAATACATTTCTTATATATATGGTTGTATATTTAATTCTTCAGAATACTGTAAGAATTAGTAAGTGGTTGTTCAGCTCTACAAAGTAACTTTCATAGGAAAAACATAAAAAACATTTCCCAAGGAATTACAGGACTAAATTAAAAAAAAACTTAATAGTTTAAGCCGTCCAGCCTTTTTGTTTGCTGGGGCTGCCAAATGATTTCTTATTTCAGTATACCATTTCAGCATATATGAAATATGAATGCTAGACAGAGGATATAATCATTGTACATTTATAAAGGCCCATAGTTGCATGCTGTCTAACTAGTAGATTATACTGGGTTTGAAATTATATAGATCAAGTTCTGTTACTGTGCTGCAGAGAGGTGGCCTGAACTGATGTGCTGGTTCATCTCAAGTTCATTAAAATAATAGCGCCTATTGAGTTGAGAAAATATTCACATGCAAGTCATGGTGTCACATAATGATAATAAGATACGTTAATTGGCCAGAAAACTCTAATATTGGTCTGTAGAAGTACTGTCAGATACATGGAAATAATCTAAGTTCTATGAAAGATTCCCAAGGTATTTACTATTGAGGGAAATTTCTCTGTGAACTGTGTTAATATTTTCAGTAGACTCTTATTTGTTGTTTGAAGTGTAGGAAAACAGATTTTCTTGGGACATTGTTCTGATATTTACGTATAGGAAAAAATCCAAGTTAGTTGCTAGTTACTTTGAGAAGAGAAATTTAAAAAAATTTTTGTTTCAAAACTGAAGAAATTAGTAAGATTGTCCCTCCTTCCTGTCTTGCGCCACTCCTGCCTCTTGTATTTCAATCAGGCTAATTACTTGAAGCAACTGCTTATAATCTTGGGCTTTTAAGAAAAGTTCTAAATTAGTACGAATGTATGGATGATGATGGACTTTACACAGGGGTTTCCTGTCTGTTTGGTTAAATATATTGTCATTGAGAAAACAGGTCCTAATTCCACTGAAGTTTTCAGTCATCCCTTTCAGAAGCACGGATGGAAGGACACCAAGGAGAAGGCAAAGGGGGACACATAATGTTGTATCAATAACAGTATTGTGCCTGGAGCAAGTAGGTAGTCGTTCTACTGGGTGATATGCAGTTTGAACCACGCACGTAGCGTTTTGTTTAGTTTTAAGGGAAATACTGTCACATTAGAGCAGTTCTAGAGGAAAGCAATGAGGATGAAAAACAGCTAAATTTTTTTTTTTTAAAAAACATCTAAAATTTATCTTGTAGGAATAACGGCAGCAGAAGATGCGAACGTTTAGCTTTAAAGAGACAAGAGCTAGAGATGGTGGTAGTGATGTTAAGGAAAGCAGGGTGGCTGTCATCAGATGTGTGGTGGACTATGCCCGCTTAGAACTGCAGGGCAGAACTTGGATCCAGGTGGAAGTTAACAGGGAATAAATCTTGCTATGCACCCCCCACCCCCCAACAGCAAGGTTGTTTAAAAATGGCTTCCTTTGTAACACAACATTGTAAACCAACTACAATTAAAAAAAAAAATCTAAAAAAAAAGTCTTCCTTCTCATGTGCTGGGCTGTCCATCATGGGGAGATTTCAAGAATTACAGTACAGATAGTTATTAATTGCCTTCTATGTGTCAAGCACTGTCTTAAGGTGTACACAATAATATGACACAATCTTGAGAGCTTATCATCTAGTAAGAAGAGACATGTAATAAACATTATTAAATGTTATCAGTTCTATGAGAGCAGTATATGTGGAGTGAGACAGGGAAGACTATAGAAGAGATTGTCTTTGAGTTTAACATTGAACAATCTGTCGTGTTTGCCCAGTGGAGGGAGGATGAGAGGAAGAAAACACTCACATGACTTCCTGTCAAAGATTTTGAAGAAAGGCTTCTACCGCTTTGTCCTCAGGGTGGTGGGTAGAGAACCCCTAGGGCCTGTTGTAATTCTACAGCTCTACCAAGTGATTGCTTTCTAAAGAAAACTTTACAGAGAGAAACCTAACTTTGCACTATATTCTTAGTTTTGCCTGAGGTTGGATAAGATTGTCATTTCTATTAATATTTCTTATACAAAGAGACAGAATTATTAAAACTCTTTGGGAAGATGCCTGTTGGCCTTAAAGATCACTTGTTTCTAAGTGAAGACAGATTCCCTCTCCAGTCCTCTTTTCTTCTCCCTCAGGCGCCTCTGCATATTCTATAGTTGACTACATCCACTGTTCTCTGTTCTGTGTGGCAAGATGTTACAAAGAGCGTCACTCATATCTCTATCTTGCTTTGTGCCCAGACACACTAATCTTTTTGTTAGGCCATGGTTGGTCACCTCATACTAAACCCTATGAAACCTCTGGGGAAAAGTGGCTTGCGATGAACTTTTGTGGCAGACAGACATCGGTTCAAAGCCTATGCAGTGTTAGGGTTGACGGAAACTATAATGGTCCATGAGAAGAGGCTCACAGGGGGTCCTTTTTCAGGGCAAAAGGACAGATGGTTTTCTCCACTTGAGATCATACACAATGCACAATAACTCCAGTACTTGCCTCCCAGCCATGTTACATGCCCACCTTCTTCATGATGGGAAGGGACAGTTTTTATAGACCCAGAAGGGGGACATTTACTCTTTGCTACTGTTCTTTTCAGCTGTTTTGTTGGTAGGCTAAGCCTGCTCTTTTGCAGAGCGACAAAAAGGGACTTAGTAAAACACTGGCTCCATAAAGAGGCCATTGTATATACATGTACCTTCTGTGTAAAAACTAATTTTGTATTTTAAACACAATCAAAGGGAAGTTCAACAATCAATAACTCTGGGTCTCAATTATTTATGATAAAATATAATCAATGGTTTTTACTGTGCTAACACATGCTGAAAATTTTCATAAAGTTAATCATCTGTGTATTATATGATACACAGTATAATGTTTCTAGATAATTTATAAGTATCATAACCATATGTATTGCACCAGGCTACTTAAATATCCATTATACCAGTTTTACTTGCTGAGTTTAGTAATTATTTTCCAGTTATGTACAGAATATGATTTTTCCATTTATATTTTCAAGAATCTTAAGTACTTAACTTTACAAAGAAAGAGGTAGTTTCTCTGAATTCTTAAACTCTTTGTTTTAACAGAATTAATTGGCAAGATATTTTTTAGCATTTTTATGTGATTGCCTCTTTCCCTTAGGGCTTGGCGTATTTCCCATATATTCGACAATATTGACAAATATTAGGTGAAAGATCTTTATATGTATTCACTATATGGAAGATAATACTTTACTTTCCACAGCTGTCAACTAATCTATGAAAAAGATTTGTCCCTCTGTAAATCAGTCTAAAGCTAAAAAGAATAGCTGCTTAATTTATTAGAATCTTATTAAATTATGTATTTTTCTTTTCATCTCTTTTTGCTATACCCAGAATTGGAAATTTGAGATGAAAGTAATCTGTACACAGAAAATTAGGGTATTTTTAATTAGAGAATCAGAAAAGCAGATTTTTGGATTGAGTTTTGATTATCAACTCTCTTAAAATTGAAAAAATAAACAGAACATTTGATTGACAGGAAAATAAAAGATGCTTTGAAAAATTTGGGATTGTGTAATGAATATGCAAAGAAAGATCACATAATACATGATTGATTTTTAAGGTGATTGGTACTGATTGTGTATTCTATTTAGAGGAAAGAGGATTCAGGTCTGTGTCAGGCAGTCCTGCTTTTTGCCATGTAAAGAAGAAATGTCCTTTAAAAATTCTTCATTTTTATAGTCATTTGATCTCTATAGCAACCTGGACAGCAAATATGACAGACATTACTATCACAATTTGCATGGAAGAAAACTGAGACCCAGAGGTAATGCCACTTGCCCAAGATGGAGGTGTCAGCCTTTTCTTTTTCTAACTACTAGGATGGGTCTCTTTCTGATGCACAGAGTGATAATTTCCTTAAAATAGGATTGCTGACACACTGAGAAAGGTGGCCATTGGTACTTTTGACAATATTGGAAACCATTGGGTCAAACATAATTGCTTTCAATCAACTAAATATATCTATTCAGAAGTAATAATCATATGAAAACACTATTTTGAAAACTTGGCATTTTGTTATCTTCTGGCAAGCAAGAAATGCAAAGGTTACATTAATTTTCTGGATATAAATGATTATTCAGCAGCCCAATTTGCTGATGTAGTTCAGTGCCAGTTTGGTTCTTCCACAGGACTATATAAGATTCTGTGTGACACTTGGCTAATTTGAGGCAAATTTAAAATTTCAATTATTAGCATTTAGTTTAATAAAAATCGGGAATTTATTTCTTATACAATCAATTCACTTTTAGTTTAAAAAACTCTCATTGTAAGTCAGAAAGAGCAAAACAAATACCGTATGCTAACACATATATATGGAATATAAGGGGAAAAAAAAAAGGTCATGAAGAACCTAGGGATAAGATGGGAATAAAGACACAGACCTACTAGAGAATGGACTTGAGGATATGGGGAGGGGGAAGGGTAAGCTGTGACAAAGTGAGAGAGTGGCATGGACATATATACACTACGAAACGTAAGGTAGATAGCTAGTGGGAAGCAGCCGCATAGCACAGGGAGATCAGCTCTGTGCTCTGTGACCACCTAGAGGGGTGGGATAGGGAGGGTGGGAGGGAGGGAGGGAGATGTGAGAGGGAAGAGATATGGGAACATATGTATATGTATAACTGATTCACTTTGTTATAAAGCAGAAACTAACACACCATTGTAAAGCAATTATACTCCAATAAAGACGTTAAAAAAAAAAACCAAAAAAACCCTCTCATTACCTTTTGTTGAAAGACTTCTGCTTAGTAATTCAGACAGTCACAATAATCTTTGTTCTTGTATATATTGAGACTGGCAAGCTTGGAGTATTTTAGTGGGCTGATGGGTGTGAGGGGTTACAAAGGAAGTAATCCAATGTGGCATCTGGTTTCTCTTCCTCCTCTCTGTCACGGACTTAGCTCAGATATCAGCCTCTCCTCTACCATCCTCTCTCCCACAGGTGATTCTCCGCAAGGCCATATAGGGACATTCCCAAAGTGCAAATCTTATGTCATGCTTAAATATCTCCACTCGCTCACCATTGCTTTTAGGATGAAGCCCACTTGATACAGTGCTTAGTACTCCGACATAGGAAGCCTTCATTTCCTCAGGCATGCTGGGTTCCTACTTTGTGTCTTTACTTCCTTATCTTTGCCTGGAATGTTCTCTATTCTCCTTCTCTGCTTGCTCATCCTTCAAGACCCGCTCAAATGTCAGTCCACATGTTATGCCTCCCTGCAAATCTTCCAGGCATAGTTAAAAGCTCTGCTGAGGACTCGACATAATCACTCTCGATTATTTATTTTTGGGCCTGTTTAGCCTACACAGCGCCTCCTTCATACTCGGTGCATACTCAGTGTGCATTTGATGGAAAACCTCTGCTTTCAAAGAGCTTTATGAAGAGTTGGGAAACACAAATATCAGTGAACTCATGTTACAAGAGATTATTTGGCTAATCCTAGGTAATGTTCTCATAATTACCTTTGTTTCTATATCCTTTAAATAATGGAGTTGGATTAAATGATTTCCAAAGTACATTCTTATCTTAAAATTTGGCTATGTAAGGAGAGTAACAATTTGGTGTATTTTAATAATGGGGTGTAGTAAGTGGTGGTTCATTTGCACACTGTTGCACACATTAATAGACAAACTTCAGCCCCCTCCATGATTTTATTGTGACACAACTGGAAAGAAACTTCTTGGTTCTTAACTCAACTTTTCAAAAATTTGCAAATATGCACTGCATGCTGAGTGAGGACTTCCAGAAAAAAGTGTTTAAAATGAAAACACTGATAGAATTTTGAGAGGATATGGGCTTTTTACCCCTGCCAATTCTTTGAAAAAGTTTAGCATGAATGCTGTAAAAATTAGATACTTTCTCCCTCGGTTCTCAGCCCCATCTTAAAAAATTTGAAGTAAAAAGGAACCCATCAGTATGAAAAATAACTATGGTGTCCAGGGTTGAAGTTTTTTATGTAGAGAACTCCCTGGAAAGGTGCTGGTCAGATTTCTCTTCTGTATAGTTCATAGCATGTAACTGGTACTCAATAATATTTAATATAAGGAATTACAGAGGCTTTGAAAATGTAGGCCTCTGAAGACCAAATCCAACATGGTAGATGGGATTTTCACATTACTGTGAACACAAGGTAGAAGTTGATATAGTTGGTCTCCTGGGGGTGTTTCATCACACAAGTGAAAGAGCTATATTCACCTAATTTATTTTAGCTAAAGAAAGACTATTCTCTTTAATAACCACTTATTTAAGGCCATAGAGTAAAGAAGGCCAGAGGAAATAATGTCATTTTCAGCTAGGTAAAATAGAAGGAAGTACACTATAAAATTTGTCATTTTCTCTCCCAGCTTCCTTCAGCAGCCAACATTATTTTATCTGCCTTCATTAAATTTACATTTTAGCTTTGCTTTTCTATGTTATTAGGAATTTTGCGTTTAAGTGTTTTTGAGTAAAAATAATAATGACAAAGAAAAATGACACTATATTCTAAATTAATACAAAAAGGAAAGTTGCTTATTTTCCACTGAGGCAGCAGTGGTGTTGGTGTAGCCATCTTAGGTGTAGCAGAGCTTAGGCTTGGGAACCAGAGAGAGCTGGCTCTAATTTTGACCTAGCTACTTACCAACTGTTTGACCTTGGGCAAATGACTGAAATCCATCCAGCCTCAGTTTCCTCATCCATAAAATAGAAATATTAATATCCATTAAAAATTAGGAACAATGTATTGTGGGTATCTAGCATAATGCTGGCATGTAGGAAGGTGTCAAATAAATGGAATATAATAATTGTGCTGGGTAAGTCTTAGATACCTCTGGTTTTTATTTATTTATTTAAAAAGATTATTGTGATGTGGACCATTTTTAAAGGCTTTATTGAACTTGTTACAATACTGCTTCTGTTTTATGTTTTGTTTTTTTGGCCACGAGGCATGTGGGATCTTAGTTCCCAGACCAGGGGTCAAACCCACACCCCCTGCATTGGAAAGCAAAGTCTTAACCACTGGACTGCCAGGGAAGTCCCCTGCCTCTGGTCTTTTTTAAAATTTATTTTATTTTATTTATTTAGTTTTGGCTGTGTTAGGTCTTCGTTGCAGTGCGCGGGCTTCTCATTGCCGTGGCTTCTCTTGTTGAGGAGCATGGGCTCTAGGCGCACGGGCTTCAGTAGTTGTGGTGCACGGGCTTCGTTGCTCCATGGTACATGGGATCTTCCCAGACCAGGGCTCGAACCCATGTCCCCTGCATTGGCAGGCGGATTCTTAACACTGCACCACCAGGGAAGCCCATGGTCTTTAAATTCTAGTTTTTATTGAAAGAATTACATGCCATAAATTTTTCAGTGCCTAACACATGGCCCGACACATGACAGAGTCTTGGTAAATATTTACTGAGTAAATGAACTAGTGTAATTTTGTGCAAAAAGGGCCTGCTCACATATACCATTAGTGTTATATAGTATAAATATTAAATAAGGATAACTGAGAAAAAGCTCAAGAGTGGAGAAGTAGCTCTAAATGCCTGAGCTGTCATGAAGCAGGGCTGGACTGCATCCTCCAGGGGAAGGTTCCAGGAGAGGGTCCTGCCCCTTAAGGCTCTACAGGTTTATGTGGATGGGTGAAGGGGCAGCAATGGTGAGTCACCATGAAGGAGGGAACAAAGAGGGGGGGTTCTCCTTAGCAAGGGGTGCCTTCGGACCTGAGACTGGGTATCCTGTCCTTCTGTTGGGCCAACTCACACCTGTGAGGCCAGCTTTGTGCTGAGACCCGAACATCCGGATTTGTGTCCCCTGAGCAGTGGAAGTAGTCCCATTTAGCAAATACCTTTTAGGGTTCATACATATTAGGTTATCATGATTGGCTTGTAATCTTTTTCTGTTTCATAAACAACAGTATTAAATTTGTGCATGTCTTTGGCTCCCTTTGTTTCATTTTAGAATATTTTGTTAATTTTGAAGGAGTTACACAGATTCATTGTTCAAGACTATAAAGATAAAAGAAGTCTTTTTCCCTAAAAAACTGCTCCTCTATCCAGAAGAAATCACAGTAACCTACTTTTTGTGTATCTTTCCAGAGGTGGTTTATGCATGCAAGTATATATGTTCCATATGCTTTATTAACTTGGACAACAGTCACCACAGCAGCAGTAGTTAGCAATGTAAAATATATACAAGCATCGTGATTAAATGTGCATAAGTATGTCACCTAATTGCAACAGTCCTTTGAAAAGAAAACAAAACAGAGGGCAAAAAAAGCTCAACTAACTGCAGACAAACATCCTTTGGTCACTGAAATCTCTTAATGTATATGCTATTACCTGTGGCGACAATAATTGAGCTTTTTTTTTTTTTTTCGCTGCTGCAAGGCATGCGGGGTCTTAGTTCCTTGACCAGGGATTGAACCCTTGCTCCCTGCAGTGGAAGCTCAGAGTCCCAACCACTGGAGTGCCAGGGAATTCCCTAATTGAGCCCTGTTAAAACAGGGTTCTCTTTGTAATGTATTGTAGATATTCACACCTTTAAAAAAAAAATATTCAAAGGTGAGTTTCAATCAGTGTGATGATTTATTTGCAGTCTGGATTTTATGGTAAATTAAATTCAGCATTTGAAAGTTTTAGATTTTCCCCCCAAATAATCTCTCCCACAACGCACGATTTTTCCATACTA
This sequence comes from Tursiops truncatus, assembly GCF_011762595.2. Classification (NCBI taxonomy): domain Eukaryota; kingdom Metazoa; phylum Chordata; class Mammalia; order Artiodactyla; family Delphinidae; genus Tursiops; species Tursiops truncatus. Next base: position 30,461,715 of record NC_047038.1, read on the forward strand.
ACAAAATGATCTTCATGAGTGGGTGTCATAAGTAAGATAAGACAATATGTGCTAAATCCTAACCTCAGATGCAGTCAGATTTGATTAAAGCTCTTTTAGGCTGTTTTATACTGTGTTATCCATAAGGAACATATACAAAGCTGTACTGACTAAATTAAAACAAAAAAACGAAGAGTTAAAATTTCTTGTTTGGTTATTATGCTGAAAACTGGCAAAGGAATTTTGTTCCATTGAATGGGGACATTGAACATTTTTTTAAAAATTGGCTTATTTCCTAGTTTCTTTGTTTTTTTCTTTTTTAGGTCCCTGGATCCTTATAAACAGAGTTGAATAGGAAAGAACATTTAATGTTTTGAATGTGAAAATATTTTTTGTTTATTATGAGTTTGGAAAACTTTCATTCATATAATGGGTAAATATGGGATTTAACCTGGTGTATTAAGCCTTCTTATTTTATCAGTTATAGGAATGAGAATTTGTGCTTGTATTTGCCACCAGTAGGGCTAGATAAATGGGGGTTTCTGATAGTGTATTTGGAAAGGTGACTAAAAGGACAATTTTTACAAACCCATCAAAAACTCTGTAGATTTTTCCCATATGATTTTAAGAGCTATAGCTCAGCATATGGGTGCATTAGCTTCTCCACCATGTGATTTAGGATGATTTCAGATTCAAGTGATGCAGTTTAATCTAATTAAGACATAATGCAGAGTAAGCTTGAAGTACAATAGTGAAGGCTCTCGGAGGACTCCCAAAAGGCTGACACAATGAAAGTCATGGGTTCAGTTTATAACTATAATTGCTACTGGGTTTTTGCTTGAAAGAAACATGTAATTCAACTATACAGAAAAAGTTTTGTGCCCACATTTTTATGTCATTTTTCCTATGGTTAAGAATAATCTTTATCTTCTCTTCTACAGTGAATACCCATTTATTTATTTACTTATTTGTCTATCTTGTTCCCCAGAGAATACCTTTAAAAAATTTTTTTTTAATTAAATTTTTTTACTGGAGTGTAGTTGCTTTACACTGCTGTGTCAGTTTCTGCTGTACAGCAAAGTGAATGGGCCATACGTATACATATATCCCCTCTTTTTTGGATTTCCTTTCCATTTAGGTCACCACAGAGCACCGAGTAGAGTTCCCTGTGCTATATAGTAGGTTCTCATTAGTTATCTATTTTATACATAGTAGTGTATATATGTCAATCCCAATCTCCCAGTTCATCCCCACTCCCTCTTCCACCTTGGTATCCATACGTTTGTTCTCTATCTCTAAGTCTGTGTCTCTATTTCTGCTTTGCAGATAAGATCATCTATACCATTTCTCTAGATCCCACATATATGTGTTAATATATGATATTCGTTTTCTCTTTCTGGCTTACTTCATTCTGTATGACAGTCTCTAGGTCCATCCATGTCTCTGCAAATGACACAGTTTCGCTCCTTTTCATGGCTGAGTAATATTCCATTGTATATATGTACCACATCTTCTTTATCCATTCCTCTGTTGATGGACATTTAGGTTGCATCCATGTCCTGGCTATTGTAAATAGTGCTGCAATGAACATTGGGGTATCTGTGTCTTTTTGAATTATGGTTTTCTCTGGGTATATGCCTAGGAGTAGGATCACTGTATCATATGGTAGTTCTATGTTTAGTTTTTTAAGGAACCTCCAAACTGTTCTCCATAGTGGCTACACCAATTTACATTCTCACCAACAGTGTAGGAGGGTTCCCTTTTCTCCACACCCTCTCCAGCATTTATTGTTTGTAGATTTTTTATGATGGCCATTCTGACCGGTGTGAGAATGATACCTCATTGTATCATTGATACCTCATTGTAGTTTTGTACAATGTATCGTGATACATTTACACACATGTACACTTACATATGTGTACATACATGTACATGCATGTACACACATGTATGATACTTTTTGTACAATGATACATGTTTTGTATCACTGATACCTCATTGTAGTTTTGATTTGCATTTCTCTAATAATTAGTGATGTTGAGCATCTTTTCATGTGTTTGTTGGCCATCTGTATATCTTCTTTGGAAAAATGTCTATTTAGGTCTTCCACCCATTTTTTTGGGGGGGTCCATGCTGCGCGGCTGGGCCCATGGCAATGAAAGCGCTGAGTCCTAACCACTGGACCGCCAGGGAATTCCTGAGAATGCCTTTTCATTTATTTATTTAAATTAAACAAATTTTATTTTTTGCTGCATTGGGTCTTTGTTGCTGTGCGTGGGCTTTCTCTAGTTGTGGAGAGCAGGAGCTACTCTTTGTTGCAGTGCACGGGCTTCTCATTGCGGTGGCTTCTCTTGTTGTGGAGCATGGGCTCTAGGCGTGTGGGCTTCAGTAGTTGTGGTATGTTGGCTCAGTAGTTGTGGCTTGCAGGCTTTAGAGCACAGGCTCAGTAGTTGTGGTGCATGGGCTTAGTTGCTCCGAGGCATGTGGGATCTTCCCGGACCAGGGCTCGAACCCGTGTCCCCTGAATTAGCAGGCAGATTCCCAACCACTGTGCCACCAGGGAAACCCCAGAGCATTCCTTTTTAGATGGTAGTAAATGGGTGTAAACTTTATGGGCTGAGGAGGTCATGCTGACTGGTCAGGAAGCAACCATTTATGAATGTTAGTCCTAGATTATTAATATATTCTCTCCTGGCCTCCTTATCTTGACAGATTTAGTGCCAACAACATTAACAATCTATAAAGTATATTTGGGGGTGTATGGAATGTTTTTAGGATATTGGAAGTTATGTTTAAGGCAAAAGCTTGATATTAGCATTCTTTCTTTGAAATACTCCATTGTCATGTGTGGATTTCTGAAGGTCATTTCTCTTCACCTCTTTATTTCCAGAGAATAATTGTAGCTTGTCCACTTCCTCAGCTAATCTTCCATAGCCTTCCACAAATAATAAAGGTAATAGTTGATACTCATTATACCAAGTACCAAGCATTAAGTCTTTTTCACATAATATCTCAGTTAATCCTTACAATAAACTATTGTCCCAATTTTATTTTTTATTTTTTAAAAAAATATTTATTTACTTATTGTTTGGCTGTGTTGGGTCTTAGTCACATCACACAGGCTCTTTGTTGTGGCGTGAGGGCTCAGTTGCCCCGTGGCATGTGGGATCTTAATTCCCCTACCTGGGATCGAACCGGCATCCTTTGCATTGCAAGGCAGATTCCACTGGACCACCAGGGAAGTCCCTATCCCAATTTTCTAGATGGGATAAATGAGCCCCAAAGAGGTTAAATAACTTTCACATATCATATAACTTTTAAAGTGGAAGTTAGTTCTGTCTTATTCTGGAGTGCAAGCTTTTAGCTTTTATCTATTATACGTATTACTCCAAGATAAGAGACTATTAAAAAAAGCTTTATCAAAGGAGATGTTTGGAGGTACTCCTAGTAGCAGGAAGTATGGGTAGGGAACAGAAAAGTACCTGGGAGAAGAGAAGGACTGTGCTGTGGAAAAGCATTATGTTAATGAGAGGATGCAGAAAAAAGGCTGTATTCAGTGATATGGCTTGTTTGTAGTTTCAAACAAGTATACAAGTAAAATTTGATATACCATTTAATTCTTTAATTTTTTTTAGGTTGACTTTCTGAGTACTTATCTTCTAATGCTGGCTGTTTTTAATAGCCATTTAGTGAGTAGATAATCAGAAAAATCAGATCAGTTATTCTGAAAGTAAAATTTAAGAAGGTCTGGTGGTATGTAGCAAAGGCCACAAAAATGGCTATTCTAGAGAAGAATCCTGACATTCATTCATATTCTGTTGTTGTATCTTTAATTCCTTGTATGGTTCAAATGATTTAAAAACAAACACTTCCTGCTCCTCTTTAGTATATACTGTTATTACATTAAGAAAATACATGTTGGAATAGGTATCTATTGCCCTAATTATAAGTAATTTTAATTAAAAACATTAAAAATTTATTTCACTATTAATTGAAAAGAAATACTAAAGAGAAAGCATAGTTGGTCTATTTAAAGAAAGTGGTGTCCTTTGGACCTTCAGCTCAGTGTTTTCTGCAGATATGATCATTAGTCCAAAGTTTTAGCCCATGCTGAATACTTTGCAGTGTCTCAGTTCTCTAACTTTAGGTTAATAGATTTGAGCAGGAGGGTTGAACCGGTATTGGTTTGCCCTGAAAAACTGAGGATTTTCTAATTAAATACTGGATGATCAGTCGGTGCTGCTCAGCTTACTAAATCATGAATTTTTCCATCTTAGTGACATGGTTAAAATTGGAAATGTCAAAAATGCCTGAACAAGAATGTGATTCATGGACTTGAACCTGAACTTGCTTTCAATTTTCTTTATTAAAAGAAGACATTATAAATAGATTAACTAGAAATTATGGCATATACCTGTCTTTTACCAGACCGTGTTTCTAAGTTGGAAAACATTTACTTCCTTCAACAAAGGTGATGTTGGTCTCTATAAAATATAATACAATTAATTAATTACTCAACATCAGAGGCAAAAACCATGTGTTGCTGGATTTCATTTGAAATCCCTTAAAGGGACTTGATCAGCCTGATCTCTGATTGGGCATCTCAAACTCAAAGTAGCTCGGACTGAATTTATTATTCCCTAATAAATAACAAATAAATAAAAACCTAATTTGCTCCTCCCTTTGCACCTCTCTCTGTGAATGGTGCGCATTGTCCAAACCAGACACTTGAGAACTATTCTTGGGTCCCCCTACGCTCTTTGTAATTTTTCATTCACTGAGTCCTGTCTATCCTCCTAAATGTCTCAGGTCTGTCTGTTCCTCTTTGCTCTTTCTGCTACTGCTGTCGTCCTACCTACCGATATCTTTCCTCGGGTGACGGTAATAGCCTATTGCCTCGTTTCGCTTACTCCAGTCTATTTTCCACACCGAAGCCAGAGTGCTCTTCTAAAATGAAATCTGGCAAATCCTGAAACAACTCCAAACATGTGAGCATGTTCAACAGGACCTTTGATGGGGCCTCCGTCAGCCTTCCAGCCTCATCTGTCGCCCTTCTGGTTGTCCTTGCGCCATATTGCACTATCTTCTGTTCTCTCCTATTATGTGCTCCTTTTCAACCTCTGCACCTTCACCCATGATGTCATGGGAGACTCTTCACCCTCCTCAGCCTTCAGGTCCAGCTTAAACTTCCCTTTCTTCCTGGAGCTTAAGTTCTCCTGCTTATGTCTGGATTCCGTAGAACTCTTAACGTACTTAATTTTTTTGCACTTATAATCCTCTTTAGTTATTGCTTGTTAGATGGTTTGTCTGTTCCATTTGACTCTAAGGTACATGTAGGAAGGGACTGTCTCTTGCCCAGCATTGTATGCCAAGAGTTTCTCATGGTGCCTGGCCCATAGAGGACACTTAGCAAATATTTTATTTAATGAATGAATGATTCAGGTGTGCTATTTTTTTTTTTTGATAGAGCGCAGTAGCTCTTATGTTACTCTGCAAAGTACATTCTCAAGGTAGCATGAAAGAAGAAAATTTAGAAAATATAAGTGGTAGAATGCACAGGGCTCAGTGACAGAAAATGAGGCAGGAGTATAATATAAAATTCCAGAGGCAGAGAGAGCTTTGTTTTAAACAGTGTTCAGATTATCAGTCTATCTATCAACCTCGAAACAATTTTCACTGGAACAGAATTTGTAGTTTTCCACAGTAATGGATTGTAGGAACCACCAAATCTCAAATTAGACAAGTCTTTTAATATCTAACCTAAACTTCTTTTTGCTGTAATATAAACTCATTTCTGATCTTTCCTGGGTGAAATTAAGAGCTTTATACACCTGCTTATGTTATTACAAAGTTTTTCTGTTTTCCTCCAATAACCAGGATTTCTTTTTTCCTCTTCCTTTCATATTGTATCTTATTTTCTGATCTTTTAATTATTTTTATTGCTAGTATTTGAACCTTTCTGCATATGCCATCCTTTATGTCATAAACCAGGATAATCAAAACCTCATTAGTACTGAATACAGTGAAAGGATTACTACTCTTAAGGCTCATTATTGTGTTCTTTTGAAATATATCTCCAGCACATCTCTGCATGACATATTATAAAGGATTTCATAATTTGTGATTAAAAGAAATTATTGCCCTTAGTCTGAAAGGTTTTGATGGACAAATTGCTAGTAAATCATTCCTTCTAATAAAATGCTATTGTGCATAAAGAGCTTAAAAATATATACGTTTCTCAGCATTTTGTCCAGATTGGGCTTAAGTATGACCTTTCTGTCAAAGAAACTCTAAAGAAAGGAATATGCACTTTCTAAGTGGGATGACACTTTTTAAGAAAAATAACTTTTGCTAATGAACTCAGAGGAGTGGCTCTTTCTGGCCCACAGTGGTTATAGGTATATAGAATGATGCTGCATTATATAGTATAATCTTCTTTTTCAATAGGTAAACTTGGTTATGGCTAGGATGGGAGAATTTTAGAGCTTGAATTATATCATGCATTTAAGAATAGAGGAGGTAAATGTGTGGGAAAATTGGGGAAATCCTCTGAAAATGAAAATGTACAGGCCAGAAATCCAGATCAGGCTGACCATAAAGGCCTTGCACTGATCAGCAGTGCCTTGTTATAGGAGAACAAAAAGGAAATAACACGGGCCAAAGACATTTAAAATGACCGTACATCAATATATTAGATGACTATATTACTATTACATCAGCGATGATTTGCTATGAGAGCACCTTGATAGATGCTTCAGAGATGCTCAAGTGGACAGTGCCACCTGTCAGAGGGGAACACAGTTAATTTCTTTATACTTAAACGCTGATTTCCATTCAAGAAATATTTGCTTAGCACTTATAATGTGTCTAGCATTAAACTGTATACTGTGAGGAGAGCTATTAAAAAAATTTTTTTTCTTGTGATGAGAACTTTTAAGATCTATTCTCTTAACAACTTTCAAAAATACAGTATAGTATTGTTAACTCTAGTCACCATCCAGTTAGCATCTTTAAACTAGTTTGCCCAATGGTTCAATCACAGTTGACCCTCAGATCCTACTTTAACAAACACTGCTTATTTTCCCCTTTCCCACCTCCCGAATGAAGCATTCCGGACAGATCCTATAGCTGTACTGATTTCTCCAACTCTGCTGTGGTATATTGACCTCTGATGTAGCCCTGAATAGTTTATCTTCTTGCATTGTTTATTTCATGTCCTTGTATCATGAGGAACCCCATGTCTTAAACAATGGTATAGTAACCATTAAATGTTATTGGCACTGAGGAATGCTATTTTTGACTTTATGAAGTTAAAGATACTTTGAAATACTATAATTTGGAATAAGGCTGATTAAACATTTTTATGGTTTTTATTACCTCCCAGTTTTCATAGTAAATATCCCTTGGTTGCTTTATTTTTAAAATGATAATAGCTATAACAACAGTTTGTATCATCCTTTATAAATTTAAAGATTCCGTTTAGATATAGAAATGAGCTGGGTTAGCACATTCTGCTTGAACTAAATTTTGAAAATCTTTTTCTTTTAGTGTTGATTTCCCCTCCACCCCAATTTTAAAGGTAATGCTCTAAGCTTGTTGGGGAAAATGTAGAATATAAGAACTCATAGAAAAGATAGTTCTATCAACTGAAGGCAATGACTGTTAATGTTTTAACATTTCTTTTTTTAAAAAATGTTAAATATGTTTTTACATAGTTGAGATCATATGCTGTAGATATTTTATTCTATTTTTCACTTAATATTATTCAATAAACATTTTCCGTGTTCTTTTTTTTCATGTTCTCAAAAATCTTTATAAACGTCATTCTCAATATTTACATGGCAAAGATATTGCATGACTTCTATAATATTTCTACCTATTTCATATACATTTTTTCTTATAATCAGACATTAAAAAATAGTATAGTGTCAAGGTAAGACTTTTTGAAGTCTTAAAAGTAAGACTTTTAAGGGGTGAGATATGTTCAAAGCAACACTGGTTATCCATATAAGTAGAAATACTTACTTCCTGTATAAGTTCTAAAAACATTTTTCCTTCTCTATTTTACCTAATTCTTTAAATTGGATTGACTGTTTTCCCTGTTCACTTTGCTATGTATAGTTCTCCAAATTAAGGAATCAACTTGTTATGAAAATTTCTCTTCTCTTGTCCTCTGTTGCCCCACACTCATTGAATAAAAGGATATTTCAAAGAGTTTACAGAATGATATCCAGCAGTTCAAAGAAAACATCTTCAAAATGTTGATGTTGACAATGCAGGAATCTTTGTAAAAGGAACTGGGTTAAATGAAGGAGAGTTTTCTCACCTTTGTTGCTTTGTACTTGATGCAGCTGCACTTTGAGTCATAAATTTAAATTCTACCTCTCCAAGTAAAAATTTCAGAAAGAGTTCATTCATCTCTTGTTAGTCACACACCAAATCTTTTTTTATTTTCAAGACTTTCCTTACAGTGCAAGCAATGCATGAATGATAAGGCAGCCCCTGGCTGTATCACTTGTATCTTTTCCTTTCTGTTTTCTTTTGTCGTTGCTTTGCAACTAGCATGACTTTAATGGGGTTAAATGGAGAAAGATGCTAGAGATAGTTACAAAAAAATGGAAATAGGTAGTAGCTCTCTGCCTGTGCACACATCAAAGATTGTTTATATGAATGTAAACAACTTGGCAGTATAAATATAAATATGTCTTATATTTGAATTGAGGCTTTTTGTAATCCTAACTGCAGTCTTTGGGGAATTGTTCAAAATCATTTGAAAGACCCTTCTTTTGTAATTTAATGTGGCATTCTTACTGCATCAGAACTAGGGCAATGCCTTATGTAGTTGAAATTAATCAACATAACCTTTGGGCTTTATATATTAGGTCAAAATAAAGATGAAGGAAATTAAAATGCCATTAGTTTCAGACATAATTGTAGTTCCTCTCTACAGACTTTTCTTTTAGTCACTATGGCAATGAAGCCTCATTTTTCTGTTAATTAAGAAGCATCAACAGTATATTTGGAAGAAACAGATGACAGTTTGCAGCAATAGACATTTTAAATGAAAATTAATTATTTTGAAATTAGAAAGTTATTTCTTAAAGAAAGACAGGATTTAGTCTCTGAACACCTGGATTGATTTTTCTCATTGTGAAAATTCGTTTTTTTTTTTTTTTTTTTTTCCGATCATTCTGCTGAAACCGCTTGCACATGGGTAACCACTGACCCCCACACAGATGTCTGCAGGGATGTCCTCTTTGTAAGGCCCTGTACTAGGGAATGCTGAAGTGGATCAGAAGTGTTAAGTCCCCATCCCTGCCCTCGAGGGCCTTAGCCAGGGAAATATAACAGAAGGAGTTGATGTGTTTAAAAGTGATTTATATACTTTCAAGTAATATGAAAATATAGTGTGTTATAATTATAACTTAAAATTTTAGTAACAATGAATCAATGTGTTACAAAAAATAAAGATAAAAGTGCAAATGGAATTCAAAATTGGTAGACCATTACTTTTGGCCGGAAAGCTCAGAGAAGATGTCTGGAAAAACAGTTCTAATTGGACTGGATTTTTGATGATTATATTTAAGAATTTGATAATTTGAGAATGGGAGGATCCTTCAGATAAAGGAAATAGCAAGAACACAGGCTTGGAGGTATGTTTTATCTGATCATTTCTTCATGGCATTGTAGCATAGTGGTTAAAGCATAACTCTAGAGCAAAATTGTATGTGTTCAAATTTTGGTGTCTCCTTTGCTATTATTATTTTCATTACTGTTAATAATATTTATGTTGTGGTGTTGTACAATATTTGGCTGAAAAGGTAATAAAAACAATAATTTAAAATGACAATAACGATTGTTAATGTTTATTGAGCACTTACTGAGCAGTACAGCCACAGTTTCGTGTTTTACATACATTAATTCATTTTATTCTCAAAATAATTGTATAAGACAAGTACTATAATTTATCCCCATTTTACATATGGTAAACTGAGGCACAGATAGACTAACTTGCCCAAAGTCCAACAGCTAGTATAATGGTCACAGAACGCATAAGGTTGACTAGGGCTATACTGGGGAGCATTTTATATATTTATGTATTTATTTATTTTCTTGACTCTTAAAATTTTTTATTTTTTCCAGTTTTATTGAGATGTAATTGACATGAGTTTAAGATGTACAGTATAATTGGGAGCAGTTAAATAGAACATGCATATGGTTAATGGAAAAGACCATGAGGATGAATGTTGTATGGTTAGTGGAAAACCATTTTGATTTCTGCACAGAAGAGTAATATGGTCAGACGGTGTTTTAGGGAGATTAAGCTAGAAAGTATAAAGAACACAGACTGGAAGAGGCATGAGACCAAGCTGCTGCAGTTCTCATCTGAAATGATAAGGGCCTGAGTTGGGTGGGGACAGGAAGAATGGAAAGGAAGTACCAGGAAGGAGGATTCAGCTGGGCTCTGTTACTACTTGGTGAGGGAGAGGAAAGCATCAGTGATGATTTACAGCTGTTTTACTTAGGTTAACGGTGATGTCATTAGGAGGTAGTCTGTCCTCATGGTTAACCAACTTCCGAATGCTTAACATTTCAACCAACCTTCTTTTGAAATTCTCTTTCCTTCTTTATGCTGGTGACTGTTGTTAAATCTTGGTTCTCCTCTTACCTGATTCCTCCTTCAGAGTTCTTTCCTGTAGTGTACAGTCTTCAAAGTCCCAATCTGGAACTCATTTCTTTTTCTTTTATCATACGTGCCCACTTCATGGTAGCGTGTGTATGCTGTCCAATTACCTTTAATCCGGAGGCAGCATAACCTCATGGAGGCAGACAGAGCTGGGCCTGAACCCCAGCTACACATTATTAGCTGTGGAATAACAATGCCTTTGACCTTAATTTGCTCATTTATAAATGGGAACAATACCTACCTTATGAGATTATTATGAGCACTAAATGAGTCTAGGGAAAAGGCCCAAAACACAGTAGTCCCTTCCCAAATTTCATTTGCTCCTTTTGTTCTCCTTACTCCTATTCACATATTTCCCTTCAGTTCCAGTTGTTTTCCTGATGGAGGCTCTTCCTACATTAGGAGGAACAGTCGTGATTTTCTTTGCTTGCCAGATGTTAAGCTGTACTTTATCATCTTTCATGGATAAATAGCACAGTGGTTGTCTTTCTGTTTTAAAACACGGAGTGAGTTAATACTCTAAAAATATAAGATATGAACTACAAAGAGATGTAATAATAAACTGGTTTTATGTGAAATTGCATTTCAGACTGAGGGTGAAAATTTATCTTCAAATTGGATTCTTAAGTGCAGTCTGAGACAAGCTGTGGAAACATGATATATGAAATATAAAATTTTCCACACCCCTTACATATCTAGAAATTTTATTTGTACAGATGTTATGAATGATACAATGATTGATCTTTTATGTAGCAATTAGAATAGGAATTTCATTTGACTGAAAATGCTATTGTGAAGAGAATGTGTCTCAGCAAGATGCTGACTCAGATTAGTAGGAAGCACTATCTTTGTAGATAGGTGAGCCTGAATAATATTTGCTGTGCGGAAACTAGTCAATGAGGTCAAGTTAGCTAAGGTCTTATTAGGGATTTGGAAATGACCCACAGAAGACTTTTCCCTGGTTCAGTTAACTTTTGTGGAGACTTCAGTGTCTCAAGGGTAAAATATTAAAAAAATCTCAGAACATAGAGTGGGAAGAGGTTTTTGATATGATCTAGTACACACCCTTTGTTTTAGAGAGAAAGAAATGGAGGCCTAGAGATTGAAACGGACTTGCCTGACTCCTCATAATAATGGCAAGTCAGAGGTCAAACTTAGGTCTCTTAATTCCCAGTTTTCTTGCCACTCTGCCACAAAAACCCCATGAGCATTAACATTATTTCAGGCAAACGCTGGTCTAGAAATGAGGCTTCTGAGAAATCAGAAAAAATTTTTTTTGGCATATTTAGAGACTTGGAACTAAAACTTCAATTGTTATACTTGATTGCTTTTTCTATTCCGTGTTTCTTTAAAAATAAATCAAAAAACCTAAGGTCACAAAAATTCAGCTGTTCCTCAAATATTCACATGAACTGGATGCTTCAGGAGTATCCGTCATGTTGGTACCCTGTGCACTGACTTCCCACTGGGGGACATGAACTCCAGTTGGAGAAGATGCCTCAAAAGTTGCTTTTGGTTAAGCTAGTTGCAATTGTACACATTCACCCAAGGTGAATTTGATCTGCAAAAATTAATTTAAACTGTCTACACATTTTCTGAATGAAAAAATCTTGCAATTTAGCTGTTGATCAAATTTTATTTTATTTTGAAAATTATTGGAAATATAGTGCCAGAAGACCACTTTAAAACAATGTGGTAAAATCATTTGCTTTCCTGCCTAGGTTAAATCCATGTCAGCGTGAGCACACGCAGGCACACACACACACGACAATGATGAACATGTTCATATCTGTGTGTAGTTTCCCTGTGTGGCTCTTTTCCGAAAGGCTTCAGGTTCCTGTGAGAGGACGTGAGATTAACATTGATGAACAGACAGTGTGGGAACTTAATATGCTCTGTTCTAAAGCCAATTTTCTTGCTAACAAATGTTTTGTAGATAGAGGACGGTAGAAATCTTATTGGGCCTGCTTTAATGAACATATAAGACTCAAGTGTAATTAACGTTCTAGAGTACTTAAAAACAGTTCACTCAGAAGTTTTAAGTAGGTCATGCATATTTACTTTGGTAATTTTTTTCTTTTTAATAAGTACTTTATTTAATAGATGCAAAGGTGAAGTTAAATCTTATCTTGACCAAAGTGTGATAGATTCAGTATCATTGGCATTAAAGTTATGATTATTACTGTATTACATATATATATATGAAACCTTTTTTTTGTTTATGTTGCCTCTCTGTCTAGATTTTAAGATAGTTTCTGGCTGTAGAGAATAAGACAATGTTTTCTCCCCAGATATCTAATAATTTGTGTGGGCCAAGGTGGACAGCAGGTAGCTTATTAATATATTCATTGTGCAAGGAACTGCATTATGCCCTGAGGAATAAGAAGATGGTGACGATGTTAGGATGACATGACTCTTGGCTTCGAGTTACTTATAGTCTATTAGGAGGTGACATGGAGAAATAATTACAATGGGGGATATCATGTCCCATAAAAGAAGTCCAAACAGAGTGCTCTGAGAATTTAAAGAGTTGTTACTTTTGCCTGGGAGCCTCAAGGAAACCTTCCTATAGGGGCTGGCATTTGAGTTGGACTCTTAAAGATGAGGCTGGATTTGAACAAAAGGAAGATATTTCTGAAAGTTTCCACCATGTATATGAATTAGTTAAGGTGGTTAAAATATCTAGTGCTTACTACACTGTTTGACACCCAGTAGGCATTCAGTAATTGAGGCTGAATAAGTGCACGAACCAGGTTAATTGTGTGCCACTAGCTGTCGTCCTTATAGGAACGCTGTCAGAAAAGTAATTGGAAAATTTTTGCCCAGGTGCTGACTTGAGCAGGGCCTCTGTGCTTACCAAGGGCCTTAACTGCTTAGTTGCCCTACATTCATCTTCATTAACCATCATGCTTTGTCCCTGAAACATGATGCAGCTGCCTGGAGGCTATTTCATACACCCCTCACTAATCAGCTGTTCACCGGAGAGCTGGATTGATGTCTGACAAACAGATGATTGTCTGCAAGGAAGGAGAGGAGGAGTAGCCCAGCAGCTGGGAGGTGGCCGGTGCTCTGATTTGGCTTTATTGTCATCTCATGGGTGGAGATTCATGGGTGCTTATTTTCAAGCCAGTTATGAAGACAGGGAGATGCTGATAATTGTTGCTTGGGACAGCTCTGAAATGCTGCGTTCATGGATGCAAGCAGAGTGTAGAACCTAGTACGATGCAATTCTAGATTCGTGTGTCTTCACTGCTGCGAATCAAATGGGTAGCTGGGCAGAGGTCTTGTTCAGCACAACTGCCTGGGTAACAGATGCAGATTTCAACCTCCATGTAGGATCACGATCTATTCTGGACACACATGTCAGCAAAATAAACCTTTGCCATAGCTGAATATATACATGTGTATTGATAAAAATGATGAGAGTCTAAAAAAGAGAAATATTAATCACCCTGGACTAATCATAACTCTGAACAAGCTAGACGAAGAATAAAAAGTTTCAAATTACCCTGGATAAGGAATAGAGAATAATAGTAGTTATAATCATAAGAATAAATTTATATAGGGCTGTGTAGAAGGTAAAACATTTTCACATATTATCTTGACTGTGAAACAAGATGGCCCGTTCTCAGTTCTCATTCTTTTGAGCCCTTTTAGCATTTGCTTATATCTCCTTCTGTAAACTTTCTTTCCCTTGGCTTCTGTGACAGACAACTCTTTTGATTCTTTTCTTTCTCTGATCTCTCTGTTCTAGATTCACTTATTTCTCCTGCTGGCTAAAAGTAGCTCATGAATTTTTACTTGGATCTTCTCTCTTATGGCTCTGTATTCTTTCTCATGGCATCATCTGTTCAGGTGAATCCCATACCTTTACTTTCAACTCTGATCTTTTGTGCTGAAGCCCCATGTTCTTACCTACCTGGCGGTTATCCACACAGAACGCCTTAGCTTTACCTCACACTTAGCATATCTAAGATTAACTTAATCTGCTAAATCTGTTCCTGCTGTTATTACCTACTAGTTTTTTATTACTGACAACATCTAGGTCTTCCTTTCTTGTGATTCTCCTATTTATTAGTTTTAAAATCTCTGCAGTTGTATCTAAACAGTATTACATCTGCCCTAATTCAGGCTCTTTCAATAGTCTCTTAGTAGGACTTCCCTGGTGGTGCAGTGGTTAAGAATCCACCTGCCAATGCAGGGGACACGGGTTCGAGCCCTGGTCTGGGAAGATCCCACATGCCGCGGAGCAACTAAGCCCGTGTGCCACAACTACTGAGCCTGTACTCTAGAGCCCACGAGCCACAACTACTGAGCCTGTGTGCTGCAACTACTGAAGCCTGCGAGCCTAGAGCCCGTGCTCCACAACAAGAGAAGCCACCACAATGAGAAGCCTGCTCATTGCAATGAAGAGTAGCTCTCGCTCGCTGCGACTAGAGAAAGCCCATGCACAGCAATGAAGACCCAACGCGCCCCCCACCCCGCAAAAAAAAATCTCTTAGCTGGTTCTGATCATTGTCTGCTTTGCCATACAAAAACATTAACTTCCTTCCCTGCATCATTCCTTCCCTGACATTCGGAGCCTCCCATGATCTGGCTCCTTTCCACCTTTCCCGGCTTATCTCTCTTTACTTCCTTTCCTCTGTACCGTACGCTCCAGCTGTTCTGGTTAGTTAACATTTCTCAAACATACGAACATCAAACCTTCTCATTTTAGGGCTTTGATTATCTTCTCCTTTATTTCCATCTTTTAGAGCCCATTTCAAATGCAGGTCTCCTAATTTAGAAATAATTTCTTCATCATCTGAATCTTCAGAGCACCTATTCTGCTTCTTTTCTTAAATTAATTTTTTTAAAATTGAGGTAACATTGGTTTATAACATTATATAACTTTCATTGTATTTTAACTTCTGTATACACTACAGTGTGTTAACTACCAAAAGTTTAGCTTCCATCCGTCACCATACAGTTGATCCCCTTTACCCATTTCGCCCTCACTCTCTCTTCCCCTCTGGTAATCACTACTCTGTTCTCTGTATCTACATGTTTGTTTGGTTTGGTTTGTTCATTTATTTAGGTTTTGTTTCTGTTTCTTTTTAATGGCAGTGATTATAATATGCCTTGCACTCCAGTGCTTATGTGGATTTTTTCGTATAAGCTTCTTCAAGGTAAGACTCATATGTGGTTGCATTTTTGTATCCCTCACAAACTCCAGAACAGAGGCCTCTTCCCAGATGACTTAACAGGTTTGTAAAATGAATAAATACATTAATGAAGAAGTTTAATGAGAGAGAGAGAGAGAGAGAGAGAAAGAATGAATAGGAGAAAGAGGATAGATTCATACATGGAGAAAAATGAGCACAGTAGAGTCAACTCTATAGAAGAATGAAATGTAATCCTAAATATTTTATCCAATTTAATCCTAAATATTTATAAAATTTTAAGATTTGTTGAGTATTCAGACATATTTTGATTGAGCTCTAACGATACAGATATGAAGATATACTAATTATAATAAATATGTTAAGAAAGTTCACACAGTACGATCTCAAATCACTTCTGAGAAAATGAGTGCCTCGAGATATGATGGGATACTCACTCACTGCCAGTTAGAACACTGTTTACTTTCCTTACATTGTTTGAATATCCAGTGATCAGAATTTCATTCATGTAGAATGTTGCTTCTGAGCGGACTTAGGGAATTCAAATATCTGCCTGTGATAATGTGTATCTTCCTACTTAAAAGATAATTTCCTGCTACTTTAGATGTCTTTATTGCTCTTAGTATTTTCATTTTGTGTATTGCTAATGCTTTTTCAGCAAACTATTTTTTGTTACTTAATAAAACACAACTAGAGGATCACCTATTAAAAAAAAGAGGCCCCAGTAGCTCGGGCCCAGCCTCTGCTAACCTAACCCCTCCCCGCTTGGGCATAGCTCTTTACATAAGCCTTCTTTATGTTTTTCTTTAAGATTTAATCCTTACTTCATGCTGCGGTTTTGGTAGTTATCATCTGCTGTGTTTTTGCCCTATACCCTGTCTTGGTAACCACCACTGTGCTCTAGTCCCTCAGTCAGGATGAATCTAGTCCATGTTCATTTAATATCTGCACAGTGATTGGTTGGATGAATGGATCCAGCCCTTGAATTCCAATCAAACCTGCTGCTTGCTGATTGTGTTCCCTGCTTGTCTTGTGTTTTTTCTGCCTTTTCTTTGCCCATCACTATGCTCTACACATATGGTAGAACATCTCTGTTATTTCAGAGATGTTATTTCACTTCTCTGGAGTGACCTTTCAATAGATGCTTTGACCTTTGAAATAAACTTTCTTTCTACTCCTTCGTACCAGTTAATTATCTCCTGCATACCAGTCCCAACCCAGAAGGCCAAATCCCTGGGGACCTTGCAGCCTTCTGTCTTTGGTTATAACAAACAGGATCATGTTGGTCTAGGAGACAGGTGTCACTATTTCCTGGTTTGCCTAGGACAGTTCTGGTTTTTGCCTGTTTTTCTGGTTTAATTATTAATAGAACCCCCTTTACTCTAAAAAGTAAATTATGTAATATGGTCACCTAACCTCTTCCTAAGATATGACAGTAGCTGAACTTTAAAATTTTGTCTTACCTGTTTCAACTTTAGTCCCATATTGAGAAACTTTGAGGTTTAGTTTTTTAAATCAGATAATGTAAGCTATCTAGTTTATGAAGTGATTTTGAGTTTATAGCTATTTGAAAAGAGATTATAAAATACAAAGACATAAAATGGACAAATCAAGACACAAAAATTTTTTTCTCAAGGCCCACACATTTATTGTGTATTACATTATTGTAGGCTTAAGAATTCCTGGGAAGCCAATTTTAAAAGATTTGTTTCATTCCCCTTATCAAATATTCTGGGAAGCAACACACTGTCCAAGACACTTAATTTTGAGTGCCTGTAATTGTATATGTTTAGTTATGTAAGCTCTTTTGGGGACCATATAGCAAGTACTGCAGTTATTGAATCACTTAAGTGAGGAATGATAACAATTCTAAAAATATAGCATCTCGAGATATATTTTTTTTAAGAAGTGATAGCATGCCTTTCATGTGCAGTGTAGCAGAAATGACTAGGCTCTGGTAATTATTCTCAGGGCTGCCGTCTGTGAATTAAGGCTTAAATGCCTTGAATTGCAGATGTTTCAGTTCCTTTTTATTCACTTTGTAAATTCCCCTAAAATTATTGCAAATTACTGCAACAGAAAGGGAACAGTGGGATCTTATGAGTACATTTTAATGAAACAATCATCGGAAGGCCTACAAGGTGACACAGCACTTTCTCTGATAAATTCTGTGAACTTTACAGATGTTATTATCCTGCTTTTCCTAATATTTCAATGGATACTAAGATATTGGAGAAAAAGAAAAAGGTAATCCACAGTATGGACACTATGCTTTTCCATTGCACATGCCTAATTTACCTTGACTTAGAGAGTTCAATGTCTATGTTTGGGCCATTTTTATGATGAGGAAACAAATCTGCTTCTGTTTCTTTTCGTCTTATATCCTTCTGCCTATTCCAGGATAGGTAAAGAGGATAATGTTTTAGTATGATTGTAAAGTCAGAAAAGGGAGTTTACTGTAGTCTGGGGCTACCTTGGGTAAGTTCTGAGAACTCTTTATGTAGGAAAGAGGTTTTGTCTCCCAGACCCCCCCTTTTTTTTTTTTAACATCTTTATTGGAGTATAATTGCTTTACAATGTTGTGTTAGTTTCTGCTGTATAACAAAATGAATCAGCTATACATATACATATATCCCCATATCCCCTCCCTCTTGCGTCTCCCTCCCACCCTTCCTATCCCACCCCTCTAGGTGGTCACAAAGCACCCGAGCTGATCTCCCTGTGCTATGCGGCTACTTCTCACTAGCTATCTGTTTTACATTTGGTAGTGTATATATGTCCATACCACTCTCTCACTTCGTCCCAGCTTACCCTTCCCCCTCCCCACGTCCTCAAGTCCATTCTCTACGTCTGCGTCTTTATTCCTGTCCTGCCCCTAGGTTCATCAGAACCATTTTTTTTTAGATTCCATATATATGTGTTAGCATACGGTATTTGTCTTTCTCTTTCTGACTTACTTCACTCTGTATGACAGACTCTAGGTCCATCCATCTCACTACAAATAACTCAATTTCCTTTCTTTTTATGGCTGATCCCAGACCTCTTTTGACTTTGATTTCTAACTTCACCGCCTCCAGTAATTTTTTACATAATTCATTGTGTATTAAAATAGACATAAGAGAATCTGACTCAAAATCACAGGTTTATAGGTATAGAAGGGACACGATAGGATTTATCCTCCTAACTTTCCATTAACACCACAACTCCTAACCCCAGAGAGGGTCATCTATGTCAGACCTGAAGACTTTTAGAGGTGATAGCCCATTCCAATATTAAACAACCCCACTCTCTGAGACATCTTTCTTAGATCTGACCTAAGTCCTTCATATTGGAATTTAAGGTTATTTCCTTTGGTTCTGCCCTCATTGTAGATAGAGAACAGCTGGTCACTGGAATAACCGATCAAATACCTTAAGAATGTTTATTAAATCATCCATCAGTCTTCCCTTCACCAGGCGCAATAATCTCTGTTCCTTTAATCTTTCCCCATAGATATTACTTTCCAACCCTTTAATCATCTTTGTGGCTCTTCTCCACTTTAGTATAGAGTTAAATTTGAACCCTACAAATTGGGTACAGGTTTTAAAAAACTGTTCCTTTTAGAATAAACAGCAACTATCTGGTCTTACGAAGCTTTTGGCAGCGTTACAGCTGTACCCAGAGACCCCTTTCATCCCAGAGGCAGAATTGGTTTCTAGACCTTTTCCTTGCAAGTTCACAGAACAATTTCTTCCATGTGTGTTGATGGCATGAAGACTCATGGGGTCAAAAAGAGATGAAGCCTTTATATTAAGGTGACCCTCCTTCTACTCCTAGTTTCTTCCCCCTCCTACACTGCAAAATTTTATTTAGTTTATGAATATAACCATTAATTGAAGGGATAGTTTAAGTAAGCTAGTTAATATTGAAAACTTAAGGTTTTTAAAGATACCAAAAACTACTTAGAGAAAACTTTTTTTAGTTTAACGAAAGAGATACAAATATATTTGCTAAGTTAACAATGAATAATCGTGTAAAGAATTTCTCAAACTGTGGAAGTAAAAGAGTGAAGAAAGTTTTCATGAAATAAAAAATTCAATGACTTTTGTTTGTTTTTTTAAAATTGTGAGTGTCTACATGCAAATAATGTCAATATCAAGGGAACTTTTGCATAGAATGTGAGTTTTAAGTAACAAAGGAGAATAATTCAAATAGAGTATGTGACTGCTGGTCTACTGGGTTTATACTATAAGCCTTGTCCAGTTCGAGCTCTATCTTATGAACACTAATATTGGCTAGTCTCCCAGACCATAAAGCTACCATTCTTAATTTGACCTTCAACCCTACCCCCTCACCTCTTGACAAGCTTTGACAAATTGTGTGTTGGTGTGTGTGTTTATTACAGGGAGTGAAGTGGAGTGCATATGGGTTAAGAACATTCAATATTCCAAGGTTAGGGTTTGCCTTTAAAAAATGATGCTAAAGTCTTTCAAGCAGAATAGACTACTAGAAAGATTTTTGGTGGAAAATGACTTGTTACACAAATGATATAAAGCTGAGGAAATGTGGCTGTGAAACAGCAGCTATTGGAGTTTTTGTAGGAAAAGCTGGATGACAAGCATACAAGCATGTGTGAAGCAAGCAGTGTTCCACTTTAGAAAGGCTCAGGACACTGATGTCACATTCAGAGAATGTGCCCTCTCTGAAAGATGAAGCCCATCAGCCATTAATATTCCAGACCCAGGGCTCTCGGCCTTTGTATTCAGCTCCCATTACAAGCTTGACACAACTTAGGGACACAAGATGGAAAAAAGTCAAGACTTGATATGGTGTCTTTATGTCACCTTTGTTTTTTGAGTTTAAGTGTAACAGAACAGAAGTGTATTATACTTGTAATAAAAATGACTTATGAACACATCAGGAATCTGTACAAATGAATTAAAGTCATGGCGGTAGTTGTCTGGGGTAAGATTGGGGTTACTAGGTTCCACTAACTCTACTTCAACAACAAATTCTAAACGTTTCCTGTGTTGTAAATTAGAAACTACTTGTTTTTAATTAAGACCATCTGTGAGCTCAAAAGGACTTGAGGACTAAAGGAGTGCTAAGGTGAAAACTGGTGGTGTTTATTCCTCAGGCCAACTATTTTCTGCTAGGTAAATATTTCATAGATTTGAGTTAGCACATGACCTGTTTCCTCTAAAGAGCTCACATTAAGTAGCTAACAGGTGATTTAATGTTGGTGTGTTCAGAAACCATCTAGAAGACAAGACTGCCATCCCTGGTGTATATATGACTTAATACAATTTTTAGCAATAGATCTTGATGATTAAAACAAAGTGTCTGTTGTTTTAGGGATTGGACAAAGAAGGTGAAAATGAAGAAACATGGTACTCTAGAAATATCAACCATATAGACGATGTTTTGGAAAGAAAGAGGGTATTTAATTGGGAAGACAAAGAATGCTGGCAAAGCTAAAAAGGAGTAACTTCAATGTAGAACAAGAATGATTTGGCTCTAATGGATATTACAGGTTTCTAGAATGTGAGGATTGAAAGGCACCTTAGAGATTGTATAGCTCAATCCTTTAAATTTATAAATTGAAAACAAACAAACAAACACCCTGAGTTGCAGAAAGTTCTTCCTTTCTTTTGTCTCTGTATTCAGCTGAAAGTCTTGTGGGATGAATACTAAGGTAGTTCAGTTATTCAACAAATAAATGTGGGAGGCATTGTGTGGTGTTCTGGAAGAATTAATCTTCATTCACATTAACACATAATAAATTAATTTTAGGAAAAGCAATTAAGTACTCTCAAGGAATTATTTATACACTGTATTGTTTCAGAAAAGATTTATAATTTTATATGAGATAAGAAGTGCAAGTGATCACAATTCAGTAGCAGTGGTTGAACTCAATGAACTGCCAAACTCCTAGGCAGACAAATGTATTATCTCATTTAATTCTTGCATTGACCTTATAAGGTCAATACTAATATTGTTATCCTACTTATTTTACAGCTTAATAAACTGAACCATAGAGAGGTTAAGCCACTAGCTCAAGTGACAGTCTCAGGATTTGAACTCAAGTCTGTCTTTCTGCAGAGTCTATTCATAACTGACCCTACTGTGCCTTTGACTATACAAGGCACTGCAAGAAAGATGTATATGGACTTATATGTGGAACTGAAAGATTGGAGAAAATCACCTGGACCAAGGTGGAGGGCAGGGTTGGAGGTAGGTTTACAGGAGATGGCGGCCCTTGTAATGGCCTTTGAAAGGTGGTAGATTTTAGATGGCTATTAGTGAGAAGTATGTTCCTGAAAGTTTAAGCATGCCATATTTTCTTTTAGCAATGATGGGATGGATTCCAGAATAGTTGGTTCAAAGATTGCCATTAAACCATTCCTTTACCACTGTACATTCTGTGCATTAATATGAGTGGAAATTCACCAATCTTCGCTTTAAATAATCCTTAGGGTAACTCCCTTGTTTACTCATATAATTTTTATTTCTCTTTTTACTGCCTTGGTTGAAGGTTTATACCCTTGTAAACTTGCATTTGAAAAGTTCCATCTTGGTGAAACCTAATTTCCCCCCAAATATGTTGGATTCTGAAAGAGAATTTTTCAAAATGCCTCAGGCATGAGATGTTTTATTCATCTCCATTGACAGATGAATTGCCCTTGCTTTCCATTTTCCTGGTTGTACCATTTATTTGAGCAGTCGTGTCTCAGCACTTATTTTTTGTAATGTGTAGATCACATTAGAAATGTTTTTATATTTCCTTTCTGGTTATCCACGAAGGAGAGCGAAGAGCTGCTACTGGGATGCTGGGATAATATTTAGCATTTTAATAAAATTGGGCATATTGTAAATTACATCTCTTGTACATAATTGATTCAGATCACAGTCACTTAGCTTCTTAGCATGTTCAACTGACCAATGTAGTATAGCTGCTAGTCAAAAAATTTCTTGATCTACTTTAATATTACATGTTTCTAACACTTTGAAGCCATTCCTTCATTTTCAGTGATCATTCTACATAATATAAAACTATATAACAATGTTCCTAGAAAATTTTCCTTCTATACTTCAGAAAATTTTTTTGGAGGCGCACAAAAGAGCCCACTGCAGTCTGATTATCTTCCATATCAATTCCTTTTGAGAAACAAATATAATAAAAAGGATTAATATCTAATAAGTATAGCTTTTTTTTAAAAAATAAATTTATTTATTTATTTTTGGCTGCATTGGGTCTTCGTTGCTGCCTGCGGGCTTTCTATAGTTACAGCGAGTAGGGGCTACTCTTCGTTGTGGCGCGTGGGCTTCTCATTGCAGTGGCTTCTCTTGTTGCGGAGCATGGGCTCTAGGTGCGTGGACTTCAGTAGTTGTGGCACACGGGCTCTGTAGTTGTGGTGCATGGGCTTAGTTGCTCTGTGGCATGTGTGATCTTCCCGGGCCAGGGCTTGAACCCGTGTCCCCTGCATTGGCAGGCGATTCTTAACCACTGCTCTACCAGGGAAGTCCCTGTATAGCTTTTAACATGGTCTATAAATTGATATTTAGAAAATATAAATCATTAGAGAGAAATATTAAATCAAAGAGTGTTCTCAAAACAAACAAGATCATTTTAAAGTGTTTTAAAACAATAAATAACGAGGCATTTCTAGAAAATAGTTATTCAGAGGAGACTCAGAGTTAAAAATGCCTTTCTTGGATTAGGATACCTTTTTTAATATAAACAATATTTAGCAATCAACTATATTTGGTGCCAGGCTTAGGGACTGAACATGATTTATTCATTTCCTGAAGTATTGAATGGAGGAAGTGGCCATTTATGGTTGTACCCATAAGTTTTATGAGAGCTTTTAAGAATGAACTGGAGAAGTTACAGGTGTTTGGGGAATGGCTTTGGGTTTCCTCCAATTCAGGACTAATATTCTCTGCTAGGTTCTATTGCTTCTGATGCCTGGCAAATGAGAACATTCAAAAGAGCTCTTGTGTACACAAAGTCTACCTTAGTTTCTTAAGTGTATCTTGCTTTATTCAACAGATGTATTCTTGAAAAATTTTGTGTAACAAAGTTTTAGAAATTAGATGTTTTAAATACATACTGTAACTTCTCATTTAACTGATATTACAAAAGTGAAGAAATGTTTGGCAAAATTTCTCCTAAGTTTTATATTCCAAATTTTTGTACCCTGGTGAACTTTTTGAGCTGTTATTATCTTACAATAGGCTATAATGTTTTATCTTCAAGCAATTTTATGAAGAATACAAATGAAATAACCACTAAGTGTAAGCAGTATACAGGAAATCAGTGTTACATATTTAAGCACAAAGAGAAATTTGTGCCAAGTAGCAGGTTATACTTAGACATAACTTTGCCATAAATAAATAATAAATACCCTTGCCATAGAGGATGTTACATCTGTACTCAACTGCAAAACCTGTGCTACACGAGAGGGTGACATGGGACCTAACTGCACAGTCTGAGGCATACATTGAGTTTCACCTATATCTTGTTGTTTGTTTCATGATTTTACTGAGTGAATTCTGTGAGGTCTGTACTCTTTGTCAGGTGCTGCCACTGAAGTCTCTGGTCAGTTAGCCTAATTGTCAGACAATGACTGAGCAGAGATTTCCTTAAATGCTTCGAACCAATAAGTCTCTATTTTGGGACAAGTTTCTCTCATGATCTAAGAAGGCTGCTGGCAGCACCTGGGACAGCAGGTTCCCTGGGGTGGGAGGGTGGGGAGAGAGAACTAGCTTCTCTGAGCAAATCAAATTGACGTAGACTAACTCTTCCCTGAAACTAATGTTCATTGCTGACAAAGGGGAGGAAATGATCATAGTGGGCTCAATTTAAACATTCAGAGGTGGAATGGATGTTGGAGAGCCAACCACACTGCTAGCAGTTACTTCTGGAGAATAACCTTCAGTAGGAGGAAGGCACAGTCTTAAAAGATAAAAACAGCTCAAAAAGGGGAAGACTGCGAACGATGATTGAGAATTCTTGTGCAAGCCTTGTCTTTTGCTCTTGCCTTCATCTTTATTTATACAAAGATGCATTTTGTTGTGGGAAGAATATTTACTTTAGTCACACTCAGGTTAATTTTAAAATCTGTCTGCATAGACTTCTTCTCACTTTTTTTTTTTTTTTTTTTTTTTGCGTTACGCGGGCCTCTCACTGTTGAGGCCTCTCCCGTTGCGGAGCACAGGCTCCGGACGCGAAGGCTCAGCGGCCATGGCTGACGGGCCCAGCCGCTCCGCGGCATGTGGGATCTTCCCGGACCGGGGCACGAACCCGCGTCCCCTGCATCGGCAGGCGGACCCTCAACCACTGCGCCACCAGGGAAGCCCTTCTACTCACTTTTTAATTTTCTGTAATGGAGTAAGATTTGAATGAGGTTGCTTCAAGAAATAGTGTGGGGCAATGGATGGAACATTGAGAAAACGTTTGTAAGGCGTAAATAAGTAGGAAATCAGAAAATATTTGGAGCTGAGAAGTATTCTATTGAATTTCTGTTACTCAAGCCAGGGGCCATTGTTATCTTTGGAAGCAGTAGCTATGATCTTCAGAGCATGGAATTATTCAGTAGCTGGAGAAGGGTGACATAGTTGTACCTATCAAGTGGTATTAAGTATGGTACATTATGTTCTTTGGCCCCTAGAAGCTTCT
The DNA here is from genome assembly GCF_011762595.2 of Tursiops truncatus. Classification (NCBI taxonomy): domain Eukaryota; kingdom Metazoa; phylum Chordata; class Mammalia; order Artiodactyla; family Delphinidae; genus Tursiops; species Tursiops truncatus. The sequence continues at coordinate 30,487,204 of NC_047038.1, forward strand.
AATTACCCACTGCAGAACACTGCAGCGAGTAATGGAGCTTCATGTTCTATATAGTAATGTCAGATGGCTCATTTATTAGTCATTCTTCACAATATCTTTGTGAAGTGGATCAGTGTTATTATAATCATTACTTGTCTCCTACATGATGAATACATTGAATCTCAAAAATGTGAATAATATTACTAAAGATCACGCCCATAGCTTATAAGTGTTTCAATTATTTCTTCCAGTGTTTGTTCAATGCTCATTAAATGAACTTCCTTTGATAAATCGCCTTAAATATTATTTCTTCCAATAGTCAGGAAAAGAAAAATATCTGCATACTGTCTTTTAATATTCTCTGATTCCTGATGTTCATGAGGTGAGATAGTTTTGTATTAGTTGAACCAGAATGAACATGGCAGTCAGGGTACTGCAGAAAGAAACCCAGTGTAATTAATATGGAGGGACAAAGAAAGAACAAGAGAAAGAGAATACGGTTTAGCAGCCTCAAAATAAAATTGTAAGTAATACATGTATTAAGTACTTAATTATGAGAGTGATTATATTTTCATTAGACAGCACATTCCTCTGTCTTACTAAATGAATTGGAATGCTATACAGCTGATTAGCATTAAAAAGCTGTGACTGCCTTAAAGAAATAAAAACAGCCGCAAGTCCTTCAATTCATAATATGTAGGTTAATTCCATATTTGGTAGGAAGGAGGGAGGCAAAATTCATTAAGTACCCAAAGATAGTTGTTGCTAATGTTTGGTCTGAGGCCAACATTTTGGACTTCCTCTTTTCCACTGAAGATAGCAATTATCACTTTTTAATGTGGCTTTGAAATTTTAGAACTGAATCCTTGTGAAGTGCATCAAACATTCTTGAACTGTTTTCAGAACATTCTTTTCATGGAGCCATGAAACCAGCTGCACTTCTGCCTTAGTCAGTTAGCGTTTTGTCATTGATGCTTTTAAGAATGCGTGTATAATAAAACAGAATCTGAGACATTGATCCTGCTGCAGCTATTTTAAGGAGGCAATTATAACAGAATGAGACACTGATTTATAATGTATTGTTCTCTGGTCTAGACGAAATTACGTGATTTGTCACAGAGGTTACCTATGCATATCACTCAGGAAAAAAAATGCCATGGATGAAACTGCAGAACAATTGAATGGACTGTTTTCGTGCTAAAGGAGAATGCAGTCTTACTTTAGGGAATTGTTATGGGCTAAGGTTCTTGATGTCTTTCTTGATAGCTTCACAAGGGCATTGAAATGATGACATAACAATTAGGATAATTCAGTGCGAAAATCTTTCTGTTGAAGACAAAGTTTTATTCACTCTGTGTGTGTAAAAAAGTGAATCAAAATTCCAGCCAAAATTACAGGAGTGTTGCTTAGCACCAACATTTTCTGATCCAATATCTAAAGTCAGCTTGTAATTTTTATTGACTGAAACGGTAATATTTAACCGTCTCGCTTCTTTCCATGTGTGCCATGTTAGAAAATCAGTTGGTGTGATGAATTCTGAGTATATTGTGCCAGAGACCCAAAGGGAAAAACTGTCAGCATGGATTATGGTATGTTTTTCTCTTGCTCATGGTGTGGCTTATTGGCAAAGTATTGTTGCTTGTACTTATGAGTTGAAAGTACATTTCTCTTTTTTTATCCACTTACTCTACAAATTGATTGTGTATACAACTGGGTGACTTCTGAAATCAACAGCAATCGTATCTGGATTTTTCATAACATCTGGTTAACCTAAGACATTGAGGTGATGACCTCAGAATTCTTTGACATTAATTATCCTGTGCCAAAGAACTATCATGTGTTGAGTAATTGTATATAACTAAGTTCTATGTTAGATGCTGTTTATACTTTAGCCTGTGTAGTTTTCACAACACAACCATTTGGTGTAAGGATGTAATTACCTTATTTTGTGCTGGAGGAAACAATCTCAGCAAGTTTCTCACTTGCCTAATTGCACACTTAAGTAACTGGGAGAGCTGAGGTTTGCACCAGATCTGTCTGAATTGCAAGGCCACGTGTTTTCATTCTGTCACGTTGCCTCTCAGCCAGAGAAACATTTATTTCAATAAGCACTAATAAAGCGGCTTAGAAAATGCCATTTTGTTTCATTCTTCAGGATACAATTCATGGTATAAAAAAATAAAGTAAGCATAGCCACAGTACCCATCCAGATAGACTTATCACACCTCATGTCATGTAAAAAGAGCCACTGTCTCCCTGCAGTTGTCTTTCCTGGACTTCCCTGTGAAATTTTGCCCTCTTTGATATATAATATCACACACCACAAACAAGAATGTGGTGCAGCTTGGGACTGGCTTAAGCCGAACTGGTAGTTACTAAAGTCTTATCTGTAAAATGAGGAAGTTGAATGAAATAATAGCTATATCTTGAAACTTCTAACTTGTAGAATTCCAAGATGTGTAGATTAGTTTGTCACATAACATGGGACTTGACTATGAGTATTCCGTAGTTTTTGAAGACTGAAATGTAATCCATATGTATTGGGTTGGCCAAAAAGTTTGTTCGGGTTTTCTGTTAAGGTGTTATGGGAAACCTGAAAGAACAAACATTTTGGCCAACCCAATAATAGCAGTTGTTATATCGAGTAACTCTCACTGACCATGAATAATTTTACTAACTTTTAACAAAACTTTTGAGTTTATATTTTTGGTAGTAGAAATGTATTTCTGTTTCTATGTCACCTAACCTCCATTTCTTCTCTGTGCCACTGATTTAAGTAATCTGCTTGAATGTACTTTCCATCTTCTAAATTTTTTTTAAGTGCTTTTGAAATAGAACTTTTGATTGGCAAAGATGCTCCCCTTTCTGACAGTTTAAACAGCCTGTCTGTGGTTATTAACATACCCTTGGTAAACTTTATGGCATCTTCTGGGTCCTTAAACAATGTTAAACACACCTGTAATTAAGACTGTTTTAGAAACTTTTAATTAAATGCCACAACTGTTGATTGTCCTGAGGCAGGAAAGAAAAATCATTGAAAATGTTACAAACGACACCACTTACGGTACAATAATATATTTTGTTACTATATTATATCACTGACAAAGGACTTTAGAAATATTGCTGTGTGTGTACATATCAAACTTAAGATAAGGACTTTCACCTTTAGTGAATGTACAGTAGATCCTTATTATTCATAGATTCCATATTTACAATTCACCTACTTGCACAAATTTATTTGTAACCCCCAAATCAATACCTGTGGCACTTTTGCAGTTACTCATGGACGTGCACAGAGTGATGAAAAATTTGAGTCACCCAAAGCTCACTTTTCCAACTGAAGTCCAACAAGGCAATGATTGGCTTTCTTGGTTCAGCTCTCAAACAGCAAACAAGTTTTCTTTTGCACTCTATTTAGTGCCACATGTTTGTGTGTGTTTTTTTGTTGGTTGTTTCACTGTTTAATATGGCTTCCAGGTATAGTGCTGAAGTGCTATCTAGTGTTCCTAAGCACAAGAAGGCTATGATGTACCTTATGGACAAATTATGTGTTAGACAAGCTTTATTTAGTCTTGAGTGCTAGTGGTGTTGCCCATGTGTTCAACATTAATGAATCAAAAATATCTATTAAATAAGGTATCTTTAAATAGAAACACTCATAAAACAAGGTTATATATTGAGCAGTTGACTAACATGATGTGAATCAAAGGCTCACAGGAACCTAACCCTATATTTCCATTAAGAGCAATGGTTCAGAATTTGCTAATTTAACATTTGTGCTGACTGTATAAAACTTAACTAGTGTAAATAACAAGAATAGATTATATTTAGAGTCACAATAAAATGCCTCCAAAATTATTAGGAAAAATTTTCAAAGGTAGCTATTTTGAAATCAGTTTTTCTTAGGGGAGGGGGGCAACCCCACAACTTAAAGCTATTTTATGTTTTTGTCAGATGCTTCTCCTGGGATTTCTCTTAAGATATTAGTATTACTCTTGTACAATTTTGTTCATTCTCACTTTCAAATTTTACTACTTCTTTAGATCTATGCTGTAAATTATTGTATAATTGTACAAAAATGACATTTTAGTTAGTTATGCAGTTGGGCTTTTAAAAGAGATTTTGTTTAAAGAATGATGCAAGTCACCCCAAGATAGGCTATTCATAAACAGAGAGATAGAAAACGTCTTCCTTACAACTTATTCAACTACTGAACTATTCCAATGCAGCAAACTTTAGTGGACCCTGCACATGAAGGGATGATGGTCCTACCATTTTTGGTATCTGGTTAAGAAAGGGATCTTTAGAATGCTATAGCAACTTTTCACATTATAGGAGAAGCCTTGGTAGAATTCACTCTGAGGGCCTAAGAAAGGAGAGACATCTTGAGATCTTCCCTTTGGATTGATACGAGATGAGGCTGGATTAATATTGAACCTATTAGTTTAGTATGTTATGTAGGGATTGAATGGTGCTTTTCAAAAATCTCTGCTGTTTTTCTGTGGACAAGTTAATATTTAACATTTATTTTACTGCAAATAGTTCTGTTAGATTAATTAAAACAAGGTGTCTCTGATGCCGTGGGCAGCCTATGAAAACAACCCAAAATCTAAGCCCATAAATGTCTCAAGGTTATGGAATCGAAATGTAAGGACAGCCCATCACAAACAGCTAACTAGGCTTTAAGCTGTAGTCAGTCAATAACTTCCTTTCTTTATTTCTTCCTTTTCTCTGTAAGTCTCTCCCGAGCTCCTGTGGGTGGAATGTTCCTAACCACTTCCAGTTTGGTTCAATTGGAATCGAGTTTTGCTCAAATAAACTCTTAAAAATTTTAATATGCCTCAGCTTATCTTTTAACAGTTCTTTGTGGATTATTTTAGAAACAGTTGTCAGACACCTACTGATACGGTCATATTATTGGAGCATGTAACCTTCCTGAGATCTCATTGCTGTGTTCCTCAAAGTCTGGTTCCAGGGTCACCTGCACCATGATCAACTGAGGGATTATGACGTTTGCAGGTTCCTCAGGGACCCACTCCAGATTGATTAAATCAGATTTTCTGGGAGTATTGCCCATGTATCTGTACTTTTTTTTTTTTTTGCTGTACACGGGCCTCTCACCGCCGTGGCCCCTCCCGTTGCGGAGCACAGGTTCCGGACGTCCAGGCCCAGCGGCCATGGCTCACGGGCCCAGCCGCTCCGCAGCACGTGGGATCCTCCCGGAACGGGGCACGAACCCCCGTCCCCTGGACAGGCAGGCGGACTCTCAACCACTGCGCCACCAGGGAAGTCCTGTATCTGTATTTTTTAACAAACATGCTGGGTACACTACAGTTTGAGAGAATCACTCTTCTACTGACTTGGTAGAAAGCCAGAGTTTCTATTATATTTTATTTAGTCAAGTAATTTACATTCTTTGCCTAAAATAGATTTGGCTTTTTTTAAATCTCTAAGGAGTACGGATATAGCCGAAATTAAGTAAACCTAATATGTGAAAATACAGATAAACTCTAAGGTGATATGTTAAATTAAGGTGACTATTATTTAAATCTATATGTCAAACTTAGAAGTATGAAGTCTTGTCACTTTCAATGCAGTCACTCAAGGGACCTCCATATATGGGTCTCCCACATGTCCTTCCACACATGTTTTCCCCACATATTTTAGTGGGCAATTCCAATGAGTTTTCTTTTTTTTTTTTTTTTTTTGATATTTCAGTTTTAGAACCTGATTGATTCTAAAAAAAGTCTGATCACTTTTTTCTCCTCCTTCTCCTTTCTTTTTAAATACAAATGATATTATCCATCAGGTTCATCACTGTTATCACAAGACCTGTCTCAGAATAACTGTGACCTTTCTTAAAGGATAAGAAAACACTGAGGATATTAAAAATTCCAAAACAGGAGTTCAGAATATGTTTAGAAAAATGAAATAAATATCAATATAATGCCTTAAGGAAGAGGATGATATAAATTCTGAGATGTATCTGTCAAAATTGGTAGATATAGGTGTACTTCCTAGTTAGGTACTCATATATCCTTATTGATATAAACATCTTATATTCAGCACTAGTCATAGACTAGTTTGTATGCTATGCCTGGCTGTAACAGACATTAGGAATAAATGTGGAGGGCATCATCATTTAATACCTTTACTGAGACCCTACTAGATATAAGACATTTTGTTAAGCAATGGACTGATGAATAAGACTTAACTAGTAAACACGGTAGATAAGACACAGTTTCCTGAGTTCCATGGAGTTTTGAGTCTACTAGGAGCTTACAGTGTTATAGGAAGAGAATCATCATCTTTACCCAAATAAAGATACAATTTAATTTCCCTATTAATTAAGATCAAGGTGGGGATGGGAGAGATGAGCCCCACTCCTTTTCTCTCAGAACTCTTTTCTGACTTGGTTTTGGGTTCCACTAACTCTCACCAGCCAACTCCCCCCACTCCTAAACTTTGGGGATTTAGGGTTTTAAAGTCAGTATTTAGGACACAGAATCATCATTAGTGCAGTTTTGTTGGTGAACTTGTAATAATAATGCCAATGTTTTCGTATAAAAATGCACCCCAAATTTCTAAGGGAAAATTTAAGAATAAGATTGAGGCCTGCTTGGTTGCGATTGATGTATTAGAATAGTAATGTTTATTCTGGGGTAAGGTCTGCTATGGTGACCTGATTAATAGGCTGATACAGATTAGAAAGATGCAAATATCTATAACAACATAACATTTATATTTCTATAGATATCATAAAATAAAAAATTACAGCATAAGGAGATGGAGGCTGGAAATAAAGAAGCATTTCCTGATCATGTATGGACTTAAAGCATCGTTAAGATACAGAAATATCACTCCAAGAATCAATCCTTGGTCTGTTTGAGTTGGTTTATGTGTAATATCAACTGAAGACAATAGGACCAGCTTCTGTGGTACCATTTAGTCCTCTGAATACAACATGTTTGTACCTACATGCTCATATACGTGCAACCATTCATTTTTTAATTAGTTTATTAGTGCTAATGATTTTTATTTAATTAATGAAACTAATCACATTTCTTTCCAGTTGTATCCAAGACAGAGTTATTGAACAATAAAGTGGATTTATAGAGACTCTGTTTAGGGAGTTATTTAAAACACTGCGAAACAAAAAACGGAAAGCCACAGTGAGTGCAGCTTTTCCATTCAGCAATGTAGATTCGCTTCATCCTGAGCCCAGGACTGACAGCCTCCTTTGGGAACATGTCTGGTTTATAGCTGTGAAGACAGTATGACCTTTTAAAACTCTCTTGGGTTACTGAGGCAATAGTTGACTAGGTGTGTGAAGTAAGGCTTCTAAATTCTACATTTAGCATTAATCTAAAATGAGATGGAATTTATAAGTTAACATATTAAGGTGTTTATCTGTGTAGTAATTATTAAATTATTAGATAGCTTAATATTAATTATTGGGACATAAATGCTTTTTTAAATAAATTTTATTTATTTTTTGGCTGTGTTGGGTCTTCACTGCTGCAGGTGGGCTTTCTCTAGTTGCAGAGAGCGGGGGCTACTCTTCGTTGTGGTGCGTGGGCTTCTCATTGCGGTGGCTTCCCTTGTTGCGGAGCACGGGCTCTGGTGCGGGCTTCAGTAGTTGTGGCTCGTGGGCTCTAGGGTGCAGACTCAGAACTTGTGGTACAGGGGCTTAGTTGCTCCTCTGCATGTGGGATCTTCCCGGACCGAGGCTTGAACCCATGTCCCCTGCATTGGTAGGCAGATTCTTAACCACTGCTCTTTCTTAATCATTGTGCCACCAGGGAAGTCCCAAGAAATTAATTCTTATAAGCACTTAGTAGAGGCCCAAAGCTTATAGAGTTCAGTTTATCAAGTTTCTCCGAAAATCAGCTTTTAAAAAATATAATTGTTTCAAATGTTGAGAAGTATTAGAATTGAGGTTAAAGAATAAAAACTTGTTTGGAACACTATGCTTGAATTGTAAACCATGGTAATAAGTATAATTTTGAAAACATAATTTATAGCTGGTTTTATTTTTAGATTTTTTAAGGTTCTCTTGAAGCTTTTATGTCTGTATGCTGACATTTGCACCCACTTTATCCCCCTACCACCTCTTTTAGGGGTTATAACAGCAGCAACATTGGCCCATGACTGTGCCCTTATGAGGGTTTTTTTTTTTTTTTTGACATACAAAATCCTTAAAATTTATACCACTGAAGAAGACTGACATAAAAGGGGTATTAAGATATAGTTATTGAATAATAAAGTCTTTACATTTCAGATATGATCATGAGCCCATACATGTAGTAGGTGATCAGTGAAAGGAAGGCCACGACAGGCAGGTGTGTAGCAACACTGGTGCGGAGCCCTTTATACAGAAGGTATGGGTTGGGTCTCCAAACTGTTAACAGCATTGCAGTACCCTCAATCTGATATTCAAAAACAATATTGCTTAAAATAATAGAAGTTTTAAAGAGAGTTATTTTGTATTTATGTCTCAATTGCCTTTTACCCCCACATTCTTGTTATAACAGGAATGAATATATGTTTTGGGGTATTAAAAATGAAGCACTTATGTAATGTGTTTTAAGGACAGCAGAAGCCTGTTGGGTTCAGATATATTTCTGCAAATTCTGGAAAACATTAGCTGAGATTTCATCCATTACTATTTGAAACAAGTTTAGTAATTTGCTATGATCCCTAGAGGAATGTGACTGTGGCTTCTAAAGACACAAGTAGGTTTTAATTTTGGTTTGGTTGTAAGGAGTCCACTTTCTAGTTCATTGAAAAGAGTAAGAGAAGAAAATGTGCTATCAATTTTTGTCATGTTTTCAAGTGTAGGTTTTCCTTTTACTTGATTACCAGACCTTTCTTGTGTGTGTGTGTAATTCTAAAAGATTGTATAAAATTATTTTAAGGGAGATTTTTTTTTAACATCTTTATTGGAGTATAATTACTTTACAATGGTGTGTTAGTTTCTGCTTTATAGCAAAGTGAATCAGCTATACATTTACATATATCCCCATATCTCATCCCTCTTGCGTCTCCCTCCCACCCTCCCTATCCCACGCCTCTAGGTGGTCACAAAGCACCGAGCTGATCTCCCTGTGCTATGCAGCTGCTTCCCACTAGCTATCTATTTTGCATTTGGTAGTGTATATACGTCCATGCCACTCTCTCACTTCGTCCCAGCTTACCCTTCCCCCGCCCCGTGTCCTCAAGTCCATCCTCTACGTCATCTTTATTCCTGTACTTCCCCTAGGTTCTTCAGAACCACTTTTTTTTTTTTAGGGTTCCATATATATGTGTTAGCCTACGGTATTTGTTTTTCTTTCTGACTTACTTCACTCTGTATGACAGACTCTAAGTCCATCCACCTCACTACAAATAACTCACTTTCGTTCCTTTTTATGGCTGAGTAATATTCCATTGTGTATATGTGCCGCATCTTCTTTATCCATTCATCTGTCGATGGACACTTAGGTTGCTTCCATGTCCTGGTTATTGTAAATAGAGCTGCAATGAACATTGTGGTACATGACTCTTTTTGAATTATGGTTTTCTCAGGGTATGTGCCCAATAGTGAGATGGCTGGGTCATATGGTAGTTCTATTTGTAGTTTATTAAGGAGTTCTCCATAGTGGCTGTTCAATTTACATTCCCACCAACAGTGCAAGAGGGTTCCCTTTTCTCCACACCCTTTTCAGCATTTAGTGTTTGTCGATGTTTTGATGATGGCCATTCTGACTGGTGTGAGGTGATACCACATTGTAGTTTTGATTTGCATTTCTCTAATGATTAGTGATGTTGAGCATCCTTTCATGTGTTTGTTGGCAATCTGTATATCTTCTTTGGAGAAATGTCTATTTAGGCCTTCTGCCCATTTTTGGATTGGGTTGTTTGTTTGATATTGAGCTGCATGAGCTGCTTGTAAATTTTGGAGATTAATCCTTTGTTGCTTCATTTGCAAATATTTTCTCCCATTCTGAGGGTTGATTTTCATCTTGTTTATTGTTTCCTTTGCTGTGCAGAAGCTTTTACGTTTCATTAGGTCCCATTTGTTTATTTTTGTTTTTATTTCCATTTCTCTAGGAGGTGGGTCAAAAGGATCTTGCTGTGATTTATGTGATAGTGTTCTGCCTATGTTTTCCTCTAAGAGTTTTATAGTGTCTGGCCTTATATTTAGGTCTTTAATCCATTTTGAGTTTATTTTTGCATATGGTGTTAGGGAGTGTTCTAATTTCATTCTTTTATATGTGGCTGTTCATTTTTCCCTGCACCACTTATTGAAGAGGCTGTCTCTCCTCCATTGTATATTCTTGCCTCCTTTATCAAAAATAAGGTGACCATATGTGCGTGGGTTTATCTCCGGGCTTTCTATCCTTCTCCATTGATCTATATTTCTGTTTTTGTGCCAGTACCATACTGTCTTGATTACTGTAGCTTTGTAGTATAGTCTGAAGTCAGGGAGCCTGATTCCTCCAGCTCCATTTTTCTTTCTCAAGATTGCTTTGGCTATTCAGGGTCTTTTGTGTTTCCATACAAATTGTGAAATTTTTTATTCTAGTTGTGTGAAAAATGCCATTGGTAGTTTGATAGGGATTGCATTGAATCTGTAGATTGCTTTGGGTAGTATAGTCATTTTCACAATGTTGATTCTTCCAGTCCACCAATGTGGTATATCTCTTCAGCTGTTTGTATCATCTTTAATTTCTTTCCTCAGTGTTCTATAGTTTTCTGCATACAGGTCTTTTGTCTCCTTAGGAAGGTTTATTCCTAGGTATTTTATTCTTTTTGTTGCAATGGTAAATGGGAGTGTTTCCTTAATTTCTCTTTCAGTGTTTTCATCATTAGTGTATAGGAATGCCAGAGATTTCTGTGCATTAATTTTGTATCCTGCTACTTTACCAAATTCACTGATTATCTCTAGTAGTTTTCTGGTAGCATCTTTAGGATTCTCTATGTATAGTATCATGTCATCTGCAAACAGTGACAGTGTTACTTCTTCTTTTCCGATTAGGATTACTTTTATTTCTTTTCCTTCTCTGATTGCTGTGTCTAAAACTTCCAAAACTATGTTGAATAATAGTGGTGAGAGTGGGCAACCTTGTCTTGTTCCTGATCTTAGAGGAAATGGTTTCAGCTTTTCACCATTGAGAATGAAATTGGCTGTGGGTTTCTCATATGTGGCCTTTATTATGTTGAGGTATGTTCCCTCTATGCCTACTTTCTGGAGGGTTTTTTTTTTTTTTTTTTATCATAAATAGGTGTTGAATTTTGTCGAAAGCTTTTTCTGCATCTATTGAAATGACCATATGGTTTTTCTCCTTCAATTTGTTAATATGGTTTATCACATTGATTGATTTGCAGATATTGAAGAATCCTTGCATTTCTGGAATAAGCCCCACTTGATCATGGTGTATGATCCTTTTAATGTGCTGTTGGATTCTGTTTGCTAGTATTTTGTTGAGGATTTTTACATCTATGTTCATCAGTGATATTGGCCTGTAGTTTTCTTTCTTTGTGACATCTTTGTCTGCTTTTGGTATCAGGGTGATGGTGGCCTTGTAGAATGAGTTTGGGAGTGTTCCTCCCTCTGCTATAGTTTGGAAGAGTTGGAGAAGGATAGGTGTTAGCGCTTCTCTAAATGTTTGATAGAATTCACCTGTGAAGCCATCTGGTCCTGGGCTTTTGTTTGTTGGAAGACTTTTAATCACAATCTCAATTTCAATGCTTGTGATTGGTTTGTTTATGTTTTCTGTTTATTTCTGGTTCAGTCCCGGATGTTGTGCTTTTCTAAGAGTTTGTCCATTTCTTCCAAGTTGTCCATTTTTTTGGTATATAGTTTCTTGTAGTAATCTCTCATGATCCTTTGTATTTATGCAGTGTTAGTTGTTACTTCTCTTTTTTCATTTCTAATTCTATTAGTTTGAATCTTCTCCCTTTTTTTCCTGATGAGTCTGGCTAATGGTTTATCAATTTTGTTTATCTTCTCAAAGAACCAGCTTTTAGTTTTATTGATCTTTGCTATTGTTTCCTTCATTTCTTTTATTTCTGATCTGAGCTTTATGATTTCTTTCCTTCTGCTAACTTTAGGGCATTTTTCTTCTTCTTTCTCTAATTGCTTTAGGTGTAAGTTTAGGTTGTTTATTTGAGATGCTTCTTGAAGTAGGATTGTATTGCTATAAACTTCCTTCTTAGAACTGCTTTTGCTGCATCCCATAGGTTTTTGGTTGTTGTGTTTTCATTGTCATTTGTTTCTAGGTATTTTTTGATTTCCTCTTTGATTTCTTCAGCAATCTCTTGGTTATTTAGTATTGTATCGTTTAGCCTCCATGTGTTTGTATTGTTACTGATTTTTTCCTGTAATTGATATCTAGTCTCATAGCATTGTGGTCAGAAAAGATACTGGATATGATTTCAGTTTTCCTAAATTTACCAAGGCTTGATTTGTGACCCAAGATATGATCTATCCTAGAGAATGTTCCATGAGCACTTGAGAAGAAAGTATATTCTCTTGTTTTTGTGTGGAACGTCCTGTAACTATCAATTAAGTCCATCTTGTTTAATGTGTCATTTAAAGCTTGTGTTTCCTTATTTATTTTCATTTTGGATGATCTGTCCGTTGGAGAAAGTGGGGTGTTAAAGTCCCCTACTATGATTGTGTTACTGTTGATTTCCCCTTTATGGCTGTTAGCTTTTGCCTTATGTATTGAGGTGCACCTATGTTGAGTGCGTAAATATTTACAATTGTTATATCTTCTTCTTGGATTGATCCCTTGATCATTATATAGTGTCCTTCTTTGTCTCTTGTAATAGTCTTTATTTTAAAGTCTATTTTGTCTGATATGAGAATTGCTACTCCAGCTTTCTTTTGATTTCCATTTGCACGGACTGTCTTTTTCCATCCTCTCACTTTCAGTCTGTATGTGTCCCTAGGTCTGAAGTGGGTCTCTTGTAGAAAGCATATATATGGGTCGTGTTTTTGTATCCATTCAGCCAGTCTGTGTCTTTTGGTTGGAGCATGTAATCTATTTACATTTAGGGTAGTTATCGATATGTAAGTTCCTATTACCATTTTCTTAATTGTTTTGGATTTGTTATTGTAGGTCTTTTCCTTCTCTTGTGTTTCCTACCTAGAGAAGTTTCTTTAGCATTTGTTGTAAAGCTGGTTTGGTGGTGTTGAATCCTCTTAGCTTTTGCTTGCTGTAAAGGATTTAATTTCTCCATCGGATCTGAATGAGATCTTTTGCTGGGTAGAGTAATCTTGGTTGTAGGTTTTTCCCTTTCATCACTTTAAGTATGTCCTGCCACTCCCTTCTGGCTTGCAGAGTTTCTGCTGAAAGATCAGCTGTTAACCTTATGGGGATCCCTTGTATGTTACTTGTTGTTTTTCCCTTGCAGCTTTTAATATTTTTTCTCTGTATTTAATTTTTGATAGTTTGATTAATATGTGTCTTGGCATGTTTTTCCTTGGATTTATCCTGTCTCGGACTCTCTGTGCTTCCTGGACTTGATTGACTATTTCCTTTCCCATATAGGGAGGTTTTCAACTATAATCTCTTCAGATATTTTCTCAGGCCCTTTCTTTTTCTCTTCTTCTTCTGGGACCCCTGTAATTCGAATGTTGGTGTGTTTAATGTTGTCCCAGAGGTCTCTAAGACTGTCCTCAAGTCTTTTCATTGTTTTTTCTTTATTCTGCTCTGTGGTAGTTATTTTATCTTCCAGGTCACTTATCCGTTCTTTTGCCTCAGTTATTCTGCCATTGATTTCCTCTCAAGAATTTTAAATTTCATTTATTGTGTGGTTCATCATTGTTTGTTTGCTCTTTAGTTCTTCTAGGTATTGTTAAATGTTTCTTGTATTTTCTCCATTCTATATCCAAGATTTTGGATCATCTTTACTATCATTACTCTGATTTTTTTTTTTTTTTTTCAGGTAGACTGCCTATTTCCTCTTCTTTTGTTTGGTCGGGTGGGTTTTTACCTTGCTGCTTCATCTGATGTGTGTTTCTCTGTCTTCTCCTTTTTCTTAACTTACTGTGTTTGGGGTCTCCTTTTCGCAGGCTGCAGGTTCGTAATTCCCGTTATTTTTGGTGTCTGCCCCCAGTGGCTAAGGTTGGTGCAGTGGGTTGTATAGGCTTCCTGGGGGAGGGGACTGGTGCCTGTGTTCTGGTGGATGAGGCTGGATCTTGTCTTTCTGGTGGGCAGGACCGCATCCGGTGGTGTGTTTTGGTGTGTCTGTGGCCTTATTATGATTTTAGGCAGCCTCTCTGCTAATGGATGGGGTTGTGTTCCTGTCTTGCTAATTGTTTGGCATAAGGTGTCCAGCACTGTAGCTTGCTGGTCATTGAGTGAAGCTGGGTCTTGGTGTTGAGATGGAGGTCTCTGGGAAATTTTCGCTGTTTGATATTATGTGGAGCTGGGAGGTCTCTTGTAGACCACTGTCCTGAATTTGGCTCTCCCACCTCAGAGGCACAGCCCTGATGCCTGGCTGGAGCACCAAGAGCCTTTCATCCATGTGGGTCAGAATAAAAGAGAGAAAGGAAGGAAGGGAGGGAGGAAAGAAAGAAAAGAAAGAAGATAAAATGAAATAAAATAAAGTAAAATAAAATAAAATCAAGTTATTAAAATAAAGAATAATTATTAAGGAAAAAAATTTAAAAAGTAAAAAAAAAAAAACAAAAACAGATGGACAGAACCCTAGGGCAAATGGTCAAAGCAAAGCTATACAGACAGAATCAGACACAGAAGCATACACATACACACTCACAAAAAGAGAAAAAGGGAAAAAAATATATATCTTTGCTCCCAAAGTCCACCTCCTCAATTTGGGATGATTCGTTGTCTATTCAGGTATTCCACAGATGCAGGATACATCACGTTGATTGTGGAGATTTAATCCGCTGCTCCTGAGGCTGCTGGGAGAGATTTCCCTTTCTCTTCTCTCTTTGCACAGCTCCCGGGTTTCAGCTTTGGATTTGGTCCCGCCTCTGCGTGTAGGTCACCTGAGGGCGTCTGTTTTTCGCTCAGACAGGACGGGGTTAAAGGAGCCGCTGATTGGGGGGCTCTGGCTCACTCAGGCTGTGGGGAGGGAGGGGTATGGAATGCGGGGTGAGCCTGCTGTGGCAGAGGCCGACGTGACGTTGCACCAGCCTAAGGAGCACCGTGTGTTCTCCCGGGGAAGTTGTCCCTGGATCACGGGACCCTGGCAATGGCGGGCTGCACAGGCTCCCCGGAAGGGGGGTGTGGAGAGTGACCTGTGCTTGCACACAGGCTTCTTGGTGGCTACAGCAGCAGCCTTAGCGTTTCATGCCTGTCTCTGGTGTCTGCACTGATAGCCATGGCTCGTGCCCGTTTCTGGAGCTCGTTTAGGTGGTGTTCTGAATCCCCTCTCCTCGTGCCACCCTGAAACAATGGTCTCTTGCTTTTAGGCAGGTCCAGACTTTTTCGCGGACTCCCACCCGGCTAGCTGTGGTGCTCTAGTCCCTTCAGGCTGTGTTCACGCAGCCAACCCCAGTCCTTTCCCTGGGATCTGACCTCCGAAGCCCGAGCCTCAGCTCCCAGCCCCCACCCGTCCCAGTGGGTGAGCAGACAAGCCTCTCAGGCTGGTGAGTGCCGCTCGGCATCGATCCTCTGTGCGGGAATCTCTCCACATTGCCCTCTGCACCCCTGTTGCTGCGCTCTCCTCCCTGGCTCCGAAGCGTCCCCCCCACCCCCCCGCCTCTGCCAGTGAAGGGGCTTCCTAGTGTGTGGAAACTTTTCCTCCTTCACAGCTCCCTCCCAGAGGTGCAGGTCCTGTCCCTATTCTTTTGTCTCTGTTTTTTCTTTTTTCTTTTGCCCTACCCAGGTACGTGGGGAGTTTCTTGCCTTTTGGGAGGTCTGAGGTCTTCTGCCAGCGTTCAGTAGGTGTTCTGTAGGAGTTGTTCCACATGTAGATGTGTTTTTGATGTATTTGTGGGGAGGAAGGTGATCTCCACGTCTTACTCCTCTGCCATCTTGAATGTCTCCTTAAGGGAGCTTTAATACTTAAGTTTTTTTTTTTTTTTAAAGGTATTGATTTTAAAAGTTGGGTTGATGCTTTCAGAACTCATCAGAGAAATTCTCATCAATTTTCATTCTACTCTGATTTAATGGAGATTAGGCAAACTCGAAAAATTTTAAAACTACCTCAGTTTTCGCTGAAAATATATTCACACAAAGGGTAATATGGGTTTTTTCCCCTATAGGGTTTTATCAGTCATTCACCCCAAATTATTTAGTCCTTGATATGGACAAGACACTATGCTAGGTTGGGAAACTCTTGTTTCCTAGGAATTTTGGCTCTAAAGACCTACCCTCACATTCAGTTTGCACATTGCTAAGTCTTGGTTCTATATTTCAGCCATAAAATTTTCTGGAAAAATATTCACACATTCTAGTAAGATATTTGTCTGTTCTATATTTTTTCAGAAGAATCATAAATGTAGCAACCTCCTAAATTAATGTGACACTGAAAACAGTGAAATAATGATATTACTGGAAATAAATCATATTGTGTTTGGTTACTAAAAAGAAAGAAAATTGTTTCCATGTGCTTAAAGGAATTTGAATTTAGTTTCCAAAATTTAGATTTTAATAATGTACTTTTGAACTTTTTTGTATTATTATAATCTTAGTGATGTTATTCCTGTTAGGTTTGATTTGATCTTAATAGCAAAACACATTTCTATGTACTTATGAAAAAAATTCTACTCATTATAGGCAGTGTATGATAGTATATGATATTAAAAATATTATTACCATACTTGAAACGTGGTACAATGTATTCAATATTCAAATCTTCATTAAAAAATAACATTAAAATTCTCTGCATTTCATTGGAGTAACCACAGGGTGCTTGGTGAAAAACCTTTTCTGTAGTCTTTGTGTCCGGTTTGAGTCGCTTTTGTTCATAAAAATCTGTGATGTACAGTTACTTCTGAGTATCTCATGAGTTGAGAAAAACCACAAGTACCTAAAGTGAACTAGATGCCTGCTTAATCTCAAGGAATCTTCAGGTTCAGAAATATGGGTTCACTGAAGAGCAAAATCAGTTAATCTTAATAATAAAATATAATGAACCCATAAAAGATCTACAGTTCAAGTCACTGACATCATACTAAATGGCTTCCAGAAAACAGAGATTTTCTCATAGTATGATTTTGATGAATTTTTCCCTTATAGAATATACAAAGACTCAATTGATTGAGAACTCAGAACCATTGATGGCCATGATATGGGTCTATTGCCTTTATTAGATTAGAAGTAAGTCTACAAATGACATATGGCACTTTCTATCCTGCTTTCTAGTTAGAAAACTAATAGATACAGATTTTCTATTGCATGAATGAGCACAGATACAAATCAGCATGACTTGTTTTTCAGGAGATTATAACAGTATAGAAACAATTAACATTCACCATTTTTATTCTAATATGACTTTTTCAAAACAGGGTATCAAAAGAAGTTGATTTATTGGAAGGTAAATTGATATTTTGTAATTTTATAATGTTATATGGAAGATGATCTCAAGAAGAAACTAAATTTATAGCTATAGCTTAGACATCAAGGAAGTATTAGCCTTTTCCTTCAGGCTAAGCTAAAGTAAACTCTCCAAAGTCATGAGTGGCTGCTTATACTAAGATGTACAAGGATTCTCTCAAGCTCATTGAGAATGATAGACAGGAATTGGTGAAAATAAAGGCATGGCATAGGAGAGGTAAAAAGAGTAACTAAAACCTCACACCCAGGTTTATGTTTCCTTTTTGTGGGGATGGCATAGAGGGTGATGTTGCGGGAGGTTAAGGGTGGAGGGAAGGAGAATAGGAGGAAGAGGCAGGTAATATGGAATGGTGATTGAGGTTAAAACCTGGTAATTAGAAGACTTAAATTATTTGTTCTCAGTCTTTCTTGTACCTTAAAACCCCAGAAAACAAAACCTCATTCTTTTTGTGACCATTGATAGAAACTACCTCAAAATACAGGCTTCTGAGAAGTGGGAAGCAGTGTATTTGGTGGGAACCTTTTTGGTGAAGGATGTTATAAAGGAGGAAGAATGATCACTTTGGTCTTATTTTTTAAAAAATTTTTCTTTCTTACTTTTTTTTTTTTTTGATGATCACTTTGGTCTTAAATCAAATCTATTTTTAGATTTAAATTGTAGAGATCAGTATAATCTCAGTAGATCAAAAACTCCCATGAAAATGCTACTAATTTGGTCAGTTTAAAAAAAATTTGGTCATTTTTGCCAGATGAATCCAGGGCTTATATATTCAGAATATGTGTTTAAAGGGTAATTTTTTTGAAGTGAAGAAGATGAAAATTAATTTTATATATATATATATATATATATATATATTAGGTTCAAACCAATAAAAGTTCAAAAACATTTCAATGGGTAAGAATATGTACCCAGCACTTTCCCAAAGTTAGCAGACTTATGTGGTTTCTGGCCTAAGAGCTGAGAGAATACAGACTGCATAATTTGAACAAGGACATGGCAGAATGACAAATTATATCAAAATCTGAAATGAGTGGAGGCAAAATCTAGACAGAGGCTGGATTGTCCTGAGTTTGGATAAAGTTTGGAAACTTCATGGGGCTTCTCTTATTTAGCTGCCATAAAGTGTAAGTTTAGTTCAATAGCCAAAAAAAAAAAAAAAAAGAGTAGCGATTGATTCTGCAGAACTTTAGTATTTAGTAACACTTTCCACGATAGTACAATAATAAATCATGTCTCCTAATCTGCAAAGTATTGTGGAGCCTCCAAATCACATCTTGTCAAGCAGAATAACCCATGTTACAGGATTTATCCTAAAGATGAGTGTCATTTTCATCATTATTGCCAACTGAGAAATGATTTTACTGTACAACTTTTCCTTGATCTATGGTACAACTGTCAATTATCTATATGGGTAAGCCAACTTTGGGAAAAACACATATGTCCAGAAAGAATACATGAGCATAGAATAGTGCATAAAGGCATAAGCTCTGGAGCCAGGTCACCTAAGTACAAAGCTGGCTCCACCACTTGCTGGCTGTGGGGAGGTAGACAGATTGCATGTGACTTTCACATGATTAAATTTCTGGCTTGTCAGATCCTACCGATAACCAAGCTGACGTCCTTGAGACCCACTGCATTATACATTTCAAAGCTTCAGTATTTCTATCTGCTAAATTAGGATATTAATTGTATCTTTCTCTTAAGGTTGTTTTTGAGATTTAATAGTTTTCAAGTGTGTCTAAATGCTTAAAAATATTAGTTATTATATTATTATAGTTGTACGTTTTAAAGAACTATTACATTAGCGGTTAGATAGCCAAAGGAACAAACAGAATTAGCCTTAAAATGTGGCCAAACAAAGAAAATCTTACGTCTCATTTCAAAGAAATGTAAATAGGACTGATTGTTACAATTATTTTATGTACAAGCCATACCAAATGTTACTTTTTAAAAAATCATGGTGGAAATTATAGCAAGGAAGGCTGCTTCCAAGCACAAGAGAGAACTCCATATCAACTGTGATTATGTTGCTTGAAAGTAAGCAGAATTCTTTTGGTAGTGAGCATCTTTTCATGTACTTACTGGTTATTTGTATAATATCTTTGGAGAAATGTCTATTTAAATTCTTTGCCCATATTTAAATTGGATTATCTTTTTTGGTAAAACTTTGTCTTTTTATTGTTGAGTTCTACAAGTTCTTTATTCTAGGTACAAGTCTCTTATCAGATGCACGATGTGCAAATATTTTCTCCCATTCTGTGGGTTGTCTTTTCATTTTCTTATGATGTTCTTTGAATCACAGGTTTTTCATTTTAATGATGTCTAATCTATTTTTTCTTTTGTCTTTTTTGCTTTTGGTATCATATTTTTAAAAAAATTGTCTAATCTAAGGTCATGAAGATTCACTTCTTTTTTTTTTCTTCTAAGAGTTTTATAGTTATTAGCTCTTACATTTAAGTCTATGAGCCATTTTGAGTTAATTTTTGTATATGGTGTGAGGTAGAAGTTCAATGTCATTATTTTGTTTGTGGATATCCAGTTGTCCCAGCACCATTTATTGAAAAGACTGTCATTTCTCTAGTAAATCGTTTTGGCACCCATGGCAAAAATTAGTTGACTATAAATGTAAGTCCCATATCCTTTCTTTAATTACAATTTAAAAAATTAATTTTTATTGGAGTATAGTTGCTTTACAATGTTGTGTTTCCACTGTACAGCAAAATGAATCAGCCATACATATACATATATCCCCTCCTTTTTGGACTGCCTTCCCATTCAGGTCACCACAGTGCATTAAGTAGAGTTCCCTGTGCTGTACAGTATGTTCTCATTAGTTATCTATTTTATACATAGTATCAATAGTGTATATGTGTCAATCCCAGTCTCCCAATTCCTCCCCCCCTTCCCTTCCCCCCGGTATCCATACATTTGTTCTCTACATCTGTGTCTCTATTTCTGCTTCCATATCCTTTTAAAAATCTAAACTTTATCTAATTTGTTCCAGTTAAATGGAAAACTGAGTGTGATTTTTCTTAAAAATATTTAATAATGAAGTCTCCTTTCCTTTCATTCAGTTGATAAATCATTTTTATTGGCAGTTTCTTTGTTATTACTATACCAAAATTTTTATGACTCAGCTGAAACTAATTTTCTTTTAATTAATTTTTATTGGAGTATAGTTGATTTACAATTTTGTGTTAGTTTCTGCTGTACAGCAAAGGAATCAGTGATACAAAGCTAATTTTCTTTTATTTCGGTAAGGCAAATAACCTTGTCTTCCTTGCAATACTTTACTAAATTAACCTTCTATTTAGATGTTACTTATATTCAGAGGAAAAATATTAATCTGAATGGAAGTTGTTTGTGTCTAGCAAAAGAAAGAATTTGAATCACACATCCATTATATTTCTACTTCTTTGATTCAATTGTTGGTAAACCAACTTAAAATTTCCACAAGTATCATATTCATTTGAAGTAGTATAGTTTTTGTTAGTTTAAATTCCTGAATTTTTTCTTTACTTGACATCTTTTCATACAACGTATTTTTCTTTTCTGATTAATATTTTGGTTACATGGGTTACACCATAACCTCACTCTACAAATCCCAAGCTTTTAAAATTGAATAATTAACATAGAAGGGTGAAATATTTGCTTGTAGAGGATTAGACAATTAAGATGTTAAATTTTGTAAGAAACAAAAAAGAAATAAACATTCCCACTCTAACAACCAGCAACAATAAACACCTGGTATATATACTAACATTAAGATAAAAACTAACAGATATCTTTAGTAGCCAAAAACTAACAGATATTCCACATGCATAACTAAAGAGACATGTGGAATAATTCTAATATTAACAAAATTTGAGAGAGATTGGGAGCTTTCATAGCTCTCAGAAGAAAATTTATTTAAAAATCTAGTATAATTTCCAAAAGAAAAGTAAAACTTACATAAAGAAATCCCTCATTGCCCTTTCTATAAACCCCAGTACACTCAAAGTACAAATTTACTATTATTTCCCAGAATCTCCTTTTTATGAAACACTGTCTTGTCTGGATCCTGCACAATCTACGAAATAAGCCACATCTATCTGATTAACTCAGTTGCCAAAATTTATGTATCACCTTTGCAGTCTCCCACCTTTTCCCCCTCTGTCTTTTAGGCTTACTAAGATCATAGTGTCAATTACAAACTCTAACTTAACCTCTGATACTTTCATGTCATGACATGCTAATGCTACTGGCAAAATTCCATCAGGCATTCAGATTTTGTGTGGACTTGGAAAACGTGAAAATGGAATGCAAAGGTAAGTTAACATTTTCCTATTAGAAACATCAGTGAAAAATATAAGTAAAACAAAATTTGCACACTCCGGTGTCCCCTTTGTTAGCAATATCTTGGAACTATTAGATTATATGGGATTTTATTAACTAACTTCATTTCTCCAAACACCCTCAATGGATTTGAAGAAGCTGATGATAAAAGTAAACTCAAGGACCTCATCAGCTAGGGCTAAATGGGCCCAGAAGCCTGGTTCTCTAGTCTCTTATTCAGTCTGATTTTCTCTTCATGAGCTCGTGTTACCTCTTCCATCTGCGTAATGGGTCTGGTAAGGGCTAAGCGACTGGCTTGAACATGTGTCCATTTCATGTTTGTACCTTACCACATACAGTAGTGATATTCCTGAAAATTGCAAATTAAATTTTTATAAATAGAATAATTTAAAATACATCAGAGGAGTTTACCACTCAGAGATTACCATTCTAAAATGAATCATCTTTTATAAAGCTAACCACCTCCTGATTTACCTGTTTAAGTTTATATTTTAGCTTTTAAAAAAATTGAAAGTAGAGACCAAATATTTTTACCAGCTAAGTAGTTTGCAAAATGATATTTGAATTTATTGGGTTGGCCAAAAATTCGTTTGGGTTTTTCTGTAAGATGTTATGGAAAAACCCGAATGAACATTTTGGCCAGCCCTATATTAGGCTGGGAAAAGCTTTTTAATGATTTAATTAAAAAGAATTTTAATGAAATATAAAGTATCTCCAAATTAGGGGTATCTTCTTTGAAATATTTATAATAGCAATGTAGTGAAATTAACAAAATAATAAAAGTAGCAATAATTATATATCTGCAGTCTGAAAAGTTACATTTTGCCATCTGAAATAAAATATTGACTCATTGATAAATTCAACTTTCAGACTTTCTATTTCTTAAGATCTTAGGAACCCCACATAAAGCATTTGTGAGGCAAACATTTACAGTAAAAATTAGATTTTTTTAACTAAGAGATTAAGTTGGTAAACCAAGAAAAATAACTAATTTTCTAAAAAGAATAACCTACCCTTTGGTCTCAGAATTGACTTTTTAAAACTCCTAGTGCGTATTTTATTAGTTTTGCTTCAGTATAAAGGCAAATGTCTTAGGTAGGCAAAGTTTGTCTTCAGTGTCTTCTACTTCTCTTTAATATACCCAGTTGTATTAGTTTCTCAGGGTTGCTGTAACATCGCACCGCAAACTGTGGCCTTAAAAAAACAGAAATTTATTCTCTCACAGTTCTTTAGGCTAGAAATCAGAAATCAAGATACTGGCAGGACCATGCTCCCCCTGAAGTCTCTAGGGAAGGATACTTCCTTGCCCTTTTCAGCTTTTGGCCCCAGGTGTTCCTTGACATGTGGCAGCATAACCCAGTCAAGTGCCTCTGTCTTTACATGGATGTCTTCCCTCTTTGTGTATCAGTGTCTCTTCTTTCCTTTTTATAAGGACAATAGTCATATTGGATTAGGCCTCACTCTAATCCAGTATGACCTCATCTTCACTTGATTATATTTGTAAATACCCCATCCCCAAATAAGATTACCTGCACAGGTACAAGTGATTAGGACGTGAACATCTCTTTTGGGAGGACACGATTCAACCCATAACATCCATGTATTATCTTTAATTTCCTAAGCTCTTCTATGGAAGCCCACTCAGTTTTTTATTTTCTGTTATCCTTGAATCTTGTTTGTTCCATCCATCCATCCATTCATCCAACAAATGAAATGAGATGTGCTGTGTGCCAGCCATTGTGGTGGACACTGGGAATACAGGGTAGAATGAAATAAAGTCCGTACCCTCATGCACTTACATTCTGTTAGGAGTTGACAGACAATCAAGCCATGAAAAATATAAAACATTTTTCATAATAACTTACAAAGATAAAGCATAGAAAGAGGATCAAGAAATATGGGGGTGATAGGCATGGCATGTGTGTGGCAGCTCCGTCTCAGACAGGATGGTCAGTGCCAGCTATCTTCTCTGCTAAACAAATATATCTGAACCTGTTGCTGTTATCAGTAAACCAATGTGTTGACTTACTCATGTAATATATTAAGAACATCTTCCTAGGAATAATTCCTTAAGTTAGAGGAGTGATCGAATATAGATTTGATTCTACAAGGTAGGCAAAATGGCTTTGAGGAGTGTCTCTTGCTGTATTCATTCAACTAATATGTGTATTCTGTGTGGCAAAAACCGTGCCAGGTGCAGGAGAAGCAAAATGGTGAGAAAGAAAACGGCAGCTTCTGCCCTTATGGAACTCTATGTTATAGGGCTGCCCCTCAAAATCCTGATATAATGTGGAAATTCTTGGATAATGAAGAACCAGCTGCTGATTGGTATATGAAGAGGAGTCAATTTGAATCTGATTTTACTTGTGTATTTCCTGCTGATCTCTAAGCAAAAGAATGGAATGTAATTTCATTAGTTGTTTAAAAGACATCTCCTAAATAATCATAGCTTATTGACTAAAGGCCATGTATCAACATTTTCTGGAGTAAGAAAATTTTTAGTATGAGTGCTGATTACTGACCCCAGATAAACTATATTGTTTTCCTTGGTTTAATATGTTTTAGGGTTATTTTTGCAGAAATATTATAGTGGAAAATATTGTTGTGAGCTGCATAGCTCAGCTGTGAAATATGAACGCTGGTAGAGACCAGATTTTATTTGACGATTTGTTTATTGACTTTTAGAATATAAAATAAAAAGAAATCATGTACTTTCATTCAAGAAAACAAATCCTTACAATGAAATATTACTCAGCCATAAAAAGAAATGAAATTGAGCTATTTGTAATGAGGTGGATAGACCTGGAGTCTGTCATACAGAGTGAAGTAAGTCAGAAAGAGAAAGACAAATACTGTATGCTAACACCTATATATGGAATCTAAGAAAAAAAAAATATCATGAAGAACCTAGGGGTAAGACAGGAATAAAGACCCAGACCTACTAGAGAATGGACTTGAGGATATGGGGAGGGGGAAGGGTAAGCTGTGACAAAGCGAGAGAGTGGCATTGACATATATACACTACCAAACGTAAAATAGATAGCTAGTGGGAAGCAGCCGCATAGCACAGGGAGATCAGCTCGGTGCTTTGTGACCACCTAGAGGGGTGGGATAGGGAGGGTGGGAGGGAGGGAGGGAGATGTGAGAGGGAAGAGATATGGGAACATATGTATATGTATAACTGATTCACTTTGTTATAAAGCAGAAACTAACACACCATTGTAAAGCAATTATACCCCAATAAAGATGTTAAAAAAAAAAAGAAAACAAATCTTCATTTCATAGAGGACAAATCAGAGTTTGCTGAGTAGCTAACCTAAAAAAATGACACAAGTGGTTACCCTGATTTCCTGTAGACTGTGTATATCCGCCAGCTATTGTTTTGCTAAGATGAATGAATCTCTGCCAGAGGATTTAAAAGCTCTTTTAGAACTATAAAATTCCTTAGTGTACAGAAATCAAATTTGCTGAGCTAAATGTTCATCAAAAGGTAACGCGTCAAGGTAAAGGAAAAATCCCAGACACACAGGCAGATTGTACATGTAGATTTCCTTGTATATCGTGTTAAAAATTATAGAATACATCTGTTAGTAGTCTGAAAACTGGGTTAAACCAGAATGGAACCTGACAAGCTCTTTCTCACCGGTGTTATGCCAGCCACGCTAGGATCCAAGGGCAGCCATGGCATTCACTGAGCGCTTAGTAAGGGTCCTATGTGGCATCTTTGATAAACTAACATCGCCAGTTCTGATGCTCTCCAGCTTTAATGAAGCTGAGGGTAGATGTGTCCTTGCCTCCCTTTTATGGTGTGTTTTATCTCAAGTTGATACTTTTTTTTTTTTCTCCACTTGGCCCTCCTCCAACATGTAAGTTGTTTTACAGATTTTTTTATATCCAAGCTGAGACTGTCGAAGTCCTGTTGTTAGGAAATAAAATATATACATTTTAATAATTATAAAACTACTGTTTTTGGTTTTTTCTAACAAAATTGATAATCCAGGACTTTTCGTGGTCTTAGTGGTTTTATACACAAACAATGTAGATTCATTTCCTTGCTACTCCCAGTTTCCTATAGACTAAGTATATGCATTGTTAATTATAAAGTCAGGGAATAATACTATCTATATTCCTTCTAGAATTTCTTGGTTTACTACAATGGAATCTCATTTTAATGCTATTGTATGAAGCAGTGTAAGCAATATTATGAAATTTACAATATATTTTGCTGTTTTTTTTGGTTTGTGGTTAGGTTGGTTAAAATCCCAAAGAAACAAATTTGGTCCTTCTGAATCTGAAGTTTTATTCTCTTTCATGACCACACACTGTCCCTTTAATCACAGATCAGCAATCTCACCAATATGTGTCTTTGATTGCACAGAGAATCCAGGCAAAAGGGTGAGATGGCTTGAGGCGAATCCATCCTGACTATGAACACCAGCTTCTCGTGTGTGGCAGTAGGGTTACTTTCAGGGTTGAAGGTTATTGTGTAGAGTACACAATCCTATCTATGGGATAGAATGTCATGGTATAGCAGAGTTCTGTTGCATTACTTGTCATAAAATAAGATGGTGGGTTCTCATGTTAGATGAAACTCATTATCTTTAATTTATTGAGGAGCAAAGGCAGTATTAAAGTAAGCTTACACTTTGGACAGCTAAGGTTAGGACATTCTTCTGGTTTTCTATTTTGGTGGAATAAGCCATCCCCAAAATAGCAACAATCATTTAATTTGCTCACAAACATGCAGTTTGGACTGAGCTTGTCTTTGTTCTATGCGGAGTCAACTGGGGTAGCTCAAATGGGGCTTCAGAATCCATTTCAAAGATGACTCATCTCGTGGCTCACAAGTTGGTACTGATTGTTGGCTGGGAGTTTAACTGGGGCTGTTGACGGGGGTTCTCAGTTCCTTTCCACATGGGCCTCCGTTCTGGGCTGTTTGGGCTTCCTCAACAGCATGGCCACTGGATTCCCAGAGCAAGCATTCTAAAAGACAGGAAATAGAAGCTGTCAGCAAATCAGGACACGGGTCTAGAAACTGGCTCAGTATCTCTCGTGCTATATTCCATTGGTCAGTTAGTCAGAGAGCCCACTCAGATTTAAGGTGAGGGAACATAGGCCTCACCCCTTGGTGGGAGGAGTATCAGATAATTTGCAGTTGTCTATAATCTATCACGGCATTTCTTATAGCGAGTAGGGAAGACTATCACTGTCTCAGTAAAAATATAGGCACTTGGGCACTTCTGTAATCTTAGATTGGAATCTTTCAGTCACACCCCAGAACAACGGAATGCAATTTGTTTTGCTGATAATTCTATTAGAGGGCTTTCAGCTCTTCCAGTGATTTTTTTTTTTGAGGCTTCTCTCCTTTATCTTGGCTCCCTCTCTTTTCCCTTCCTGAAATTGGTTCATCACCAAACTATAACAAAATTAATATATAACAAAACACAAATATTACATTTTTATAGTTATTCTTGAAAGTAAGTATTTGTGTTGAAGGATTAGTATTAGTAAAGAGTGGGAACATCATATCTTTTCAGTGAGATAGATACATTATGTAGAAATGCTTGTAGTTTGTGTTGTAAAGATAATTGTGTTTTACTTACCAAAGGTTGTTGAAAGAAAGCAAAGGAAATTTATTAATGTTATTACTGATAACATTTTCTGTTCTATTTTATGGATTTATAAATGAAGTATTTTCCCCAAAGACATTAAAATTTACTGCCACGTATCTGGAAAGAGCTTATCAGTTAATCTTTTCTGTTTTATTTTACATTTTAATGCTGCCTTTATTTTTATTGTAAAATACTCTTAATGATTTGGATCAGATTTTATCTGTGAAGGAGTTCACTGGGTCATCCAGTCAGATGTGAACATATCAGGACCTCTCATTTTTTTCCGGCATAATCTCCGATCAGCTGTTTGGTATAATCAAAATGAAGTCTTTACCATTCAGTATTATTATGTGATTAGCTTCACCTGCTTTTGGAACCAGAAATAGATACTAGCTTATTCTGAATATGTGTGGAACAATTCACACTCCTTGCTTTCTGGCCTTTCTGGCATAGAACTCTCACTTAGGTTGTAAAATTTACTTGAAAATATTTATGTCATCTTGCTTTAACCACAGGTATCTAGAGGAAGAGGATCTGCAAAAAGGATGCCTCTATTTAATATTCTTGATCATAAAAATGGAAGACCTATTCACTGAATATGATCAATAGTACAATAATAAAGTATATCATTCAGTTAACTACTGTTTATTGTACACTACCTAGTTTCTCAGGACAGTGCTAAGAGCAGGAAGTAGAAAAGTACAAGAAATAATCTGGTTTGTGTTTGCGTGCTTAAATGAGGAGACAGAAGGTGGAGAAGGAAACGATCGTGCTCAGGGCACCTTGTGTTCTGGGTGAGAAGATTTGTCATGCCCATAGCTTTGTATTCAGGAAATCCAACGTGGTCCGATGAAGGAAAGCCATACAGTCTCATGATATATGTGTGCCTCCTTCTCTCCAAAATGGAAGCAAAAATATTTGACTTAACATTTTCCTCCATAATATGATTCTTTGTAGTGTCTTCGATAAAATTAATAGTCTTTTTTACAAAACAGTATATTGGATTAAAAAAACAAACATATTAAAATCACTATGCTGATTACATTTGAGAAAAATTCCTGTTTTTAAACTACCTGAATGAGATCTAAAAATGTCAGTTTTTCTTATTGACTAATATTTTTTTTTCTAGGAAAAAAAATTTTTCCTTCTGGGGTCTGCAAGGTCTGCTGGGCAGAATGAAGTAAAAGCTGCAGCTTCAGGGTGTGGAGCAGTGTCTACTAAAAAGAAAGGCCTTGGTAGATGTTTGTTGAATGAATGCAGGTAGTCCACAAGAACACAGTATACTAAGTGATTTTATTATTTTTGGTGTAGTGGGTTGCCTGCGTTCAGAAGCATAAGAGTCAGCTCCAGTCAAAGCAGTTTTTCCCAGACTGATGCATGGTGAATGGAAGGTTCGCTTCAGACTTGTTACTTATATTTTAGCTCTTCCAGTCATATGATGTTCGTGTTATTGCACGTTAAACCCTAACTAGCTGAGGGCACACAGAAAGGGTATACATGTCTGTCTCTATAATGCTCTTTTAAACCACAAGACACCTCGTTTATGATTCCTGGGAAAAGTGGTGATTCCAACGGGCCTGCTTTAGAAAGACTAGGCAAGACCTTTCAGTGATGTTAGGAAATTTAAGAATGTCTTAGCAACGGGGGTCATGGTGTCCCGTTGGAAAGCTGTTCTTTAATAGAGCATGCCTGCTACTGTTCCTTGTAGCTCTGTGTAGGTGAGACTGCTCTGCAAAACATAACTCTCCAGGTCTATTTAGATGAATTGTCAATTAAATATTCACTTCCTTTTGTTTCTAAACTTCTTCAACATCCTGAAGATTCTCTTCAATGAACAATAACAAATATGGTTAGTAATCACTAACTCCATGTAAATAAAATTAGGAACATTTCTTGAGTTACGGGGCAATGTTTAGTGCTTATTTCAAAACAACAGTTAGCCTGGTTTTTCTGTTATCTGCGTTATCTAAACAGATAAGCTGCGTTCTCTAAACAGATAAGCTGCTGTTTGCTCACTAACATTTGCTTAAGGAAAAACCATGCACTAGAAAAGTAGCATTCTGAGAAATTTCAGTGAAAAGTGACATTTAGCACCTAAGCTGTATCCTAAGTGTTTTGTCAGTGATGAAAGCCTCAGGGACAGGCCATTAGGAGTGAGAACAGAACTGTACTGAGGACCTTGAATGATTCTCTCACAATTCACTTGGACTCTGATATTAGCTTACATCACTATAACCATGCTCCAGGATGACTGCCAAGATGTCCAAGCTTCCCTCTCCACCCCCCAGAGCTAATTGATGATCTGATCTGGGATGCCTTGACTCAGGCATATCACATATACCCAGAGAGCTCCAGAGGCAGCTGGCATACTCATCGCTGATTTCTTTGTTTGGCAGCTTCCTGAAGCAGCATAGGGCATGCAGAAACACTTGGTACTTCACTGAAAAGCAAAGAGGCCTGTTAGTGAACCCCAGTGTGAGGATAAATGGGGTATTAACTAGGGTCACTAATGTGTTGGATTTCAGGTTAAGGGCTGTAAGTTATGGGTTGTATTGATAAAATTCTGGCTTTTTTGTTTGCAGTCATACATTTTATTTCTAAATTCTCTGCAGAAATTAGGTACCTAAAGCAGATTTTTGTACACAGCTAAGGAATTTCAACTAAAAGAACCCCATTTGGTCGAGTTGGAGGCCAAGTTCAGCTGATTGGTTGGGTCCTTGGGGGTCACTGATGTATTATACCAGACAGTAGACATGAGGGAGTTGTCAGACTGCCACTGGGGCTTTCCTTTTCCCACTTATCCCCTCGCTGGTTCTTGCCAAATCTGCTTTGCATTTGAAGTTGATTGAAATGGGTCTCACTGTTAACCTGTCAACTGAAACCCCTGTGATTTAGAAGCCTTTTTGTTCATTTCATTGGTGCAAGAAATTGGGGAAATCTGGATCTTTTTAGTGCAATGGAGATGACCAAACAGAACAGCATCTGGACTTACCCCCAATTAATGGAAAAGTGTTGTCAGGTGCAGAGATGAATTTTTTTTTTTAGAAAGGTAGTCCTTTGGTTCCAAAAGTTTGTTGTGGGTAATGACCTCTCTGGAGTTGTTCAGAAAATCCCTGGAAAACATTATGAAGAATTATACCATCTTGGATTTAGGTGCATTTATTTTTCCTAAGAGCACAAAAAAATGCTTTCATATATAGGTTATCTCATTTATCTTCATAACATCAGCGTGAAATAGTTTGTGGCAGTGTAATTATCCACTCTTATGTAGAGAGAAATAATAGGGTGGCCAGGGAAACCAGAGTCACAGAATGTTTATGTTTTGTAGTGTTTTTCTTTCCAAATAGATGAAAATACTCTAAAATACTCCTTATTACACAAGGAAGCTATTTATTATGGGTGACTTGTGTACAGTAGAAGGATGTTAACCATTTTGTGCCATATGATAACTTTAGGGAAAAGTCATAAGTTGCTACCTATTAAATCACTTTATATATTAAATCTCTTTTTGGTGAATTGGAAGGACTATGAATGAAAATGAATTTGTCTGGAAAATGGGTTAAAATAATCTTGTTCTTCGTCCTTGGAAACTGGAAAGTTAACTTGCCCGGTAGTAATGAAACAGAACCAGATGTTGTCTTCCAGGGTGGAAAGCAGCCTGACATGAACACCTTGGTCATGGAGTCTGGAGGTTGAACCGGATTTAAGCATTGTTTTGTATTACATCAGAGATGCTGTGAAGAAACATGATGTAAAATTATGGCAAGTGAACTGGACTCTTTAGAAAAAATAATGCTGCTTGGTAAATTAAGTATGTTGTCAAGAGCCCCTGAAGTATATTTGAGGAAAGTGTTAGGTGGAACTTTATTAGATAGGATACAAGATTTTCTAAGGCAACAGAGAATCTAAAAATATAGTGAAAATCAAGATAGAAGTTTTTATCTTTTGTAAGTCTGGGTAAGTGGTCGGGGTGGTCTGGCAGCTTGACAGTATCAGGAAGCCAGAATCCCTCTTTTTTTTTTTTTTTTTGCGGTACGCGGGCCTCTCACTGTTGTGGCCTCTCCCGTTGCGGAGCACAGGCTCTGGACGCGCAGGCTCAGCGGCCATGGCTCACGGGCCCAGCCGCTCCGCGGCATGTGGGATCTTCCCAGACCGGGGCACGAACCCGTGTCCCCTGCAACGGCAGATGGACTCTCAACCACTGCGCCACCAGGGAAGCCCCCCTCTGTCTTTTATATTCAATGGGGAGCGTTTCATTTTATGGTCTAAGATGACTTATTTTCCTTACCATGTCAGTATCTCAATCAATAGGGAGGGGTAAAGGGGCAGCGTACAAACCAAAGCCTACATATCAGTGTTTATCCACTATCCATTGTACGCTTTTGAGCGTACAAACCAGAAGTCCTACGTATCAGAGTCTATCCACAATCCATTGGTCAAAACTTAGTCCTCTGGACACATCTAGCTTCAGGAGAGCCTGGGACGTGCAGTCCTTAGCTAGGCAGCCATATGCTTAGCTAGAATGTGAGGGGCTGATAATAAATCAAGAAATGGAGAATGCGTATTGAGGAAAACCCAGCCGTCTCCAGCACAGAAACATATTGTGGCAAATTTTTAATCTGTTTTAACATACATCAACTCTACAATTATTTTAGAGTTAAATGCTATCCAATGTGCTTTCTAGACAATATTGCTGATGAATACATGTACTCCAATAGATGGTCCTTAACTCAACTGAGACTCATGATGTAGCTAAATCATTAGGATAATGAATTATGTATTTCTTATGTTAAAAGGGCAAATGTAAAGTTGTTATTTTTGCCATGCTCCTTAGTACTTTGCATTGGAGTGACCATAGTTTGGTAAAGAAATTCCTTAACACTCCCCTCCACCTCCAACACACACACTAAGATAGTAAAGTTTGGAAGAAGTACTAACAATTTACTTACTTATCCACTCTATATTACAAAATCAAATTTATCAGTCATGGTAGAGTCAGAAATACCATTTAGCTACAAGAGAAGGTTATGAGCAAAATCCCACTGGGCCAGAGTACTAGGATTAATTTTGTAGGGTGTAGGTATGTATTTTCCTCCTTTGGTCTCTTATAAGTATTGCAACACCTTTAAAAAAACTTTTCTTTCAACATGCCTTAGAAAATGTTTTCATTCACTGAATAGAACTTATGAAAATATCAAGTCTATTTCTGTTTGGTGTTGTCAAAGAAGTAGCCATATTGTGTCTATAAGCAGTTTATCTTTCTATAAAACAAAAGTTCTCTTTGGTTTCAGTTTCCTTAAATTTCATAACCCGTTGTATAACCCTAATGCAATATTTATATTATTTTCTAATACTCTGTTGCTTGTGATAGTTGTTTTTGTTTTGTTAATTTCTTTTACTGTGTTTTGCTTTTCTGGCCCTAATAAAAGTATGTTAGGCCATTTTTCCAAATTATTCCTAAGGTGTGAAGGAAAAGACTTTCTGGTTGTGGTATTTCTCTCATTCCTTGGTACAGAATCTTTCAGAATTATTATGTCAAATTATAATGCAAATATTAACCTTTGTCAAATTCCAACTGGGAAAGATCCAACCACTTTGGGATTTGCTTTGGAATCCTTTGGGATCGAATGTTTTTCTTTAAATTTTTAAATGACACTAATATAGGCATTTAGTTTAAGAAATCTTAATGCTTGTGATAAAATAGTTTTTTTCTGCCCCACTCTCTTTCTACCCTTAATTTCTATTCCACAAAAGCAACAACTTGAAACTATTTAGCTGTTGTTTCTGTTATTTATCTCCCTATTTCTAAATAAAATGCTCGCAGGACTATTTTTTTTAAAGTACTTTAAAGTCTCTTTAAAGTAAAAAGCACACATTTCCTATTGATACATAGCTTTTTAAGATGAAGATTTTATTCTATTATGCCTGCAACTGCATATCCCCGGAATACGCACAGATCTTCCTGCCACCTTTTCAATAGAGCTGTTTTATTATTTGTAGTTCAGTCATGATTCCGTGGTTATTATATTATGATCATATAGAAATTGGTCACAACTGAACCATGGAGGATGCTATGATTACATTTTCTTTTGGAATTAAACACTGTTTTGTTTTTGTTTACTTCCTTATTTTTCTATGTTCATCTCACTATTCACTTCACCTTAAAACACTGCCAAAGCTATCAAATTCATCTCACTGTGGTAAAAAAAAAAACAAAAATAAAAACAACTCAGACAGCCTATAGGGTTCTTTTTGTTTGTTTCCTTGGTGACGTTCTTCTTAGAGCTGCCAGTCTTCCTCCCTTCTGGACTGGTGTTTTCTAGGCCTGAGAAGCTGTTGTTCAGCATCATCCTATGAACTTCTTTTTCCTCTTCCTCCTCTCTTGAGCCCATATCCTCTTCCTTGGGTGAGTTTCTGGGTTGAGTGGACTGTAGCAGGCATTAATTCCTGAGAAAGAGTATATGGAAAGTAAATTTTTGAACCCTTTTATGTCTGAAGATGTCTTTATTTGATATTTAGTTAGTAAAGAATTCTAAGTTGGAAATCATTTTAGCTCAAAAATTGGAAGGCGTGGCCCCATTTGTCTTCCAGTTACCATTATTATATTAGAGAATTCTAGTGCCTTCCTGATTTGCTGTCCTTCATATGTGTCCTGTTTTTCTATCTGTATTTTATGAAACGTTTATTTATCTACAATTTTAGTATGATACGCTTTTGTGTGAGTATTTTCAGTCATTAAGATGGATACTCATGGGGAGCATTTCAATCTATAATATCCTTTAGTTCTGGGATTTTAGGAGGAGGGAGTATTATTTCTTTGATAATTTTTGTCCCTCTATTGCCACTGTTCATTCTCATTCTTTCTTTCTCTATCCTCCTCCTCTATCTGTCTCTGTCTCTCACTCCATATATGTATGTGTGTATATATATTTATAATCTATAAAAATATAGATATATATGATATATGTGTAGATATATACTTATATATGTATATCTATCTGTCTGCACACATATGTATAAAGGTACAGGTATGGATGGATGGATAGATAGATAGACAGATAGATAATGTGTTTTGCAAATGTTTTCTCCCAGTCTGTGACTTGTCTTTTCATTCTCTTAACAATGTCTTTTGCAGATCAAAAGTTTTAAATTTTAGTGGTCTATGTTATCAATTTCTTTTCTTTCATGGATTGTGCTTTTGGTGCTATATCTGAAAAGTCACTGCCAAATCTAAAGTCACATAGATTTTCTCCTCTGTTATCACTAGGAGTTTTATAGTTTTCTTTTTACATTTAGGTCTGCAATCGATTTTGAGTTAATTTTTGTGAAAGGTACAAGGTCTGTGTTTAGATTCTTTTTTGCATGTGGATGTCCAGTTGTACTAGCACCATTTGTTGAAAAAACTGTCTTTTCTCCATTGTATTACCTTTGCTCCTCGGTCAAAGATCAGTTGACTATATTTGTGTGGGTCTATTTCTGGCATCTCTATTCTGTTTTATTTATCTGTATGTTTTCACCAGTATCGTACTGTCTTGATTACTGTAGCTTTGCAGTAAGTCTTGAAGTTAGGTAGTGTCAGTCCTCCAACTTTGTTCTTCAACACTGTGTTGGCTATTCTGAGTCTTTTGTCTTTTCATTTACACTTTAAAATCAGTTTGTCAATATCCAAAAAAGAACTTGCTGGAATCTTGATTGGTATTGTATTGAATCTATAGATGAAGTTAGGAAGAAGTGACATCCTAACAATATTGAGTCTTCCTATCCATGACTGTGGAATATCTCTTCATTAATTTTGTTCTTTGATTTCTTTCATTAGAGTTTTGTAGTTTTCCTCACATGGCTCTTGTACATATTTTGTTAGATTTATACCTATTTTATTTTTTGTTTTGGTAAATGTAAATGGTGTTTGTTTTAAATTTCAAATTCCAATTGCTCATTGCTGGTACATAGGAAAGCAGTTGTGTTTGTTTATTAACCTGGTATCCTGCAATCTTGCTATAATTGCTTATTAGTTCCAGGAGGTTTTTTTTTTTTCCCCCAATTCTTTGGGATTTTCTACCTTAACAACTTGCCATCTGTGGAAAAGAGAGTTTTATTTATTTTTTCTCCATCTATATAGTTTTAATATCCTTTTCTTGTCTTGTTGCATTACTAGAACTTTCAGTATGATGTTGAATGGGAGTGGTAAGAGGGGACATCCTTATGTTGTCCTAGTATTGGTGAGAGCTTCTAGTTTCTCACCATTAAGTATGTTAGTTTGTTCTTAGATGTTCTTTGTCGAGTTGAGGAAGTTCTCCTTTCCTCCTAGTTTTCTGGGAACTTTTATGATGAATATGTTTTGGATTTTGCCAGATGCTTTTTCTGTATCTATTGAGATGATCATAGGAATTTTCTTCCTTAGCCTGTTTGTTGTGGTGGATTACATTAATTGATTTTTGAATATTGAACCAGTCTTGCCCAACTGGAATAAATCCTATGTGGTTGTGGCATATAGTTATTTTTTATACATAATAGGATTCAATTTCTCTATAATGTTTACTCTGTTCTTTATGATAAATTACTGAACCAAGTAATACCAACAGAAAATGTAGCCTTTTTTTCACAGTAGCCTTGTGTTAAATTGTACTAAATACAGATAGGATTTAGAAACTGATTATGGTTGGTGAGGAAGAGGAAATGATTGACGACTATTCTAGACTGTTGAGATTTGTCGAGAATATTAGTGGAGACGGAAAAGACAAGAGGAGAAATATATTCAAAAATACAATACTTTGAAAGATCTTAAAGAATATTTATTTTTGTGGTTCTAGTGGTATGGCCAGAATGAAGTATATATCTAAGTAACTGAATAAGTGGAAAACAAGTTGAAGATAGAGAATTTGGGGAATTATCTATATATTAGTGACAGTTGAAGCTGTATAAGTGGATGATATTGTTAAGGGGAGACGGAAAAGAGATGATATATTTGAAATGAACACTAGGGAATACTTATACATAGATAAATAGAAGAGTAAAAGAAACAAAAAAAGAGACTGAGAAGATGCATATCAGGGGAGAACCAAAAATATATAATATCACAGAAGTAAAAGGAGGAATTGCAAGGACAAGGGTTGTAATCAACATTGAATATGAAAGAAAAGTTGAAAAGGTGGGGACCAAGTGAAGAGCCATGTATTTGATAATTATAAGTTCATTGATAGAATTTTTTCCTTTAAAGTGTAAATAAGTTAGAATGCTGTTGACAGTGAAAAGAAGAGAGAAGAGAAGTTAACTCAAAGGCATAGCAAGATTGAAGGAGGTATGTCATCAGCAGTAAGGTTTTAGCATGTCTGATTGCTGTGTCAAAGGAGCCACTGGGGAGAGAGATTGTAGTTTCAAGATGGAAAGGGAATATTAGATAGAATGAGGTTATCATTTAATATATTGCTGCCTCAAAATAAGCCAACATTTATGTGATTGGTTACTGAATGATTTAGATGTCTTTTAGAAGGCTTTATACTTTAATATATAAAGGCGTATATCAGTTAGTTTAGGTGAGGTTGTTCTTCAATAATCCACAACCCCCAAATCTCAGCAGCTTAAAACAACTAAGGTGTATTTCTTGCTGACACTCCATGTGTATCATGTAACAGATCAGCTGGGGATTTTGCTGCAGTTCATTCTTACTCTAGGATCCAGGCTAATAGAGCACCTCTCTTCCTGAGCATTGCTAGTCACTCTGGCACAGGAAAAAAGAGACATAGTAAATTCAACACTGGCTTTTTAAGCTTCCAACTGTAAGTGACTTTTGGTCACTTTCAATCACAGTTCATTGGCCATATCAAGTCATATGGCCATGCTGTCTTCCCAGGAATGGGGAAGTACAATCTTAATATATGCCAGGAAGGAGAGCTAACCGGAGTGTTTGCAAACAGCCCTAATGACTACCACAAGCAGTATACTTATCTGCAGTACTATATGAGTTATAGTTATCCAAAATCTAACATTTATGATCATTTCTATAAAAAGTTGGGCAGTAGACTTTTCTTCAGGAAAATAATCCTATATTACAACTTTGCTCCTAATGGGAAAATACGATTGAATTATACCTCATTTATGGTTACAATGTCATTTTCAGAAATGACATTCCAGCTGTGTCCCAGAAGTGCACAATATAGTGATAGAAACATAAAAGGAATACTTTGGATTTTACCAATTATAACTTTAAAAATTGAAATAATGAACTTTGTTAAATAAAATTAACAAAATTTTTCTTAGAACTTGTTGACTAAAGACCCTTTTCATTCTTTAAAAATTCTAGGTAATTCTTTCAAATAATGTCAAGTCCTATAAAGGAAGAAAATTGAAGATGAAACAAAGATCTGAGCAAATTCTCAGGCTAATAGTTCAGCTCCCTCTAACTATCCTGCTATCCCAACAGGAAACATTTTCTTTGTGCAAGTGATCACGCACATTTGGTTTAGCATAGATTCAGTTCCCAATTGCAACTTATAAATGCTGTACAGGGAAGTATTTGATGTTCAAACAAGAACTATACTTTATTACCTAGTTACGAGTACCTGAATAATCTCATGAATCTGACAGATTCTTCACAAATGTACTTACTAGAAGTCTTCAGGGAAGCATCCTAGACACTTGTAGCATTAATAAGGATTTACATTGTAAACCATTTTAAGTATGGGCATGGCAGGTATAGTAATTTTATGGATTTTGAAACATTTTTCTCATCACAGCTGAAACAGATTTATCTGCAACACTTAGCAGTGTCTGTTAAAAAGTGAGGCTCCAGTGCCAGCATAGAATGCAATCAGGGTGTTTTTCCTGTTGAGTGACATCCACTTCCTTGATGTCCTGTACAGTCTTGCAGCAGTCCTGCAGGACTTGATTGTTTGATGAGTTTTACCTGGCTATCAGTGAATTTAAGAGAGTAAAAGGAGGCTCTCTCTACAGTACTAATGAAGTTCCTTTGGAACATTTAAAAAGAGTGAAATCAGATGTCAAGAAGCCTGCCAGGGAGATAGAATGCAATGTGTTTTGAACATTGCTTTTCTCCTGATTAAATGTATAGTGTTAATAGCTACATATCAGTTTTGTGTGTGTGTATGAATAGGTAGAATCTGATGTAGTTAAAAAAAAAGTAGACTTTACTGTTCAGGGAACTGAGAAGAGATGAGTTATTTCTGAAAAGGGCCTTTTTGCGTGTTGTATCGAGTTAAAGAGTCTACAAAAGGAGGAAGCATTGGCTAGGGTCCCATACTCATTTTTGAGACAACTGGAGTAAGAAAAAAATGGAAAAAATTCAAAGTAAAAGCAAAATGGTTAATGTAAAAGTACAAGGAAAAATTAATTTTGAGCCATATACAAGCTAAGAAAAATTTATAAATCTTATTTTTAAGGATCAGAGCTTGTTTAAAATAGATTTTTATTAATGAGAAAATGTATTGCATGGATATAACACTGGGAACATGTTAAAGTTTCATGTGCATTATGAATAATTTTAGTTAATACTAGAGTGGCCTTCCACTGATACATGTTATTAAATTTAAGGAAATATAAAATATTTTGACAGGATGAGTAACTTATTCATCTGTTGATCCGTCACCTTGAATCTATAATAGTATTCAGCATACTGTCAGGTATTAAGTCAGAACTTATTAGTTGATTTCAAACATTCTGAATTAAGATGTTGGCCTGGAATTTTAAATGGAATCAATATTTAGAAACTTACTGAATAATATCAGTTTTATGAAACTAAGATGTAGTCTTTTGAATTTAGGTGTTTCCTCTGAGTACTTACAAATTTTAATGTGAAATTTAAAAATATTGTCATGTGACTTTTAATATTTGATCATACAGTTTGACTCAATATATGTGTTTGTATGATTTACATATATCTGGTTAATAGGTTTTAAATGGACCACGAGTAATAAGAAATAGCAGTACTATTCATCTAAAAGTCTTTGCATTTTAACATTACATGATAATTAGATTAAAGACTAGCCTCTTTAAAATAACTCTGGCACCTATCAGTATTTGCACACTGATAAAATGTCTCAGGAATTGATTGATTTTCTGTGCTGCTCAGGAGCACCGT
Source organism: Tursiops truncatus (assembly GCF_011762595.2). Taxonomy (NCBI): domain Eukaryota; kingdom Metazoa; phylum Chordata; class Mammalia; order Artiodactyla; family Delphinidae; genus Tursiops; species Tursiops truncatus. The sequence continues at coordinate 30,526,747 of NC_047038.1, forward strand.
AGTTTTCTTGTTAAATTCACTACAGAGGTAGTCTAGTAGTTTTGATGTATGAGATTTATAAGATGAAGTACATTTGTCTGCTCTTAGTTCCTCATGCACAGAAGGATGCTTTGAATTAGCTTCACTTTACCCAGGAGCCACACTAAATTTTTAATAGACTCCGTATTTCTGAGGACAAATTTAAAAAAAACCACCTTCTTCTGAAAGATTTGAAGTGGAGAGTGCTGTCGTACTCATTGTATAGAATCCTGGTAGAGATGCAAGTAAGGATACACGGTATGTTCTGTGATTACAGCTGCATTAGGGTAAGCACATTTAACAAATACAAAATGTTTGTACAATAATATGTATATATATGTATACACACACTTACACATACACATATATACATATATTATGGTACATATACTACTTTTATATTTACATATTCCTAACTATGAGAGAAATCTCTTGCTCTTTTTTTTTCTTTGTTTAGATAGCTAAGTTTAAATAGCCATCGAGACTGTGTACCTATCATCAAATGTTACTTTGGACGTAAAGAGGAAAGAAGGCAGTCTGACTGCGTTTCCTTTCAGCACTGTGATAGTGATTTGCCAGAGGTCTCGTCTGCCTGGAATGAAGGTACCTTATCTTCTCTCGAGTGGATCCCAGCAACCTGTGTACAGTACACAGAGAACATCTTTGTATTAGACGTGGAACATGAGTCCAAACCCACTACACTAGGAAAGATACCACATTTACTCCTCGGTGGATTACTTCCTTCACTGCTGTTGCTATTTCAGAGGCAGGACAGAGAGCAACACAGGGCTCTCTGTAAATATGAAATTAAAAAAAAATAGCTGGAAGTCTCTATGCTGGGAGCCAAGTACACTATACCACATTCACTTCCTTTTCAGAATACCAGAAAATGAAAAACATACGGGGTGACTTGCTGAGTTGATTTTGTTCTCTACTCTGTTCTTGTTATGGATTCGTTTTCAGAATCAAACATTCTGAGTGCTTCTTGGTGGATGCATGTGGGTTTGCAAACATCACAGCATGTGGGACCCAGTGAAACGCGAATTTCATTTGTTTTCCTTGGCTTCTGCGTATCATGATCTGTTCAATATGACAGTCTAGGAAACAGTAAATTTTAGCAAGGTCTTAGGGCTGAGTCGTGAACTTCACTTTGGTTAGGATAAGAAATCTGGTAATGAGAAGTGGGCTGATTCTTCCATTTATGCAATTCATATTATTGGATCTTAATTTCTCATTGTTGAGATTGGAACACTTAATTATATGTCCAGGCACATCTTACTAGATGTTTTTACTCTGTGTATGGTTCTTATTCTATCCTATCAGATGAACAGAGTATCAGGATCTACCAAGATAAGTATATATAAATTTGTATCACTCAGTTATTGTTTCAATAATGCTACATAACAAGGAGCCACACTATCTCAATGACGTACAACAAAAAGCATTTATTAAGTTTGTATGTCTGTGGAGGCCAGCAGATCTAGACTGGGCTCATCTAGGGCAACTGGCTGGGGCTACTGTGTTTCACATGTTCCTCTTTCTCCTCCTGAGACAGCGGGTTACACCTGACATGTTCTTCTTATAGCAATGGTAGAAGTATAAGAGGGCAAGTTCAATCATGCGTGTGCACATAAGTGTTTTAAAGGGGGAGGTCACATTATACCCACTGGTGTTCTATTGGTCAGAGCATGTCATATGGACAAATCCAAAGTCAAGGAGCAGAGAAATATTTTCATTCTGTCTACTGAAGAAATTAAAAAGTACATGGATATAAGGAGTGGGAAAGTATTGAGACCATTAACACAGCCTACTGCAAGGGCTATTGCTTATTTTCATACTCTTAAGGAGAACAGAGCATAAAGATAGAATGGATTGAAGGAATCAAAGGAAGAAGTTTACAAAGTAATTCATCCCAGTCTATTGCTTGATTAGGTATATAATTGCCTGATTATATACCTTTCTCCTGCCTCTATATGCTTCATGGAATAATGATGACATCTTCTTTATTCATCATTTTATGCCCAGGGTCTAGAATAGTCCTTGGAATGAAAGCTCAGAATATATTATTGCAATGAATTAGTGAACTTTATCTAAAGTTAGGCTTCTCCCAAAATCAATTGGGATAATAGATTGATTGATCTTTTAATTGAAATATAATTGACATATAACATTGTATTAGTTTTAGGCGTACAACGTAATCATATAGATAGATAACAAATTTAGTTAGCACCCATTACTACACGTTGTTCCAAATGTTTTTTCCTGTGATGAAAACTCGTAAGATCTACTCTCTTAGCAACTTTCAAATATACAGTACGGTATTGTTAACTATATCCGCCATGCTGTACATTACATCCCCAGGAATTATTTACAACAGGAAGTTTGTACTTTTTGATGAACTTCACCAATTTCATCCATACTCCGTTTCTGGGAACTACCAATCTGTACTCTGTAGCTATGATTTTTTTTTTCTTTTTTAAGATTCCACATATAAATGAGATCATAGAGTATTTGTCTTTCCCTGTCTGACTTATTTCACTTAGCATAAGATGCTTTGAAGGTCTGTCCATGTGGTCTCAAATGGCAGAATATCCTTCTTTTTATGGCTGAATAATATTCCATTGTATATGTATGCCACATTTTCTTTATTCATTCATCAATTGATGGACACTTAGGTTGTTTCCATGTCTTGGTTATTGTAAATAATGCTGCAGTGAATATGGGGGTGCAGATATCTTTTGGAGATAGTGCTTTGGTTTCATTTTCACTCTGTTGGACCCAAACATTAAGCTGATAAGGGGCTATTTTACAAGAGGGCCTGCAACACAGATGACACAAAGTTTTTCTTAAGATGTGTCATCCTTTGCCTCTCTATAGTGGTGCCCACAAATTACTATTCCTTGGGCCTTTTTTCATTCTGCATATAATAAATTTATTAACCACTTGTGTCCTCAACGCTATGTAGGCTTCCTGGAATAAACAGATGTATAGAACACAGTGCTTGGTATACAAAGATTTGCATGACAACTAGTTTATTGGAGAGTCACAACTTTATAGGAGTACCACCATGGGACTTTAAAAATGTTTCCAGTCACTGCCTTTAATCTTCAGTTGAATTCTCTTTTTCCATTTCTTAATGATATCTTAAAAGTTATAATTTTCTTGTCATTTTTATTTATTGAAAATTCAGCCCAGGTCAGAACTTTAATCTAAAACTTGATTTACTTCCTCTCCTCTGCCTGTGGCTGACTTGACCAGCTGCTCCCAGGACCTGAAGTGGGTGGAGACTGTCATCTGCTTTTCACTTCTCATCCCACTTCTTCATTCTTGGGTGGTGGTGAGAGGGTGTGGTCTAAACCTTACCAGCACCCCCCTTCCCTCTCCTGCGGGCCTGCATAGCTCTCATCCTCAGTTTGTTGGTGTCACTGTTTCTCTGACCAACGCTGACTGACATTTGATGGCTAGGATTCAAATGTTGACTATCTCCTGGGGCAGGTATGAGTTTGTCCCACCACCTCACCTTAAGATGAAGGATACAAGTAAATCAACCTCCTCCTTTCCTTTTTAGTTTTCACTATCACAGCTCCTTGATGTTAAGTCCTCATATTTTTTGTTGGTATTCCCACAATGTCATGACTCCCAATAAACTAGTTGTTCATGCACATCCTTGTATGCCAAACACTGTGTTCTACGTATCTCTTTATTCCAGGAAGTTTGCATAGTGTTGAGGACATAATAAATGGTGAAAAAATTTATATGCAAAATGAAAAAAGGCCCAAGGGATGGATCCCCTCATCCAGTAGGTAGCTCTCTGGGGTGGGAACCAGCAAGGTAGCTCAAGCCCAGCCACCTTCTTCAATGTCCATTAAACCTTAGAAAACACACTTCCTTTCCACCCTAGACGGTGGGTAGTACAGCTGCCTTACTGGCTGCCACTCTCTGCCCTATATTCTTACTCTAGATCTCTTCAATCCTGCTTGGACAGGCACAGGTAAGGAAAATGGTAAAGTTCACTGCCTGAGTGGCTATCCATGTGGCGAACAGAACACCAGTATCCTTTTCCTATGGCATTCCCAACTTTATCCTATGGTGTACTGAACGGGGTGGGCAGGGAAGTACCTTTTTCCTCTCACCGCAAACACTGCACTCCCTAACAAGGTGGGTGACTCAGCTCTTTCAAACCCCCTGTCTCCCCCTCATCCTCAGTTTTCAATTTTTATAAATAGGAGGCGTGTGTTGGGGGATGTCTGTTGGGTGTAGCAGGGCTGGTTCTACAAATTCTGAGTAACCCCCCAGGGAAGACATTTAGCTCCAATTGTGGCGACTGTGCAGTGTGGCATGCTGAGTGCTTCTGGGGCTCAACAGTGGGTCTCATCAGGAGTGCCTGGAACTCCCACTCAGCATCCTGTTACTCAGCAACATGTGAGCAAAGACACTGCAATATTACAGGTCTCTGATGGAAGTTTGCATATCAAGAGAACAAAGTATGAGGTAGAAATGGTGATTGAGTCACTCCTGTATTTTGCAGCTGTAAGACCAGACGACTTCTATGATCTTTGACCACTTCTTTCTGTCATTCTTTGTCTCTTCATTTCGCCTGCAAGATTGAGGTCCTCCTCCAAGTCGTCTTCAGTTTTCTATTCTCATTCTTCATAATCTTATTGAACAATCTTATCTATTTCTATGGCCTCAACTTCCACTTGCATCCAGATGGCTCCAAAATTTAGCACTTTCCTGAGCCCTTTGGTTACATTGGCAATTACTTAATTTACACATTAACATGGATGTCTTGTCAGAATTCACACTTTACACTTTGCAAACTGAATTATCAGTTTTCCTCAAAGCAGCTTCTTCCAGTTTCCTGAATTTCTACTATTTCTTGTACTTCCTGGCTGCCTGAACTCACATCTTGTCAACTTTCAGTCCTCTCCCTTTCCTCCTTCTGGTTTTTCCCACTGCTCTGAATTAGTCCTTCCCTAAATCTCTCTTATCTATTTCTGCCTGTATTAGTTTGCTAAGTCTGTCATAATAAAGTACCTCAGATTTCTTGGCTTAAGCAACAGAAACTTATTTTTTCACAATTCTGAAGTCTAGCAGTCCGAGATCAAGAGGTCGTTAGGATTGCTTCCTCCTGAGGCCTCTTTCCTTTGCTTGTAGATGGCCATCTTCTTCCTGTGTCTTCACATGGTCTTCCCTCTGTACGTCTGTTTCCAAACTTCCTCCTTTTGTGAGGATACCAGTCACAATGGATTAGGGCCCATACTAATGACCTCATTTTAACTGAATTCCCTCTTTAAAGACTCTATCTTCACATACAGTGACATTCTGAGGTATTGGGGGTTATGACATCAACATATGATTTGGGGGAGCCATGTTACTCAACCTGTAACACTGCCCATTCCCACTAATAACCTTTAGTCAACTTATTTTTTCTTGCCTAGGCTTTTGCAAAGTTTATTTTACTACACCCCTTCACCCCCAACATTTCCTGCCTTTATTCTTTTACCACTTTACTACACTTGATCTCTGGGTTAATCTCTCTCTAAAGCAAAGATTTTTTTCATCGGGGACATCGTGATCACTCTTAGCCTGACATATATGGTCATCCACCACATGGCCACGTCTGCCTTTCCAGGATTGGGTGCCACTGTTCCTCAACATACCCTCTGTTCTAGCCAAGCTAAATTACTGCTGCGTCCCAAGCAGATTCTGCATTTCCCTTGGCTGTCCCTCTCTAGTTCTCATCCTACACGCCCTTTAAGAATCAGCTTGGGCTTCCCTGGTGGCGCAGTGGTTGAGAGTCTGCCTGCCGATGCAGGGGACACGGGTTCGTGCCCTGGTCTGGGAAGATCCCACATGCCGCGGAGCGGCTGGGCCCATCAGCCATGGCCGCCGAGCCTGCACGTCCGGAGCCTGTGCTCCGCAGCGGGAGAGGCCACAACAGTGAGAGGCCCGCGTACCGCAAAAAAAAAAAAATCAGCTTAAATTGTTACTTAACTTAGGTAGCTCTCCCTGTTTTTGTAACTAACTTCTCTCTGAGCAGTATTCCTGTTGCACTTAATTTTATTTTTCTTAGAAAAGTTGCCACATTCACCTTTGATTATAGTAATTTATATGACTCTCCCCTTTGGTACCAGTGTGTAAATTCCTTTAGCATAGAGACTGAATCTTGTGTTTACCTCAGTGCTTTCATATAGGTGGTAGAATAGAAACTCACACTTAGGGGGTACTCAGGTGCTTAGTGTGATATCTTAGAGATTCAACAATTTGGGGTATAATCTTTTATTTTTTAAATTAAAAAAATTTTTTATTGGAGTATAGTTGATTTACAATGTTGTGTTAGTTTCAGGTATACAGCAAAGTGAATCAGTTATACATGTACGTATAGCCACTCTTTTTTAGAGTCTTTTCCCATATAGGCCATTACAGAGTATTGAGTAGAGTTTCCTGTGCTATACAGTAGGTCCTTATTAGTTATCAATTTTATATATAGTTAGTGTGTATATGTCAATCCCAATCTTCCAATTTATCTCTCCCCACCACCCATCCCCTGGTATTCTACATATAAGGTTTGTCTTTCTCTCTCTGACATAGTTCACTCAGTATGACAATTTCTAGGTCCACATTTCTCCAAAGAAGACATACAGTTGGCTAAAAAGCACATGAAAAGATGCTCAACATCACTAATTATTAGAAAAACGCAAATCAAAACCATAATGAAGTATCACCTCACACCGGTCAGAATGATTGTCATAAAAAAAAATCTACAAACAGTAAATGCTGGAGAGGGTGTGGAGAAAAGAGAACCCTCCTACACTGTTGGTGGAAATGTAAACTGGTACAGCCACTATGGAGAACAGTATGGACAGTATGGAGAACAGTAAAAAACTGAAAATACAGCTACCATATGATCCAGCAATCCCACTCCTGGACATATATCTGGAGAAAGCCATAATTCAAAAAGATACATGCACCCCAGTGTTCATTGCAGCACTATTTACAATAGCCAAGACATGGAAACAACCTAAATGTCCATCAATAGAGGGATATAATGTTTTAAAAGTCAGAGTAGTACTGCACGTGTAAGTGCTTTTCATAGTTCATATTGTTACAACACTCAATAAATGATTTAAACTGTAATATCCAGTTTCTGGACGATAAATTTTGGATCTATTAACCCAAAATGTGTGGAGACTCTTAAGGCAGAATGCATTCCTTGTGGAGAGCAGGGGAGCCCTCAAAGCTGAAGGTGGTTGGTCCCAGGGAGTGGCTTTCAGGAACGTGGCTAAATGCAAGCGGCCTACTAACCCCTCGATCTTTCTGAGCAGCTGCTGAGCTTTCTGTGTTTCGTGTGTCCCTTTCTTGTGGGTGACAAGTACCAAATCTCTAAGGCACGCAGGGGATGAAAATGAGAGTTTGGGGTTCATGGCCTCAGCTGTTTGAGTTTGTCAACCTGGTCAAATAGCACAAATTCTCTTCTCCCTTTTGCATTGTCTTTCTTGCTTTCCCACAGGAATGTATTTTCCCCAACATGATGGGCAGATGCATAATTTACTTCATCACTGAATTTACTATGAAACCTATTGTTTTCCTAGTGTGTGGAACCAATGTAAACAAAACCAAGAAGCGTGGTTTGTGGCTTATATAAAACACTGCTTTCTGTATATTATTCCAGCAAACTGTCTGCTTCAGGATATAGTGATCTGGTGTGTATTAGCAACCTTGCAGGAAAATGCTGAAGCAATTTGCCATCCTTTCTTAAAAATAACACTACTATAGCCCAGAGGACGATATGCTTTATGCAACAAATATAATTTCAGAACTCATAAATTAAGGCCTTCTCCAAGTCTTATTTTGTCTCACCATTTTGCTTCCTTATGTGAAACAGCAGATGAAAGACGCCTGTCTGCAGCATTCAATGTCAGTTTTGATGTGTGTACCTGATTTTATTAGTTAGCATTCATATCTATGGGCTACTAAAAAGAACAAGAAATATGGATTATGAAACAGTAATGAAAGGGTGAGGTTTAGAATATTTAGGCTCTCCTAAATAACTCATCAACCCCTATTAAATCCATCTATTTCATATTTTCTTCAAGAAGACACTGAATCAACGGATCAGATAATTTCAGGCCTATAAAAACATTCCTTAAAAAATTTCCATTGTACCCCCTAATATCGTTGTGTTAATATCACACATGACTTTCTCTTAGACACTGACCAACCTACTGTCCTCCTTACAACTTCAGTCTCTCACTGGCATCTGCCAAAGTTGCATTGTTTATGTTCCAGAGAGAATCAGGTGATCTCCACGTTGGAATTGCCTAGATTATAAGGGTGTGGATATGTATTTGTGCTGCATATATGCATCTTCCTCCCTCCCTCCCTCCCTCCCTCCCTCCCTTCCTCTCTTCCTCCCTTCCTCTCTATTTGAATGCTTAGTGAATATTTTCCTTATTCTTGTGATTAAAATATTTGTCAATAAGTTTCTTGGCATTGTCTCTTTCCATAGATTTTGCCGGAAGCATGATGAGCCCATTCATTTGAATATCTGTGATTTCTTTCAGTCTAAGAAAGTTTTTCTTTGATTTGTCTTTTATGATTGTTTCCATTCCAGTTGATTTGGTGAAATACCACAACCACAATGGTTGTCTCTCCATTCTTTTGTCTACAAACATGTATGTCATCTTCTCTCGCATTTTTTTATTTGCTTTTCTTCTGCATTAATAGAGAACATCCGAAGTTTTCCTTTCATATCACTGATTGTATTTTACGAAGCATAAATTTTGCTCTTTATTGCCTTTATGCTCAATTTATTTTACCCTTGCCTTGTTAGTTTTTTTAAACATGATATTTTGAAACATCATTTATTTTTAGAACATCACAAATAAAGTGAAATGCAAAGGACAAGTATTTGCTGGAAGAAGAAATTCCACCAATATTAAGGTTTATAAACTTAATGCAAAAAAGCTCTTTTAACTGAAAAGAATATCAACACCTGTTTTAAAAAACCTGCAGTTCTTCCGTCCTGTGTTTTTCTCCTGTGTGTCTATCACACAGAACATTTACTATCACACAGAACATTTCATTTCTGACACACAGAACATTTCATTTCTGACACTTCCGGTCACCAAATGTGTGGAGGTTTTCCTCACACCACCAAGTACTTCTCTGCAACACCAGCTGATTGTCCTGCAGCTTAATTCAATTCTGACACTATCTACCTGAGGCTAAGGGCTCAGTCCCCTGAGGCTGTACCCCACTTCAGATGCCAATCACAAGTCCAGGTTGTCGCCCGTGCTTCTGATCAACTGTAAGTCTGTGGTTCCCACGACCCCCTCCTTAGGTTTGACTAATTTGCTAGAGCAGCTCACAGACTCAGGGAAACACTTATGTTTACCAGTTTATTAAAGGATACGATAAAGTATACAGATGAACAGCCAGATGAAGAAATACATAGGGTGAGGTCTAGGAGGGTCCTGAGCACAGCTCTGTCCTGGTGTCGGCATACATTACCCTTCTGGTATATAAATTTACCAACCTGGAATCTCTCTGAACCCCAGGCTATTAGGATTTTTATGGAGGATTGCTCACATAGGCATGATCAGTCATTAACTCCATTTTCAGTCCTCCCTTCTCAAGAGAACAGGGGGCGAGGCTGAGAATTTCAAGCTCCTAATCATGTCTTGTTCTTTCCGGTGACCAGCTCCCAGCCAGGAGCCCACCCAGAGTCGTCTCTTTAGAACAAAAGACACTCCTATCAACCAGGAAATTGCAAGTATTTCAGGAGTCCTGTGTCAGGAACTGGGGTCAAAGACCAAATATGAGAACAAAAGTTGCTTCTAATACCCTTATCACTTAGGATATCACAAAGACTTCAGGGGTCTGTGCCATGAACTGGGGGCAGAGACCAATATATATTTTTTCTATATTTTCACAGCACTCTAAGAGAAAAACTAGCAAAGGCAATTGCAAGCAACTGATGGAAGATGACAAATAGACGAATTCAGGACAAGTACTAAACCTAATTAGTAAAAATTTTTAACCAACATAATACTTTTTAAATATAAAATTTTAAGATTAAAAAGTAGACACAATGCTGAAGTAGATTTGGTAAACGGATAATCACAAACCTTGCTGATAGGAGAGCAAACTTCAATAAACTCATTGAAGCCAATTTGTTGATACGTGGCAAGAAACTTAAAAAGGAAAAAAATCCACTGATCCAGCAATCTTACTTGTGGAAATTTATCTTAAAGAAATAATCAAAGAGCTTATGAAAATTATAAGTACAGGGATGCTCATTATGCTTTAAAACTGGAAAATAAAAAAAAAACTAAACATCCAACAGTAAGAGAATCATACATGTTAGAGCACATACATGGTGTAATATTATGCATCTTTTTAAAAACCTGTTTAAAAGAGAATTTATTGATGTGGCAACAACATTCATTTTAATGTTAACTGAAAAAGAAGAAAAATTGTGTATGATATTCATTAAATAACCTCCTCTTTTTCTTTCTACACACACACACACACACACATTCAATCTTCATTTATTTATCATTACTATTTAATTCCTCTGTTTTTTTTCGATTTGAATTTTATTTTATTTATTTTTATACAGCAGGTTCTTATTAGTTATCTATTTTATACATATTAGTGAATACATGTCAATCCCAATCTCCCAGTTCATCCCACCACCGCTACCAACATCCCCCACCCCCCAGCCCGCTTTCTCCCCTTGGTGTCCACACGTTTGTTCTCTACATCTGTGTTTCCATTTCTGCCTTGCAAACTGGTTCATCAGTACCATTTTTCTAGATTCCACACATATGCGTTAATATACAATATTTGTTTTTCTCTTTCTGACTTACTTCACTCTGTATGGCAGTCTCTAGGTCCCTCCACGTCTCTACAAATGACCCAATTTCATCCTTTTTATGGCTGATTAATATTCCATTGTATATATGTACCACATCTTCTTTATCCATTCGTCTGTCGATGGGCATTTAGGTTGCTTCCGTGACCTGGCTATTGTAAATAGAGCTGCAACCAACATTGGGGTGCATGTGTCTTTTTGAATCATGGTTTTCTCAGGGTATGTGCCCGGTAGTGGGATTGCTGGGTCATATGGTAATTCTATTTTTAGCTTTTTAAGGAAACTCCATACTGTTCTCCATAGTGGCTGTATATACCTCATTGTAGTTTTGATTTGCATTTCTCTAATAATTAGTAATGTTGAGCAGCTTTTCATGTGCCTCTTGGCCATCTGTACGTCTTCCTTGGTGAAATGTCTATTTAGGTCTTCCGCCCATTTTTTAACTGGATTTTTGTTTTTTTGTTATTGAGCTCCATGAGCTGTTTATATACTTTGGAGATTAATCCTTTGTCTGTTGTTTCATTTGCAAATATTTTTCCCATTCTGAGGGTTGTCTTTTTGTCTTGTTTATGGTTTCCTTTGCTGTGCAAAAGCTTTTAAGTTTAATTCAGTCCCATTTGTTTATTTTTGTTTTTATTTCTGTAACTCTAGGAGGTGGTTCAAAAAAGGTTTTGCTGTGGATTACGTCAAAGTGTGTTTTTCGTATGTTTTCCTCTAAGAGTTTTATAGTGTCTGGTGTTACATTTAGGTCTTTAATCCATTTGGAGTTTATTTTTGTGTATGGTGTTAGGTAGTGTTCTACTTTCATTGTTTTACATGTAGCTGTCCAGTTTTACCAACACCACTTATTGAAGAGGCTGTCTTTTCTCCATTGTATGTTCTTGCCTCCTTTGTAATAAATTAGGTGCCCATATGTGTGTGGGGTTATCTCTGTTCTACCCATTTAAAAAAAATTTTTTTTAACATCTTTATTGGAGTATAATTGCTTTACAGTGGTGTGTTAGTTTCTGCTTTATAACACAATGAATCAGCTATACATATACATATATCCCCATATCTCCTCCCTCTTGCGTCTTCCTCCCACCCCTCTGGGACGAAGTGAGAGAGTGGCATGGACATATATACACTACCAAATGTAAAATAGATAGCTAGTGGGAAGCAGCCACAGAGCACAGGGAGACCAGCTCGGTGCTGGTCTAGAGGGGTGGGAGGAAGACGTCCTAGCTATTGTAGATAGTGTTGCAGTGAACATTGTGGTACATGACGCTTTTTGAATTATGGTTTTCTCAGGGTGTATGCCTAGTAGTGGGATTGCTAGGTCGTGTGGTACTTCTATTTGTAGTTTTTAAAGGAACTTCTATACTGTTCTCCATAGAGGCTGTATCAATTTACACTTCCACCAACAGTGCAAGAGGGTACCCTTTTCTCCACACCATCTCCAGCATTTATTGTTTGTAGATATTTTGATGATGGCCATTCTGACTGGTGTGAGGTGATACCTCATTGTAGTTTTGATTTGCATTTCTCTAATGATTAGTGATGTTGAGCATCCTTTCATGTGTTTGTTGGCACTCTGTATATCTTCTTTTGGGAAATGTTAGGTCTTCTACCCATTTTGGGATTGGGTTGTTTGTTTTTTTGATATTGAGCTGCATGAGCTGCTTGTAAATTTTGGAGATTAATCCTTTGTCAGTTGCTTCATTTGCAAATATTTTCTCCCATTCTGAGGGTTGTCTTTTGGTCTTGTTTATGGTTTCCTTTGCTGTGCAAAAGCTTTTAAGTTTCATTAGGTCCCATTGGTTTATTTCTGTCTTTATTTTCACTTCTCTGGAGGTGGGTCAAAAAGGATCTTGCTGTGATTTATGTCATAGAGTGTGCTGCCTATGATTTCCACTAAGAGTTTTATAGTGTCCAGTCTTACATTTAGGTCTCTAATCCATTTTTAGTTTATTTTTGTGTATGATGTTTGGGAGTGTTCTAATTTCATTTTTTACATGTAGTTGGCCTGTTTTCCCCAGGACCACTTATTGAAGAGACTGTCTTTTCTCCATTGTATATCCTTATCCTTCGATTTTTTAATCACACCCTATTCTCTTCTGGATTTCTCTTCTTTCATGGAGGGCATGCCATCTTGCATCCAATGGAGAATTTCCTATGGTAAATATGTTTAGATGTCCTTACTTTGTTTTGCAGTACCTTTCTTCCTAGGTTACACATTGAACTTTTCTTTATGCAGTCTTGAGATGAGAGATCAGCCTATGATTGATGATTGCCAGTGAGTTGCCTTTGGCCCCTTTCTTAGACCACTTGGGTGCAGTCCCATTCTCAAATCCACAACCCACTGGAAGTTTGATACATATATCTTCTTGTTCAATTTTTCACGTCTGATTGACTTTCACCTAGTATAGCTCAGCTGGGTTGAAATGGTGCCTTCTCTTGTGTTTTCTTCTCACTCCACACCTCCCTGACACTGTGAACAAATGGAAACATGAAAGACTACAATATGGAGGGCGTTGCTTTTAGAGACAGTGCACCACCACATTTTCCCAATCTTTTTTTTTTTTTTTTTTTGCGGTATGCGGGCCTCTCACTGTCGTGGCCTCTCCCGTTGCGGAGCACAGGCTCCGGACGCGCAGGCTCAGCGGCCATGGCTCACGGGCCCAGCCGCTCCGCGGCATGTGGGATCTTCCCAGACTGGGGCACGAACCCGTGTCCCCTGCATCGGCAGGCGGATTCTCAACCACTGCGCCACCAGGGGAGCCCTTTTCCCAATCTTGATGCCCAATTATTTCTAGCTCAGTCTCTGCGGAAGGAGAGTTAGTAAGGAGAGAACAGGATAGGGCAGTATGCTAGCTGTCTTGAGAAGCAAGCAGGAGAAAGCGGAGCTGGCCAGTTTTGTTTGTGGTAGCCCTTGTGTTTGTGAACCAAAGAAGAGATGGTAGGGGAGGAACATGGAGTCTATAGGCCCATATTAGAGTTGAAACTGCAGCTATGACCTGTTGATTTTGATTCCTGATTTGTTTCATTGGCTTTGTAATTAGTGGCAAATTATTCCAGATTCTTGTCATAGGTTTCCTGTTACTCCCATTTTTGATTATGTGTCTTTTCTCCTTTTGGGAGGCTGTCTTCATACTTATGAAGTTAGAAACTTTATCATGAAGTTGGAAAAGATTGCTTTAGGGGCTCCTTAACAAAATATAATTTTAAATAGGAAGAAGGAAAAAAGATATTTTCAATCCTTAAATTATTTTTCTTCAGTTGATATACTTTACTTGCTATAGTATGAAAGAGAAGACATCATACCTCTGTAGTTGGGGCAAGCGGTATAGCTTATTTTAACAAAATGACCACATTTCTCCATTGCACTTGGCTTTGCCACATTATATCACTATAATCAAATGAAACTGCCAATCACAGAGGGTAGAAAGAAACATAATTATATGGAATTATACAGTGGCTTCATTTTGAAGCTATGCCATGATGTAAATGTATGAATTCATAATGCTAGCTACCGTAGCTCTTATAGTGTGCTATGTACTGTTTTAAATATTTTGTATATATTAACTCATTTAATTCTTCCACAACTCTGAGGTAAGTATTCTTTTCAGAATCTTACAGATAAGGAAACTGAGGCACAGAGAAGTCAAGTAACTTTCCCTAAGTTTTATAGGTGGTAAGTGTCAGTGGTTACATTCTGAACTTTTTAATCCTAAAATTCCAAATTCAGGTTTTTTGAATTTTATTAATAATCGAAATACAAGGAAAAATACCTGGAGAAGTCTTTCACTGAGAAGTCTTTAACTGGATGGAAAAGTTTGGTGAATATCTATAATCTATATCTAATCTATATCTATATCTGGAAGAGAGAATACACATACACACAGAAACACACAACTTTGTATGTTACTATTAAAAAAGGGTAGTATTCCAGTACAATAATTTCTTTCTATAGTTTCTCTTTTCTTTCAAGTAATTTGAAATTAATTTTTATAAATTTGCCTTTTTGGTATATAGAAATAACACCAGTGATTTCCCAGGATCATATGCTTGAGTTTTTCCCAGTAACAATGATAAAATTGCATTGGCTCATTCTTTATTTTCTCATAACACTTTCCATCAATAGTTTGAATTTGTGAGATGGATGGACACAGTTTTGAGTCTAGGTTTTGGCCACAGAAGAGAGCAAATCATACAGTGATGTTGAATTCATGACTTTGTATCTTTTCAGAAACGTTCTTTAATCAAATCAGCTCCTGAGAGCAGATTATTTACATCTGGAAGTCAAGCATTATGTAAATGCTTCTTCTTCCCACATTTGTTTAGAGGGACTCAGAATTATCCCCAGGTGGGGAAGTCTACATTTTATTGTCTCCTGGGTGTAGTAATCACGTGTCATTTGTCAGACTATGGAGTGAGCTACCCTTCTGGAGAGGACCACTTGAAACGGCTACCACAGAAGGGCCTCAGTTGTCTTTGGTGAGCTTTTTTGTTTGTTTTGCATTTTCAAGAATTCATGAATCTACTAGAACATTCTTGGGATGCTTTCCAAAAAATTGTTTTGGGTTGTTTTTGTAGACATCATGTAGTAATATAAAAGATGAGGTAAGGCATGCATTCACAAATAAAATTAACTTTAAAGCCAGAGGTCCTTTTCTTCCCCCTGAATATTTCTACCATTTATATCAAGTATTTCTTCAAAATTTTTTACCTTAAAAATCCAAAGACATAAGATGTATTTGAGAAAAGAGGAAATGGAATAAATATGCAAAAATGATCTGGAAATGAACAGAGATTAAAAATTTTTTGCTTTCATACATATAAGATAATGGAGTGTTAGAACTGAGATCTTCGAGTTTACTGAGAAGACTGAATCACAAAGAACTGATTTCTCTAAAGTGACATAGACAGTAAGTGGGCCGTGGGAAGGAGACTTCAATGTAGTTCTCTTTCATTCTACCAGATCACAGTCACTTGAAGGTTGGGAGAAAAACCAAAGTTCTGGTGAGAAAGATGCCTCATTGCTGTTCTTCTCTCATATGTTTGGTAAATTATGGCAAATGGAAGAAAGACCCTGCATTAGTCTGCTTGGGCTGCCATAACTAAATTCTATAGACTGATTGGCTTAAACAACAGAAATTAGTTTTCTCACCATTTTGGAGGCTAGAAATCTCAGATCAAGGTCTCGCAGGGTTGGTTTCTGCCGAGAGCTGTCTTCCTGGCTTGCAGATGGTTCCCTTCTTGCTGTGTCCTCACATGATGACAGAGAGAGAATAAGCTCTCTGGTGTCTCTTCTTATAAGGACACTAATACTATTAGATTAGGGCCCCACCCTTATGACCTCATTTAACCTTAATTACTTCCTTAGAGGTCCTATCCCCAAATAAAGCCACACTGGGGGGTTAGAGCTTCATATGAACTCTGGGGGGACACAAACATTCAATCCATAACAGACGTTTAGTATTTCCTAATCATAGTGGGGAACACTATATAACTTTATCTAAACCATAGGCAAGAGTGAAGAAACTTTGATCTGGTATCAGACAGATCTGGATTTGAACCTGTAGCTCCTTTATGTAGTACCTATGTGACAGTGGATGAATAATTTAATCTTTCTGAGCCTTAGTTTTCTCATTTGTAAAATGGGAATGATATGCTTCAGGACTACTGCATAATGCACTTATCACAGTGTTGTTCATATGGTTAAGTGCTCAATAAGTGAAAATTATTATTATTATTAGCTCACAGATTTAATATAGCTCAAGGACTCAATTTGCCTTGTCCAAGGAAAATTATCATAAGCAAGTATTTCCTAGTCTTTAGACTAACTTATGATATGAATAGTCTTATGAGAAGTAAAGCTGTTATTATGAAGTGTGTAATCAGGGAAGAAGCAAAGCTATGTATAACTTTCAAAAGACAGCTTTAAAAATTATTTTCTTTGGCCTTAAGATCCTTGATTGTTTATAACACTTTCTTTTTCTCTACAAATCTTTGAATTTCAAATCAGTTTATACCAGTGAAGATTTTCCATTGACTCACCTTCTTCTGGGGGCCCCAGGGGGCAGAATCAGGACCAAGAGATGGGATTTTGCAGGAGAAAGATTTTTTTTAAACATGTTTATTGGAGTATAATTGCTTTACAATGTTATGTTAGTTTCTGCTGTATAACAAAGTGAATCAGTTATATGTATACATATAACCCCATATCCCCTCCCTCTTGTGCCTCCCTCCCACCCTCCCTATCCTACCCCTCTAGGTGGTCACAAAGCACCCGAGCTGATCTCCCGGTGCTATGTGGCTGTTTCCCACTAGCTATCTATTTTACATTTGGTAGTGTATATATGTCAGTGCTATTCTTTCACTTCATCCCAGCTTACCCTTCCTCCTCCCCGTGTCCTCAAGTCCATTCTCTATGTCTGCATCTTTATCCATGTCCTGTTCCTAGGTTCATCAGAACCTTTTTTTTTTTTTTAGATTCCATATATATGTGTTAGCATAAGGTATTTGTTTTTCTCTTTCTGACTTACTTCACTCTGTATGACAGGCTCTAGGTCCATCCACCTCACTACAGATAACTTCATTTCTTTTTATGTCCACCAAGTAGTATTCCATTGTATATATGTACCACATCTTCTTTATCCATTCATCTCTCAGTGGACACTTAGGTTGCTTCCATGTCCTAGCTATTGTAAATAGTGCTGCAATGAACATTGTGGTACATGACTCTTTTTGAATTATGGTTTTCTCAGGGTATATGCCCAGTAGTGGGATTGCTGGGTCATATGGTAGTTCTATTTTTAGTTTTTTAAGGGAACTCCATACTGTTCTCCATAGTGACTGTATCAATTTACATTCCCACCAACAGTGCAAGAGGGTTCCCTTTTCTCCATGCCGTCTCCAGCATTTATTGTTTGTAGATATTTTGATGATGGCCATTCTGACTGGTGTGAAGTGATACCTCATTGTGGTTTTGATTTGCATTTTTCTAGTGATTAGTGATGTTGAGCATCCTTTCATGTGTTTGTTGGCAACCTGTATATCTTCTGTGGAGAAATGTCTATTTAGGTCTTCTGCCTATTTTTGGGTTGGGTTGTTTGTTTTTTTGATATTGAGCTGCATGAGCTGCTTATAAATTTTGGAGATTAATCCTTTGTCAGTTGCTTCATTTGCAAATATTTTCTCCCATTCTGAGGGTTGTCTTTTCATCTTGTTTATGGCTTCCTTTGCTGTGCAGAAGCTTTTACGTTTCATTAGGTCCCATTTGTTTATTTTTGTTTTTATTTCCATTTCTCTAGGAGGTGGGTCAAAAGGATCTTGCTGTGATTTATGTCATAGAGTGTTCTGCGTAGGTTTTCCTCTAAGAGTTTTATAGTGTCTGGCTTTACATTTAGGTCTTTAATCCATTTTGAGTTTATTTTTGTGTATGATTTTAGGTAGTGTTCTAATTTCATTCTTCTGCATGTAGCTGTCCAGTTTTCCCAGCACCATTATTGAAGAGGCAGTCTTTGCTCCATTGTATATTCTTGCCTCCTTTGTCAAAGATAAGTTGACCATAGGTGCGTGGGTTTATCTCTGGGCTTTCTATCCTTCTCTATTGATCTATATTTCTGGTTTTGTGCCAGTACCATATTGTCTTGACTACTGTAGCTTTGTAGTATAGTCTGAAGTCAGGGAGCCTGATTCCTCCAGCTCCTTTTTTCTTTCTCAAGATTGCTTTGGCTCTTCGGGGTCTTTTGTGTTTCCATACAAATTGTAAAATTTTTTGTTCTAGTTCTGTGAAAAACGCCATTGGTAGTTTGATAGGGATTGCACTGAATCTGTAGATTGCTTTGGGTAGTAGAGTCATTTTCACAATATTGATTCTTCCAATCCAAGAACATGATACATCTCTCCATCTGTTTGTATCATCTTTAATTTCTTTCATCAGTGTCTTACAGTTTTCTGCATACAGGTCTTTTCTCTCCTTAGGTAGGTTTATTCCTAGGTATTTTAACCTTTTTGTTGCAATGGTAAATGGGAGTGTTTCCTTAATCTCTCTTTCAGATTTTTCGTCATTAGTGTATAGGGATGCAAGAGATTTCTGTGCATTAATTTTGTGTCCTGCTACTTTACCTAATTCATTGATTAGCTCTAATAGTTTTCTGGTAGCATCTTTAGGATTCTCTATGTACAGTATCATGTCAGCTGCAAACAGTGACAGGTTTACTTCTTCTTTTCCAATGTGGATTCCTTTTATTTCTTTTTCTTCTCTGACTGCTGTGTCTAAAACTTCCAAAACTATGTTGAATAATAGCAGTGAGAGTGGGCAACCTTGTCTTTTTCCCGATCTTAGAGGAAATGGTTTCAGCTTTTCACCATTCAGAACGATTTTGGCTGTGGCTTTGTCATATATGGCCTTTATTATGTTGAGGTAGGTTCCGGGAGAAAGATTTAATCTCCACTAAAGAAAGAACTGCAGAACAGTTTGAGCTGTTTGAATAAGGAATGAGTTTTCTCATGTGGTGGTGAGTTCCTCATCTCTGAACAAGGACCACTTAGTAGGAATATTCTAGGGTTTCAAGAAGAGGACAGGAATCTGCTATATGTGACCTCAGAGACCTCTTCCACTTTGAAATTCTGTGATTACATTCTGATTACAGAATGTCACTTTCAAGAAGTCTCTCACTTTATAAAAGGATGTACAAATGGAAATTACCTCAGTGTCTGGCTTATAACTTAGAAATTAGAACTCTGATTGGCCTGTTCAGGCAGTGCTGGAATTGAAGTTCTTTCAGATTGTGCCTTATGTCTTAGGGCTACTGACCATGACTTTGGAGCTAAATATAGCCTAGAAGGTACCATTGTATCTGCCACTATGAGCCAGTGCAGCATACTTGCTTCTTACCTTGGTGTCTAACACTTCATTAGACTCTGGACACGATCCTTTTGTTAGATGCCAGCAGAAGCATTGCATTACAGATTCAGGAAATGATGGAGAGATAAATGTTAAAAAGAATGTTTCCAAGGATGATATTAATGGCGTGTTAATGTATCTCACTCTCTTCCCAGAGTACCATTCTCTAGAGGGTTTTGGGTTTACGAGAGTGAGTGTTAATTCACGCCAATAGAATCCTTAGCTTCATTTAGCAACAAGGTAAATATGAATATTAATTAAGATACCCGCTTTAGCACTTCCTTGTAAGCAAAATTCCTTGATAACTTCTCTCTGGAACAAAGCCATATGCTTGCTCAGTCGTGGAAACCTAGAGCCAAAAAAACTAATATCTGCTTTTCCTAGCTCTGAAGTGCAAGACAATAACAACATTGTATTCTCCAAGCTGAAGAATTTAGACAGCATTTTCATGAAACGAGCTTCAAAGGAAACTTGTGAAAGAAACTTTGAAAGAGTTTCCGGAGCTTAGTCATTTTTTAAAGCTGCTGTGTGTTTTAAAGGTATTAGTAATATAGGCTTCATGAATACTTTAAGTTTAAAAATCAATTTAGTCTTTACCATTTCAGCTTGGACACTGTAAATCACAGGGTTATTTTGAATGTTCTAGCTGTCTTATTAAAATCCAGGAAGGGAAATGTACGTACAGGCATATGTGTTGTGACCTCCTTGAAATTTTTTGCTTTTAAGTACCGCATTTATTTCTAAAGAATGCTTTAAAGTGCATAGCATTTTTTCACGTTAGAGTTTCAGATGTTTTCGAGATGCCCTAGAGAATCTGAAATGCCTCATATAGTTTGATCAATGTAAAGATGAAAACTTGTGCTTGCTGTATCTCTGAGTTGTCCTTAAAATGACCTGTTATATTTGAAATCACTTGGGGTAGGAGAAAAAGAGAAAAGCATAGAAAAGCGAGGCTTGTAAAATGAAATAAAATTTTTTGCCTTTCTCCCACTAATTACCAAACAAATGCTTGTTCTTTGCTTCTGGGACTTGAGATGAAGTTGATGAATGGAAACCTATGAACTTGATTTTTTTCCACCATTTGCTATGGGTACAAACTTCATCATCAGTTTTTCTCCCTCACTCTTGCTTTACATTCTCTTCTCTTTTTCTCCTTTCTAGATTTGTGGCAGGTGGGTATGGGAGCAAAGGCCTTGATACTGTACAATCACGATGCTCTGGAATGGAGAACAATCTGGTTGTTTTATTTTATTTTATTTTAAAGTCTCCTGTCATATGATAATAGGCATGGGAGGGGTCAGGACCTTTTCTCTCTGTCACCATATTACTTAGGATAATGGTCCTACAGGATTAATACATGGTATTTTTAATAGTTGCATGTAATGAAAGTAACTAGGCCAACCCTTGTTTTAAATATTCCTGACACCAGGTAAAAAGGTTGCAGTATAAAGAACAGTGAAATGGGGACAAAAATGATTTTGATAAAGCTAGGCTGGTTCTGCCTTTTTTTTTTCTTTTTAATGCTGTGACCTCTATTGTTCTCAAAAAAGCAGCTTGAAGCTTGAAGGGCTAATAGGAAACCTTTTCTATACTATAGTACAAAAAGTTCTCAGGCTGCAAGTTTGCAATTTATCCTAACACCTGCTGTGGTAGGCCCCAGGGCTCTGAATCTGCCCCTGATTCCAACGGCCTTATGGTGTGTGTGTGACTTTAGTCCCTTGCCCATGAAGTGAGAGAACCTTAAATCTCTATAATCCAAGTTTTGCTTAATAGGAAAGATTTTTATAAATTTTATGTAGGGTTATCTAAATGAATTTTGTTTTCAGCTATTACCTGGGCATTCTTAGTGCTTTAGCGCTCTGTTAGAACTGTTGAGAAATGCCAGCAGTACTTATGCACCAGAAAAATTGCCCAAACTTATACCTTGTTTATCAAATGTTTTACTTTCAAACAGTTATATTGTTCTTTTTTAATGAAGACTATCTTATTCAAACACTATTATATATAGCTGTTGGAATCAATATAATTATGCCATAGTTCACCATTTTGGGTTCCTTTTACTTAGTATTGAACAAAACCTACCCTCTTGCCCATACCTTCTGCTCTGTACTTTATACAAACAATTTAAAATAATAACAAACCACCTTGAAGTAGTACAGTATATCCTGTTGGGACAATTAGCAACTGGTCTCTACTTTCAAAAGATAGCAATATCTTTAATATAGATGATAATATAATCTCCTTCCATAGAAATTAAATTTATATTAATTAATTTCATCCATATTTCATTTGGGTAAGTGATGTTTTTATGAATTATTAAATTTATTTAATTTCAGGGTAAAATCAAATAGTCACCACTAGGAGTGGGGAGTTTTACAGACGGAACTCTGGTCTGTGAAGCCCCTGAAATTGAATGTAAAATGATAATGTGTATGTGAACTTTTTGGGGAGAAGGTCCATAATTTTTGTCACATTCTCATGGAGGTTCTGTCCCTCACCCCCACCATCAAACACATACAAAATTCAAGAATCGGAGGATTAATGTAAAGTAGAAGGGGCTAGCAAAAACTTGGTGGGCTGGTGAAAAGATTTAAGGATTTATTTCCAAGATTGCTGTGATTTAATGACCTGGAGCTCAGTGAGGAAGTGCTTCTGGTGTACAGAGCTTGCTACCTTCAATACAGACCTTCCGAAGACCTTCACAGAAACTGCATTGTATAGATGATAGTGTTAGGAGTTAAGATATTATACGTTCAGTTCTCTTTCCTTCTGAAAAAAAAAACCTCTAGAAGTGTTACAAATGTGTACCAAAGTATTATTTTAGTAGCATATTTTACAAATACTAAAAAAATAATAACCAATTTGTTCACTGAAAATTTAAGTAGTTTGCAAAAACTGCTTTTATTTTCTAAAATTGCTGCCCTTTATGACGTTATTTCAAAGGGATCTTTAAACTTCAAAAATACAGATTTGAAGTTAGTTTTACAAACTTCTAAGTGGAAACCTTTTTAATATAAGAGGTTTAAAAAAGAATCTCCGAATTCTGAAAGTCCTATGTATAATCATCACCATTGCCATCTGTTCTAGGCACTGTTCTAAGTACTTTTCATGTATTAATTCATTTAATTATATTGTTATATATATACAATTAATAATTTTGGGTCGACCAAAAAGTTCCTTTGGTTTTAAAGGGAAATTAAAGACACATTTTTCATTTTCACCAAGAACTTTATTGAACAACGTATTTACCCTTTTGTTCCATTACCTTCTGCCATTTTTCAGGCAACTTCCTAATTCCATCTTCCCAGAATTTTTTATCTTTTTGAGCAAAGAACTGTTCCAGGTGCCTTTTACAGGCTTCCAGGGAATTGAAATTTTTTCCATTAAGAGAATTTTGTAAAGACCAAAATAAATGGAAATCCAAAGGCGCAATGTCTGGTGAATACAGCAGATGAATCAGAACTTCCCAGCCAAGCTGTAACAGTTTTTGCCTGGTCATCAAAGAAACATGCAGTCTTGCGTTACCCTGATGGAAGATTATGCGTTTTCTGTTGACTAATTCCAGACGCTTTTTATCAAGTGCCGCTTTCACTTGGTCCAACTGGGAACAGTACTTTTTGGAATGGATCGTTTGGTTTTCTGGAAGGAGCTCATAATAGAGGACTCCCTTCCAATCCCACCATATACACAACATCACCTTCTTTGGACGAAGACCGGCCTTTGGGGTGATTGGTGGTGGTTCATTTCGCTTGCCCCACGATCTCTTCCATTCCACATTATTGTACAGTATCCACTTTTCATCGCCTGTCATAATTTGTTTTTAAAACGGAATGTTTTCATCACGTTTAAGTAGAGAATCGCATGTGGAAATATAGTCAAGAAGTTATTTTTCACTTATGTGGAACCTAAACATCAAAGCGATTAGCATAACCAGGCTGTGGCAGATGATTTTCAACACTTGATTTGCATATTATGAGTATGTCGGCTCTCTCCCGCGTGGTATAATGTTGATTGTTCTCAATTACTGTCTCGATTTGGTTGCTATCAACTTCAACTGGTCTACCTGACCATGGAGCATCGTCCAGCGAGAAATCTCCATCACAGAATTTCACAGAGCACTTTTGACATGTTCGATCAGTCACAGCACGTTCTCCATACACTGCACAAATCCTTTTTTGCATTGCAGTTGTGTTTTTACCTTTCTCGAAATAATAAAGCATAATATGATGAAAATGTTGCTTTTTTCCTTCCATCTTCAATATTAAAATGGCTACACAAAAATTCACCAATTTTGATGAGGTTTTCTTTTAAATGCATGCTGATATGACAGCTGTCACAATACAATCTAACAAAATTGTTTTGAATGAAGTTAAAGACAACTAAGTGTTACTAGAGCCATCGAACGGAAAACACCGAATTTGACCTACCCATTAATAATCCTATGCAGTAAGTACTACCCCATTATACAGATAAGAAAACTGAAGGAAAGAGAGGTTAAGGAACTTGCCCAACGTGCTTTCTCCATGTAATTTAAATGTGTGAAAAAAGGTGGTTATATTTCACTATCCTGGTTTTTCTTTATATCTGGTTATCAGAGCCGGAGTGTTAAAAGCCTGAATGCTTATGCATTTGACCCCTTATCTGGGCTTCAAAGTCAAATTTATTTCAGAATTTAGCTTTGTATTTTGAGGCCGCTTTGACAGTGTCGCCAAAGATCTTATATTATGGTCATTTGTGTGTATTTACTAATTAACTTGAGATCTACAAGCAATTTATCTACATTTTAGTCATCCTAAATTTCCCATTCTCTAAATAAATTTTGAGAGCAAGATATTAAACATTTGCACTAAAGTGAAGACCTCACTCTAACCAGGCATATTCCTATCTTAACATATTTATCCTTCTAACAATGTATATTAAGAGCAGAAAGTTCACATTTTACCAAAACCGCATGGTGCTTACCGCATTTTACAGTATCTG
This sequence comes from Tursiops truncatus, assembly GCF_011762595.2. NCBI lineage: Eukaryota > Metazoa > Chordata > Mammalia > Artiodactyla > Delphinidae > Tursiops > Tursiops truncatus. The sequence goes on from NC_047038.1 coordinate 30,551,520, forward strand.
TTTGACAAAAGCCTTAGAACACAGTAATTAAAGTATGCAAATCTCTTCATAATGGGCTGATTTTACAGTCATTGCTCATAGAAAATCCCAATTGATTTCAGATGCTAAGCATTTTGTTTTATTTTAATTGTTGATTAAAAAACAAGAAACATACACAGAACTTTCTAAACCTCTGTTTAAAAATAAAGCAACATTCTGATAAACTTTTCTAGTAAGTCTCCAAGTTTCCAAACTGTAGAAGAGACAGCATTAACAAAAATACAACTTTAAAAACTTAAAATTTGTTTTGCGGAAGATCTGAAAAAATATATATATATGTATATATATATGTTTATAACTCAGAAAGTAATCAATAGACAAGTGTTGCTTAAGTGCTTTTGTGACTGGTTATCTCAAATAATGAGATTTGTGAAACAAACCGAGATAAGTGATTTCATACTCAACATGGACGCTACCTTTCTCTTCCCTAGCCTGCAAGTTTTCTAACAGGGAGTCTGGTTTCTGAAATTCAGAGAAATTGAAGTGAGGAGCAAATGTTTAGGATCATGAGCACGTATCTGGAGTCTCAGATGACTGTGGTGTCATAGGATGGGATGGACATGCATAGTTGGACAGGACAGGCTTTGAAATCAGCAGCTCTTGCGGGAGCTCCCCAAACAGTTGCTGTGTCAGGTGCAGTGGGGTGGGGGGGAGGTGAGGACCGTCCAGGCAGGTTGCTTGGAAGGCTGTCTGTGACTCAGTAGAGGATGTGTGGCTTTTGCCAGTTCAGAGGCATCTCAGAGATGTTGATTTAATAGAGTGGGACACAGGTGGTGACTGTCACCTTGAAGGTCCTCCTGTCATTAGTGACAGATGATTTGCTGTGCCTTCAGAATAGGAAGCGAGGATATGATTTCCTGAATTCTTGTCCTCGGTGGCAGGCGGAACTTGGAAAAACATTTTCGGATAACTTTTTTTTTCCCTTTTTAAAAATGGAAGTCTAATATTGCTCCAATGAGTGTATTCCTTCATGTTACCCACTTGAGTGATATCCTACTGTCCTATTAAAGCCTCCTGTTACAGAAAAACTGTAAAATATTCCATTAGATTTGAAGCTCAAAAGTTGGCTAGGTATTATGAAATCTATTTTTCAGATGAAGAAACTGAGGCCCAGAGAGATTCGTTCTAGTTATTGTTATTTTTCCCTTAATTCTACAATATTTAGGCTAAAGGACCATGTTTTAAAAAACAACCTGTGGGCCCATAGTTAATAAACTCTTAGCTAACATTGTTAAGAATGTTTTGGAGTTTCCTTTCCTTAGGAGAAAGGTGCTTGACAATTCCCTCTTTTAAGGAATGTTTCACATATTTGAATTTGTTATACTGCATTGGAATCACTGGCCCAGGGTTGTATAAAGGAGGGAAGATAAACTGCCGGAATGGTAAAAAGAAACTTATTTAGATAGATAACTGAATTAGGGCAAGAAATTAAAATCAGTTCCCCAGAAACTGTAAGATTAGTCTATATGAAGCCTACTATATGGGATGAAAATAGATATTTTGCTGGTGTTTCAGTCACTTATCCATTTTAGAGTACTACATTTGAAGTACTACTCAGTTCTTCATGAAGCAGCAGTTTGTGATAGCTTAGGTCACCTTCACCTACACTGTCTTCCTCACAAGATTAACATGTCTCTGCTCTTTTGCATTATTTATATAGTTAATTTTGATAAAGGGCAGTTTGTAGTCACTGATGTTTGCTGTAGAGGCACCCACAGAAGCAGATTTAACTGAGGCCATAATGACACAATGAATCACATTATCGGGCAGATCATGCTCTAAAGTTTTAAATTATTCAAAACTGTTTTTGTTGTAAGCTCTGGTACATCCTCATTAGCATGGAGCTGGTCAGCCAGGCTGAATCAGTCATGCAGGGAGAATTCGTGTCCTGCCAGGCTTGTCACGTCCTGTTAGCTCAGAAGATCAACTTGGCCTGGGACTCATCTTGGCTGGGAAGAGTGTCAGCTGTATTGATAGCAGATGGTGCCCGCTCCATTTGCCCTAAAGGTTCAGCATCAAGATGAAAGAATAGGGCCTGGAGGTGGGGGAAAGTTCTAGGAGGGAACCTGTGGGAATAAAGTTTTATAACCAACTTTGGTCCCTGGATCCTCCGTTTTATGTTTTGGGTTTACATTTTTACCAGCAATCTCCAAGTGCTGGGATGGGTGGGTGGCTCTCTAGGCTGTTGTTCAAGTTTTGTTTCCACTGTATTTTTCTGCCTTTAAAATTTCCTTCCTCCATCTCACTCACTCTACAGACAATGAAATTGAAACTCTGAGAGGAATGTGTCCAAGCGACACAGCAAGGCAGTGACAGATGGGGCCCCTGATGCAGGGCAATACAGACTCCTCTCCCTTCCAGCTCTTGTCATTACACAGGAGAAAGTTATTGTCCAATTTAGACACTTAATTTTGTTTGTCTATTCGTTTCTGCTATTTGTCCCCAGACCAGGAAGTCCGTCTACAGATATCCAACTTGTATTAATTTCCTAGGGCTGTTGCAACAAATTACCACAAACTTGGTAGCTGAAAACAGAAATGTATTCTCTCATGGTTCTGGAGGCCAGCAGTCCAAAATCAAGGTGTCAGCAGGGCCATGCTTCCTCTGAATTCTGGGGGAAAATCCCACCTTGACTCTTCCAGCTTCTAGGCATTTCTTGGCTTGTGGCAGCATAACTCCAGTCTCTGCCTCTGTCTTCACGTGGCCTTCTCTGTGTTTCTCCTCCTCTGCCTGCATCTATAAGGACATTTGTCGTTGAATTTAGGGCCCACCTGGTTAATGCAGGATGATCTCAAGACCCTTCATTAATTATAGCTGCAAAAACCCTTTTTCCAAACAACGTCTCATTCATTGGTACTGGGGATAGGACTAGGACATATCTTTTGGGGGGCCACAGTTCAACCCGCTGTGCCATTTGCTTTTTTTTTCCACTTCAACCTGTATTTATTAACCCTTTTTAGTCTCTGGGAGAAGCACTTTCCCTGGATCCTCTACTCTGATGAGTCAAGTCCCCTCTCTAGATTCTCTGTGAATTCCTTGAGGACAGGGACTATATATTTTATCTTTGTAGCTTCAGTGGATGGCCTTGGTAGGTGTCTAATAAGTGTTGAATAGATGAATGACTGTATGACAATTAATAGAACTTTTCAAATGTTCGTGATCTGTTATTCTCTAATGCAATTCTATCAAACAACATTTTCAACATAGGGATTGACTCTTACTGGAAAAAACACTTGGTAGGTCATGAAATATAAGCTAAAAATAATTTTAAATGAGTTAGAAAATACTGATACCAAGGGGTCTCTACAGGGATGTAGGAAAAACTTACTAGATGCAACTGTACATCTGTATGTCTTCATTAACCTGTATTTGACCTGAATTTTCAGCTCTATACCACGGCATTTTGTGTGAATTTAGATCTGCCTGTTGAATGACTACAAGTTCAATAGATGTTGAAGCATTTTAGTCTTTTCAATTTTAGAAAAATTGAGACAAATTATTTGTAAAAATTAAGTATCTTAGGATAAATAAATAAGTAAAATTTGTGTATATTTGGGTGGATTGACTTTATGTACCAGCAGGGAAATATTTAATCTTAAAAAGTAGGAGGAGAAAAAAAGTCACATGTTTTAAAGATATAATCACAATTGTGTATTTTGTATGAAGAACTCTTATTGGAATAATGTATATTCAACAATCTTGTGGTTCAGTTAGAAAAGATTTCCCTAACCTACACTAATATAAACTAGTCAAAGTTGGTTAATAATGATTATTTCATGGAATATTCATTGAGTGGTAAAGATTCATTCTCAGGGTGTCAATTTTCAAATTAAAATGTATTAGCTGCAGAACTGCTGTGGTGGCGCAGTGGTTAAGAATCCGCCTGCCAATGCAGGGTACACAGGTTCAAGCCCTGGTCTGGGAAGACCCCACATGCAGAGGAGAAACTAAGCACATGAGCCACAACTACTGAGCCCGTGTGCCACAACTCTGAAGCCCGTGCACCTAGACCCCATGCTCCGCAACAAGAGAAGCCACCACAGTGAGAAGCCTGCGCACCGCAACGCAGATTAGCCTCCATTCACTGCAACTATAGAAAGCCCGCATGCAGCAACGAAGACGCAACACAGCCAAAAATAAATAAATAAATTAAAAAAAACAGCTAAAAATAATTTTTAAAAATTGGAAAAATAAAATAGCAACTTTATTGTTTGTTCTAATGCAAAACAACAGACTTGTCTTTTTTTTATACAGACCATCCTTTTAATTGAGTGCTAAGCTTTATTACCAGAAAAGGATATGGAAACTTCCAGGGGCTTCTACTCATGGTCAAGGTCATGCAAAATGACATCAGGTTTCTAGCATTACAAAGCCAATAGTTTGTACCATTTCCAAATCTGGGTTTTTATGCAGCTAATATATTTAATTTATTTATTTATATTGATTTATTTTTAACCTGTTTTTGGCCATGTTGGGTCTTCATTGCTGCATGTGGGCTTTCTCTAGTCGCTGCGAGCTGCGGCTACTCTTCATTGCAGTGTGCGGGCTTCTCACTGCAGTGGCTTCTCTTGCTGCGGAGCATGGGCTCTAGGTGTGCAAGCTTCAGTAGTTGTGGCTCGTGGGCTCTCGAGCGCAGGCTCAGTAGTTGTGGTGCATGGGCTTAGATGCTCTGTGGCATGTGGGATCTTCCTGGACCAGGGATCAAACCCTTGTCCCCTTCATTGGCAGGCAGATTTTTAACCACTGCAGCACCAGGGAAGTCCCTAAAGTTGCTATTTTAATTGCCTTCTTTTCACCCTATTGGTGGAGGAAGGATTCCTGCCCAAGAGTTATAGGGATGGCTGAACTCACAACACCTGACATTGGACAGATGAGATGGACAACAGCTTACTGATCACATATTCACATATCTGGAGGAGGAGAACACCACATGACATGCAGGGTCACACAGGGTTTGCATAACAGAAGGCTGTGAGAGGCAGGCTTCATAATATCAAGAGGGTGAGGTGCCCCTGGTTCCTATGGGAGGATGTGATTGGCTTGCTTGAAAAATTCTATAGATTGACAGGGAGCTGAAACTCACTGCTCAGGGATAAGCAGGAACTGTGCCTTTTCCCCTTGATAAAAAGGGTTGTTTGGCTAGAGGACCTGTGGGAGCAGGGTGGGGAGGGGAACTTGCAATTAGGCCAACTGAGGCCCTCCCAGTTTCACCAGATGTCAAGGCAGCACATAATATTGGGCCTTAATTTTTGTCCTTATGCCTCACTTGTTACTTGTGTTTCACAACGTTTTAATATTTTTAGGTACAGAATTGTATTCATTTCTCATAAACAGCACGGACTAGGGGTGGGGGGGTGATAAGTTTTTACTTGTAGTCTATGGACAGAATTTAGAAAGTGGCCTAAGGGTTATGTTTTACAAGTTCTAGCACCTCTCTCAGCATTTAGCTTTTAATTCTTATAAAATTAGAAAATATAGCATATTCAGTACATGCAAGAATTGTATCTGACAATAATTATATTTTGAGTTTATGAATGATTATTTTAGGTATACTGTAATTATTGTTTTTGTAACTAACTGAATTCTTACTCTATGAGAATGTCTATACAGGTGGTCCCTGACTTAATGATGGCTCAACTTATGATTTTTCGACTTTATGATGGTGCGAAAACAATACACATTGAGTAGAAACTAGACTTTGAATTTGATTTTTTTCTGAGCTAGGCTAGTGATACGCAGTATGATATCAAGAGGGTAAACATTCGATAAACTTAGAACCATTCTATACCCACATAACCATTCTATTTTTCACTTTCAGTACAGAATTCAATAAATTACTTGAGATATTCAACACTTTATTATAAAATAGGCTTTGTGTTAGATGATCTTACCCAACTGTAAATGTTCTGGGCATGTTTAAGGTAGGTGAGGCTAAGCTATGATGTTTGGTCTGTTAGGTGTATTAAATGCGTTTTCAACTTAATGATATTTTCCATTTAACATGATTTTAATAGGATGTAACCCCATCATCATAAGTTGAGGAAGATCTGTAATTGAATTTTTTTACACTAGTATTTTTGCCAGTTCAGGCTTGCCATTTGGCTTATAGAACAGGTTCACAGAGAAACAATCACTTCAGCTTTCTTACTAAAGAAGAGTATAACTTTTCTTTATAAGGACATGTTCTTAATTACAGTAAAATTATATATTTCTCTAATGAACTTTGTTAATACACTCAATATTTCCTGTAATATATCAGTTAGATAGGACTTTAACTGAAGGACACTTATTCTATCAAAAACTAACTATCTCACATCTCACTACATGTTTTTTTTTTTTTTTTTCTGTGCGCGGGCCTCTCACTGCTGTGGCCTCTCCCATTGCGGAGCACAGGCTCCGGATGCGCAGGCTCAGCGGCCATGGCTGACGGGCCCAGCCGCTCCGCGGCATGTGGGATCTTCCCGGACCGGGGCACGAACCTGTATCCCCTGCATCGGCAGGCGGACTCTCAACCACTGTGCCACCAGGGAAGCCCACACTGCATGGTTTTTACCATGTTCAATTTTTAAGAACCCCAGCAACTTCTAGCAGTGCCTTCTTTTTCTTTTTCTTTTCAATAGTAGAAGACTTTATTTTATTTATTTAATTTTAAACTTTATTTATTTATTTTACTTTTGGCTGCGTTGGGTCTTTGTTGCTGCATGCGGGCTTTCTCTAGTTGCGGTGAACAGGGGCTACTCTTGGGCTTCTCATTACGGTGGCTTCTCTTGTTGTGGAGCACGGGCTCTAGGTGCACAGGCTTCAGTAGTTGTGGCATGCAGGGTCAGTAATTGCGGCTTGCGGGCTCTAGAAAACAGGCTCAGTAGTTGTGGCTCATGGGCTTAGTTGCCCCGGGGCATGTGGGATCTTCCTGGACCAGGGCTCGAACCCGTGTCCCCTGCATTGGCAGGTGGATTCTTAACCACTGAACCACCAGGGAAGCCCCTAGCTGTGCCTTCTTATGGAATAAGCTTTTCTACATTGAAAGCTACTAGATAGAGTGTTCATTTACTCTTAACACATCTGAAATGTTTAGGTATGACTTTTTATTTTAAGTATTTTCATAATATCTTGTATCTATAGATTGTTGACCAATCATGTTTACTGTTTACCCCATAATGATCTTTCCATGGTGTAGATTTGATTTATTTTCCTATTCAATGTAGGTACAGTGAGTGCTTGACAGAAGGAGGGGTAACTGGTTTAAAGGCCCACAAAACATTGTAGTGCTACTCTCAGCCTTAAGAGATCCTAGGATGCTGTTTACTCAACTGAATTTGCATTTAAAAAAAACTTTTAAATGTTGGTCTCAGAGAGGGATTCTGGATTTTAGTGTTCTAATAGGACCAAAAGGAGTCCAGTCATTAGTTGGAGAATTGGAAGAGTTTGTGGCAAAGTCGTATAATCAAGATGGATTGTAATCAAGATGGATTACGGTCTTGCAGGCAGGACACTTAGACCCATAGGAGGCAAGAAGGATCAGATTGTGGTCAGGACATGTATTTGTAGAAAGGCTTAAATCAATCAAATTCATCTTCAGGTCCCAACTTAGACATTACTGCCTCAGGGTTGCCTTTCCCACCCTTTCCTCCCACCCCTTGGGGCTGTGTCCTTGCCAAGTGCCTTATTCTTCCTCTATTCTATTTTATAATATTTTATTGCATTTGCTTCCTTAAATATCTGTTTCCCTTGCTAGACTGTGAACTCTGTGATGGCAAAGACTGTAACTATATTGTTTACTGTTTTTATCCCTATCCCTTCGCACATGCCTCACAGAATAAATATGTGCTGAACAGTGAATGGACGGAGAAGCAAAGGGAGGTTTAAGTACCAGAGAATGTTCTCAGCGAACTCAGTAAGCAAATGGCTTAGTCCTGCATAGTCTTAGGCTTCAGCCCTGGTGGTTCAGGTGACCCTGCAGGACATATTAGGCCTGCAAATGCCTGGAGCTATTTTGTCAGGTTCTAACCCCTTGAGGGGAAACTATTTTTATTTTCATTACCTCTACATAGTTATGTGTGTGGCTGTGTTGAGAGGATTTAATTTTAAGATCTATCCTCTTAGCAAATTACAAGTATACAATACAGTATTGTTTACTATGGTCATTATGCTGTACATCAGATCTCCAGAAATTATTCATTTTGTATAACCGAAACTTTGTACCCTTTGACCTACATCACCCCATTTCCCCTTCCCCCAAGTCCCTGGCAACAGCAAAAATTCTCACCAGCAAAAGTTCAATATGGGTATTGAAACACCTAAAAAAGATATGTGAATTGCATAGCCTGCATTAAACTGTAGTAAATTCAGCTTTCTGCTTGAACTAAACAAAAGAGCTCATAAAAACTGCTTATTACAGAACGTTTTTAGAAGGACCTGGTATGGATTTTTTATTTCAAGAACTACACTTTTTAGCATATAAGTAAAATTTTATCTTTTCTATCATGAAATTGTTTCTTCTCCCTAATGAATAAAAGGTCAGAAAAAAATATATAAGACACTTTAATTTCCTCCTTACTTGCATTTTTTCCTATGGAAAATAAAGTATTGATTTAGAAAATGTTATGGAGTACACCCTCTGTTTAGATTAGTTCTATGACATTTATTTTCCTTTGAACTAATGTTCATAGCCGGAAACACCAAACCCTTTATTTTAAAATTTATTTTATTGATTTGTACAATTAATATGGAGGTTAATTCAATTATTATGTAATACACATTTATATAAATTAATATATGAAATTACATTTTCAAATAAGTCATGGAATTTAAAATATTGAATTCTGTAACTCTTGTGGCTAATTTGACTATATCAGTATAACAATATATTGCCAAGAGACATGCTCTGTAGTATGAAAATATAAAATGTTTTGATTTGTCCCTTTTGTTCCTTGCCCTTTTGGAAGGAAAAAATATTCATATGACTTTGGGTAAATTTTTAAATATAAATCCAAACAAATAAGTTGAAGAAAAGCTGTGCTTCATTCTGTTTTTTTTTTTTTTTTTTTTTTTTGCGGTTCGCGGCCCTCTCTCTCTGTTGTGGCCTCTCCCGTTGCGGAGCACAGGCTCCGGACGCGCAGGCTCAGCGGCCATGGCTCACGGGCCCAGCCGCTCCGCGGCATGTGGGATCTTCCCGGACCGGGGCACAAACCCGTGTCCCCTGCATCGGCAGGCGGACTCGCAACCACTGCGCCACCAGGGAAGCCCTATACTTCATTCTATTAGGATGGAAATAAGTTGTTAACGTTGATTAATTTGGACTATTTCGTCTTAATTAAAGTCCTAAGAGCTGGAGTAGAATCTGATCAACTTAACCAAAATGATACAACTCAGTCTAAGTATGCATTTAGAAAATTCATTTATTCACCTGTCATTGAGTGCTTATATTAAGCATCAGGTAGGTGATAGTTAGCTATAGATGTATATGTACACACACTAAGATAATCAAGACGTGATCTTTTGCCCTCAAAGAGTATAAAGGCTACAGCAAGTGAATAGAGACAAGTATGAGTAAGTGTCATAACAGAGGTGAACAGATTCCTGTGACAATGTTGCTAATCATTCCTGGCTAAATTAGAGAAGGCTGAGAATGGAGGGAAAGAAAATTTTAAGCAAAGTAAACAGTATGTACAGGACGGGATTTACTGAGGAGGCACACATGGACAGAAGTGAGGTGTTGCATCTAGCTGGACATGCTGAGTGAATGAAGTGGAAGAGTACCTGAGGCCGGAAAGGTAGCATGGGAATAAATGTGAATAAGGACATTCATGCCACATTAAAGAATTAAGATGTATCCTGTAGAGAGTGGGGAGCATGTAGAGGATTTTAAAAAGGAGGATGACATTACCAGATTTTTAGCAAGATGATTTTTAGAGTGGTGTGAGCAGGGAGAATTTGGGGAGGGTAGCCTAAGACACATGCAATAGCACAGGTGAGAGGTGCCGAGAGAGGTGCTAAGCCCCTGGGCATGGGGATGGAGAAGGGCAAACTTGGACCTTCCAATGGATTCTCATCAAGAGACTATAAAGAGATTTAAAGAAATTTAGTTTAAACCTATTTGATTCTCTCTACTATGGTTGATATTTCATCAGTTTTAGAAGCTTGTAATATTTCTGAGTCAAATTTTGGAGTACAGGTTGAATCACAGCTTGGTTTAGTTTCGTCTGGTTCCAGATTAAACCCTTGGCACAGTGCTGAAGCAGCATCCCCCACAAGGAAACTTTAATATGATGTATAACAGCTCCTGAGAGCCATCTATGTCAACAGGAACTGTAACTTCATCTGTATACTTTGAGTTTAGCAAAGGACATACTATAAATAATAATATAAATTTGTGAATCTTTTATGACTGAGCCTTGTTTATGTGTACGTTTGTGTGTAAGATGCATGCAGTAAAATGCGTTGGCATGATATAGTAATTATCTCTTCCTATTTGTAAGAAAGAACCATAACTTATAGAGAAATTGCAAAGCCAGAGAACAATGTTGCATTTGCAAAGTGAACTAGCAAAAAGTTCCAGTCTCTTGCTGGTACTTGCTTTTGATCTTTAATATTTATTTGCTAGTATTTCTTTAGTCCTTGATGGTGAGAGTGCTGTAGTAAATTCACTTAAAATCATCAGCATTTTAAAGCCAGAAGAGAAAGCAAGAATGTGGGGGAAGAGTTCAGAGAGAGATATCACTGAAATATCACGTAACCTTGAACACAATCTTGGTCAAGGGACTGTCATGTTTCATTTAATTTTTCATCAAGATGCAGAGCCACCTTCAGAAGAACTGATGAGCCATTATGGTAGAGTTGGAGTCTCAATTCTTCATTCATCTTTCTTTCTTAGGACCTTTGGAAATGGCAATCTGAAGTCTCAACTAGTTGCTCTTATCCATGTTCTCTCTGCCCAAATTTACTGGATTAAGGATTTAAGGATATATATGAATGGAAGGCAAGATGAACAGTTTTGACTAAATTGTTACTCTAGTTCTAGAAATCATGAATCCATCAACCTTCCACCTCCATCTATCCAAAATTATTGATAAGTTGTGTCACTATAAATAGCTCCTCTGTTATTTGCTCCAGAATATCTTTGACTTCTTTCACTTTTACTCTTTCAGTGATGGTCTTTTCTACTAGACTGTAAGAGCCTGTATCCATGTTGTCTTGGGGTGCCCAGCCCCAAACTAATGCACATTAAATATGTCTCAAAAGAAAGGGAGACGGAGGTTTGGAAGGAGAGAGAAAAGAAGGCAAGCTAGTCTCAGAAAGTAGAGGATAAGGTAAAGTCTCATCACTTTAATTACTGTTGCAAGTGTAATTAATTATACTGACACTTTTCTTAAAATGCTAAAAACATTATGATGATACATTTCAAGAACAGTGCCTGGCACAATAAATATTTGTTTTTCTTGAATTTCTCAAACTTGTTCTTCATCCATTCAATAAGCTGTAGGCAAAAAGACTTTATTTTGTGCTCCATAGGTGGAATTAGTGCTCGAAAATATATAGGAGTTATGGGGCGTAACTCAGAAAAAACTTGGCTCAACTCTTGCTGTGTCCCTTGCCTCACTTTGCAGCCATATATTGCCTCGGATTTGCACACATGTTATCGTGAATGGGACTCTTGAGAGAGAAAGATGAGTTTTATAAAATGTACTTCTGGTTCAATTTCAAGGATTATTTAAACCTACGAAAGATGCTATACAAATTCCTATAGGGTTTTTTGTTCCCCCTTACATACTTTTGTCTAAAGGACAAAGTTTTCATTTTCCTTCAAGTTTATGAAACTGAAGAAGAGCATACTTGTTAAAAAATTACTGACAAATTTGTTAAAAAATTACTGATAAAATTATTGACAGATTCATTGAGCATATCCATTTTCTAGAAACTTGATTAAAATTCATTTTCCAGGGACTTCCCTGGTGGTGCAGTGGTAAAGAATCTGCCTTCCAATGCAGAGGACGAAGGTTCGATCCCTGGGCAGGGAACTAAGATCCCACATGCCGTGGGGCAACTAAGCCGGCGTGCCACAACTATTGAGCTCGCACACCTCAATGAGAGAGCCCTTGTGCCGCAAATTACAGAGCCCCCGTGCTCTGGAGCCCACGCACCACAACTAGAGAGAAACCCGAGCACTGCAACAAAGAGACCGCACGCCGCAATGAAAGATCCCACATGCCTCAACAAAGATCCCGCGTGCCGCAACTAAGACCCGACACAGCCAAAAAAAGAAATAAAATAAATAAAATAAGTATTAAAAAAAAATTCATTTTCCAATTTCAGAGGCACATTATTTACATGATTCTTTTCCACTACCTATCAATAACTTTCTTCTTGCAGATTTCCCAAACACTAACTAGAATGAAAAAAAACTGTCAGATATATCAAATTCAGTAGAAATGTCTAATATCACTCAGCAATGAAAAAAGAAAGGAATTCAGAATTCTTGAAAAAGCCATTAGACACAAACTATAATTTACATATTTGATTTATATTAATGAGTGCATTATTTGGCATTAATTTCCAGAGACAAAAACAATGGCATAGTGCAATGAGAACCTTAATATGACTCGTGTTCTCACAGTGCCGGGAAATCCTTTCGTTGGAAACATGCTTCACTGTAACTGACTTGATAAAGATCAACAGAGTGCAGAGCGCATTTCACAAATATTTTGATGTTTAGGCCCCAGGAAGAAATGGCACCTGTTCCAACTCTGAATGCAGAACCCAAATAAACAACAGAGTCAGAGCATCACTGGAAGATGGCTTAATTGTTTTTATTTGTGAGCCAAAAGTAATCGGGAAGATTGGAATTCTACATACCAGATTTGTTGGAAAGCTGATTCAGTTGAATTCCCAGCCAAAATGAAAGCAGGGAAATGACACTTATTTGGTTGAGGACATAAAGAGAAAGAAGGAAAAGTGACAGAATGATAGGTAGATTGGCAGAAAGGAGCTAATGAGTCCCAGCTGTATTTAAAAGAAAAGCTTTAAGGTTTTTAAAGCATAAATAGTCATGGAAGGAAGGAGATTGGGATAATTGATGTAACAGACACGGCAAATGAAATAAATTTGTTGTTCGGTGGAGAATCTGGAATATGCCACTGAATACCTTTAGCTCATAAGTTGTGACTAAAAATACACACACTTTCACATACTCATAGATAACTCACATTGATTTGAACTGCACTGATTTGAAATTCAAGTACTATGTGTAGCACTCTTATTAAATAGAAAATTCGAGCTAATTTCATTCATTTACCAAGTTTTTTAAAAAGTAAAAATGGAAATCTAAACTTAAAATGTCATCTTTTTAAGATAAGGGCTCAAGAAATCAGAGATTTTTTGTTTTGTTTTGTTTTGTTGTTATTGTTGCGGAGCACAGGCTCCGGACGCGCAGGCTCAGCGGCCATGGCTCATGGGCCCAGCCGCTCTGCGACATGTGGGATCCTAGCGGACCGGGGCACGATCCCGTGTACCCTGCATTGGCAGGCGGACTCTCAACCACTGCGCCACCAGGGAAGCCCGAGAAGTCAGAGATTTTTAGTATTGAAATTCCAGGTGCTTTCAGATGCTTCAGCTCAAGAAACATTTATATTGGAACACCTGTTTATGTACAAGCCCTCTTCTGGAAATAAACCCTATATTACACAATATTTACATTACATTTAATTTATTTTAAAGTCTCTAATGTTATGGAAATAGCACACGCTTACCATGAGTTGTAATTTTTCTCACTAGTTTACACTATCATGACTAATCTTTATTTTTTAGCAATGTAAAGTGTCTGAAATTCCATCTAAAAATCTTTAAAATTAATATGCATGCATTAATTTTAATTTTTCTCCATGTTTTCTTTTTTCATGTTGATGGTTGAAAATTATTAGAGATGACACTGATATCTGATTTGGGGTCTTTACTGTTGTTAGATAGAGTTGACAAGTTTTTTCTGACTCAGCCTAATGCATAGGGACTTTGTGACAACTGTACATACTCTGCTTGAAAGTTATGAAACTTTATTTAAAATTTTTAAAATTGCCATTTCTTATTTATTTATTCAATATGTAACTATTGAAGTTAAGACCTAAACTTAAGCTAATGTATATAGTTGAATTCTTATTTTTGTTAACTCAGAGAATATACAATCTAGTTCTAGGTGCAGATGGTGTTACATGACATACGTTGTTTTTCTACTTGAGGGTAATAGCTTTTGTTGCAGACATTTGAAAGATGCCTCTCTGAGTTCAGGTATGGAGTCTAAATTAAGTGGAGCTAAAGGGTTCAGGGGTCACACTTCTCCAAGTCATCCAACCAGGCTTAGTAAGAAATGAATAATTAAAAAACAGGAAGATACTAGTATGTCAGACTAGACCTAATTGTGATTATTCAGATAGAGACTGGGCTGAAAGTTTCATATTGATAGTATCATAAACCAAGTTGTGAAAATGTTTCGAATATTTAAGAGAACAAAAAGCATCTACATTTGACAGAACTATTTAGAGAAATTGATTTGCATAATTATTCATTAACACATGATTCCTATGGACCTGTTGAATAGATGAACGAATAAGGTGAATAATCCTTGTTAAATAGATGATTAAATGAATGTTGTTAACCTGGTCTGAATCACAAATCTAAAATTGAACTAATCAGAGTAGACTCACTGTTTTAACAATTCCCCCAAATCCAGTCTCTTAACATACAAACGTATTTACATTTCTTGCTCAGGTCTGCTCCAGCAAGCCGGGTGGAGGTGTGTGAGGTTTGTCTCTGCTCTTGCATTCATTGAAGGATCCAGGACCCTTTCACTGTGTCTCTGGGCGTAACAGCCCTTCAGGGCCTGGTCTTCCTTTCTTACACTCAGTGGCTAGACAAAGAGGAAAATCTCAGAGGATTTGCATAGAGGGCTTTTTGCCCAAGCCAGGGCTAAAAGTGGTCCGTAGTATTTCTGTTCACATTCTGTTAGGCGCCCAAGCAAAAAAGGAAACAGAGTTTGGTGAATACACAACATTCTCCTCCACAAGCATTTCCTTAGAAAACATCTTGCAATTCATAATTTTCACTAATTAAAACTGAGTCACACCACTCGTAAATCCATATTACTTAGGTTTTACTACTTGGACTAGTTAATTACTTAGCATAAGTGTTGAAGGAATTTGCAATTCTGTGTTCATCAACATAGACTAATTTTACATTGGTTCCAAGCTGAAGAGTCAGGAAATCCCATGAATTATTTATTTTACTTTTATAATTAGAAATGACTCTTTGGTGTATTGCAACAGATCAGAACCAGAAACTGGTAGGATTTGATGAGCAAAGACACAGGTGTCTTCTCATAATGAACCTGATATGAGGAATTTGGAGCATTTCAAGAGATGAGCTGGCTTCCAGGTGTTCCTGTTCCCAAAGTCAGACTTGGGTTACCTGCCAAGGAAGTAAAGTCTATTCATCAGAAAACACCTTTAGCCATTTATGCTGTTCAGGTTTCCAAAGGCTGCCATGCAACACTCGTAGCAGAATTTCCTGCAAAGGGGAAATGGCTGATCTTCTGCAATCAGTCTACGTCAATTTCCCCACTGCTTCCCTTCTGTATATTGTTAGCCCACCTCTCTCTCACCCTCAGTTCTTTCATATCCCATCTTGCATATCCTTTAGTCATATAAACAATACACTCTGGAGTGTTGATTGCTACATGGCTGCAACAAAGGCACCAGTAACTAGTGGAAACAGTTTGGGGCTGATGAGCTGGCAATTTAAAGTCGACGCCACCAATTTAACATTTTCTACATCTCTAAACCTTGCTGGATTTACTCAGATAGATTGGAAATCAATACAGCTAAGTGCTTGGGTTGTATTTCATTTACTAGAGAGGATAGCTTTTGTCTTAGCCTGGGATGCCCAGGGAACAGAGCCTAAGAAGCTTACACGTTAGCACTTTATTGGGAGTGCAGACCCAGGGAAGCAGAAGTGAGGGGAAAAGTAGAACAAGGCAGGGAGGGTGGAAAGTACGAGAGGGTGAGTTTCCAACCTGGCCACAGCTTCTAACAAGCTTCCTGAAGATTGCTCAGTCTCATAGGACATTGTCAGAGAGGACATATGAGCTACTGCATGTCAGAATAGTCCCTTAGGGAGAGGAAGAGAGAAGAATTTATCCACTGGCTCCCTCCTGTTAAAATTAGTTTAAATTCTTATGAGTTAAAATTCACTCTCCTAGAGAGGGGGGTACTAACTGCTCTTCCCTTTCAGGTTGTGTCACTTGCATTTCCAGGCAGTTGCCATGGTACCAGTTCCCTATGATTCTGGCCCAACCAGTCTCTGTCAGACAGGGCTTCCCAGGGCCACTGTACGTGAGCCGGTGCATCTGCTGTGGCAGCAGTCTGGCTCCAAGACCTCAGCAATTGTGGCTGCCTTGGCCAGAAAGCAATGTTCAGATTGGGTGGGTGGGAAGAGAGGATGAGAGCACGTAAACCGAGTGCAGTAAACTGTGATCCTTTCATCTAATTCTTTTTAGCCATGCCTATTCTGATTTCCATAGCTTTCATACTAGTCCAATTCATGTTAAAATGGTCTCCTTGACTCTAGACATTCCTCATTGCAATTCAAACTCTTAGTGCATTGAACTTACATTGTAGTTAGGGAGACCAAGAAAAGTCAGGTAAACAAATAAATATGATAATTTCATAGAGTAATAAGTGCTAAGTAGGAAACAAAACAGGGTGTTATACAGTAATTGCAGGTACCTGGAGAATCCATACAGCTTGGCGCTTAGAGGCTTTTGCCAATTTTTTTTCCTTCTCTCTGTTGCCTTGCTAATCTCAACAAATTCCTCTCTGATTCTTCTCCAACATGGTCTTCGTGATACAGAAACTTAAAACTGTTTGCAGTCCTCCGCATTTGACTTGCTAATTTCTATTTCTGGGCTTTTGCTTGTACCAGTACTTGAATAAAAATGCCCTCCACCTCTTCCTAGTTAATTTTTCTCCTGTTCATCCTTCAAAATCTGATTAAAAACTCACCTTCAACAGGAAGCCTTTCCGGATTGTCTTTTCCCTTGTTATATCTTCAGTTGCCTGTATTTAGGTCAAGTGCACCATATTATGCTAATTTGAACTGAATTCTATAGTATCTTAAACATTTTCTCAAGTCCCTTTCAAAGTTTTTTATTCAACATTGCTTTCCTGGCCCCATGTGCAGAGCCTTGGATGAAAGTGTTGGAATGACTGGCAGACATTCCTCAGGAAACTTCAGGGCTCTGTAGAGAGAAGATTCACTACATGGTACCTGTTGCCTGAAGTTTGGTGTGAACTACTTCTTCATACTTTAAACTAGCTCACATAAGACCCCTGGTTATGTCACTAACTGGTTCTGTGATCTCAGGCACTTATCTTAA
Organism: Tursiops truncatus; assembly: GCF_011762595.2. Classification (NCBI taxonomy): domain Eukaryota; kingdom Metazoa; phylum Chordata; class Mammalia; order Artiodactyla; family Delphinidae; genus Tursiops; species Tursiops truncatus. The sequence continues at coordinate 30,568,978 of NC_047038.1, forward strand.
TTTTCACATCTAAAAATGAGTTTTATAAAGGAACTGCAATATCTTTTCTAGCTTCAGTATAACTTTAAAATATTAATGTAGTAACTGGAGTAATACATTTTTTCCTGAATTGTGTAAGAAAACAGACCATAAATTCTGGAATTTAAGTGTGGAAAAGAAACACTTTATTATAGAAAATGAGGCAAATATTTAACTTTAAAATTCAGGAGAAGCAGTAGTGTCTGGGTATAAATGTAAATTCCCTTATCGCTTCCCTAACAACTGAGATTCAATGTCAAGGATTCATGAAGCTTATATTTAAACAATCAATCCAGGTAATTCTATTATAAGTATTATTACTTGATGTAGGTAGCTCAGGGTAAAGAAAAAGGAGTTGATTTACTAGGTTATAAGGCAAATCAGTGACAAGAACTAATGTGATTTTCAATCAACAAGAACAATGTTGACTTTATAGACATTTTGGACCCGGTAATTCTTTGTTTTGGAAGGCTGTCCTGTGCACGGTAAAATGTTTATCAGGAGTCCTTGGTCTTTACCCACTAGAAGCCAGTAATACCCTCCATTCATGATAATCAATGTTTCCAGAGTATGTCAAATGTCCCCTGAGGGCAGAATTGCCCTGGTTGAGAAACACAGAACTAGAACATGTTGAAATCCATATAAAGGAATTGAAATATGTAAAGTATTAAAATATTTCTTGCATTGATTGCATAAAATGTCCAGAGTCTAACAATATTTAAATTTATAAAATATTGTAATGAAAGGAAATAAGCCAATTATATAGTATGTAGAATGGTAAAAGGATTTGGGGGTATGCTTATTTTAAAACTTTATTTTTTGAATTTGAAAAACAGTGAATCCTAATGAGAATTTTTAGTTCTTTCCTCACTTACAGGTCAGGCCAACAGGTCACTGGCTGTCCCTTGGGGTCAGTGGTTGGGTCATACAGCTCTTCCTGCTGACCTCTGGCTCACTGACAGTCTGTTGGAGCAACAATAAGACACTCTTGCAGTAACTAGAGAAAATGTGTTAAGTTGTGCAGATGGACAGAGCCTGGTCACAAGAGAACTTTTGGGTGGTAGTTACTTATCCACAATCAATCGAAGCAAGGCAAGCTTAGTCATAAAAATATAAAATAAGCAAAATCTCCTCTGCTTTTCTTTACCTTCAATTTAAATAAAATTTGGCTTCTACATCCTTAAAATTGAATAACATAAACTCATGATAATACTTATTATTTGGGGTTGATTATGGCCAATTTCCAAGGCAGTTTTATTTTCTTCTAACAGTTTGCTCTATTTATAAAAATAACTTAAAATTTTTGTTTGACTTCATTTTACTAATTCAAACATTTCTAAAAATGAACCAAAGAGCTGTTCTTTTCTTCCCTTTAACTTTTCACATATGCTCAATTTTCAGGAAGCTCTTATATGAGCAATGGAATTATATTTTTACTTAGACCTTTACTTATTCATGGACACATCTTGACCCTAATTTAAGAAAAAAAAGTAAATTTCTGTAATAGAACGTAAGTTAGAAAAAGCAACATGGATTTTGGCGCTTGTGTTTAAACTGCGGTCATGATGTTATTACACTGTTCCTACCCAAGCATGATGCCTTTTTGGTTCTTTTATTTACATATTCTAAGAGAAATTGATTCGGTCAGTTACAATTTTTTGTTATTTTACACTTTGACCTCTTGGAAAGTACATGGTTTTAAATACTTATTTTTTTCTATTTATACTTTGGTAATCAGTTTTATTTCCTGCCTTGCTACCAATCTCTTTGTTCTGATTGCCTTGTTGTTTTATGTAGATTATTCTGTTTGTTTCTAATGCCTTCCTTTCATACTTTTGACCTTCTCAGTTAGTTCACAAATATTTCTTCTGTTCCTGAGGATTCCACTCCTCACTTTCAAAATGCTACACTGGTTCCCAATGTTGATTACACACCAAACCTGTAATCATTCCAACCCCAAATTCAGAGCCCTGTCTTGTGAGTTCGGAGTACCTAAGTTTGGGGCCTTTTCCTGATCCTTTTCTTCACAATTAATGCTCCCCATAGCTCTTTCTCTTTCAGTCATCTATTCTGTACTGCACACCCTGCTTCATACTATCCAGTTATTTAACTGTTAACCATTGTAGTTCTTTGGAAGAAAGGCTGAGGGAAGCTAGTGCAGTGGAGGGAAGAACCCAACAAAGGATGATGGTGCTGATGGTGAGAGAAGTAGAAGAGGGTTCTGCATCTTACTTCAGTGGTCTCATGATGTCTCCATTATGAAGAAAAGTGAGAACTGACTCATTGTATAAATTATATTTTTATTTCCTTAAAAAACTGTCACCAGAATCACCACTATTAGCATTGGAGGCATTTGGTTAGATCGTAGTAAGAGCCACTCGAGTAGCATATTCAGCTGAACTTGTGACAGTATCTTTAGGTTTAATTAAAGCCTCATGTACTAGAGAATACTTTTTATGACATTCTTGCCATTTTCTTTTTTCATGTAGAATGAATCTTATATTTTCTTTTATTTTGTTTCTGTTCATTAGCTCCTCTATTTTGGAGTACTATAAGAAATTTTAGCATGTAATAAAGCTTTTTACTTGACATTTTATAACATTGGAAGTCTGTTTTTATGGATTGTTCCACTTACTAGAGTTGCTTTTTTTTTCTTTCAGTTTTATTGAGGTATAGTCAACAAATAAAATTGTAAGATATTTAAAGAGTACATTGTGATGATGTGTTATCCATATATATCATTATGAACAGGTTTCCTCCTATCTAGTGAAAACAACTATAGTGCTACTTTTAATCATACAATAAAATGTATATTACATCAATACATAATAAAATGCAATAGACTTATGAGAGTGTTGTTGGTAGCCAAAGTCTTTATCAAGCAGAGAAACAGTATTTGGGTGTTATAAGAAACTCACACGTTAATATCGGATGTTTATAGGGAGAGCAACTAGGTGTGACAAGGAAAGTTTTCACCATTTGTTCCTTTTGAATTTTGAACCAGGTGATGATATTACCTATTAAAAAATCATCTTCAAACTTTAGAACTTAAGGTATTCTCTTTAAAATTCTGAAGCTTGTTCCCTGTAAAGCCTTCCATAAATCACAGAAGCACAACACCATGTACATACCTCTGTGAATCCACTGATTACATTTAATTCCAGTAATTGTCCATCTTTCTGTCTCCTTTATAGATAGTTTTGAGGGTAGGGCCATGACTCATTCTTCTTTTTATCTGGAGCCAGATTTGCTCCTAGAATATTGTACTTACTTAAATAGGTATTTGTTTAATGACTGAATAAACATCTTGTTTGATGGTCTTTTATGTTTATTCTACATTGCCCTATTACCATTGTGCTGTATATTCAACATGTTTTGAATAAAAGACTATGCAGTATAGTGTAATGCAGCTTTTGGATAGTATTTCCTAGAAACTTTTAGTGAGAGTGGGGAGAGGTAGAGGTGTCACTGAAAAAATGCTGTATCTGTTTTTATCATTAGCTTTAAAACACTGCCAATCATAGGAAAGCACACAGATTGGTAAATAACAAGGATCGTTCCCCATGCCTCTCCCCCACCTCACCCTGCCAGCTTTAAAACATTTTGATAAGCTGAAACTTTTAAAACTAGTTTTCTCTCTTTCTTTCTTTCTTATTTTAAATGGTCATGACTTTCCATAGGCTAGATACTGCAAAACATTTAAAATACAATATACGCATTGAAAAAAAATCAAAGAACAAATTTTATAGGAGCATATAGGGAAAAGTGATGCACAATTTATTTTTTTCTTTAGTCCAACAGGTGGTTTGTCAACATCCATGTAATATTATATAGGAGTATTCAGGGGCTTTAGCGCTGTAGATGATGGCATGCCAGTTATGTGCATGCCTTTGGTCCTGTGTGTGCTTTGGTGTCGGGCATGGCACGGCACTCCACGCCACTCGGCAGCGGTGGTCGTGGGACTGTGTACTCAATGCCAACAGGCTGGTTTCTTGTGTCAACAACCACTCCTTCTGGGCAGGAACAGGCAGCTGTACTTGAAAAAGGTGTATTTTTTATATTCTACATGGTTGTCTTGTTACCAATAGCCTTCAAAATTCTTACAAGACAGGATTGGTGATTTTAAAATAAATATGAAATAAAATTGCAGCAGTGGTTTTATTTTGCTTCATTTGATTATAACTAATAGTATATATTAGGAGCAGCAAGGGTATTAAAATGCTTTTGAATTTATTGTCATCTTTCTTTAGGGAAGCTAAAACATATTGTATGTACTGTCTTCAATGTTCCCTTGAGGAGTTATGAAATAGTACAGGTGAATATATTGGGGAAACCCCACAGGAAGCACCAGAACTTATTTTGTTGACTAAATTATGGAACAACTTGACTCTCTGCACTAGACTCTGGAGGTCATCTGTCAAGGATAGTTTCCTAAGCTGAGTTAATTGAAAATGGTCATGATCTTAGTGGAGTACACTCTTTGGATTTTAGTTGTCTTAATTCATGTTTTTCAGTTGAGACTTGAGCTTGAAGATATGAGCTTTTAAAAATCCCAGTAATTTTGGTTGAGTCAAAATTCATTTTGTGCACTTTCATCTCAATTTCTTCAAATTCAGGAGCTACATGTAAGGCAACTGACTATCAGTTAAAAACTTGAATGTTGGTATAGGATCTCGCACTAGGTCTTGTGCACTTGCCTGCTAGATGCTTTTGCATTCGTCAAACCTAGGTTGAAAATGAAAGAGGGGCTCCAGATGTTATCCCAGGTAGCTAGAATCCACATGCAAAATCATATAAATTTAGAACAGTGACTCCTGACTTTTACTGGGTTGCAGACTGCTTTGAGAATCTAATGAAAGCTACGGTGCCTGTACACAGAAAAAAGTACATATGCAAAATTTTTTGCTTGTAATCTTAGGAGGATCGAAGACTTGCTGGAGTCGAAGTAAGAACCCTTGATCTGTGGTTCACTGGCAACAAGGACTGGATGAAATAGGGAGAATTTTTGTTTTGTTTCATGCTATTTTCTTGTTTCTGTGTGATTTACAGTTGAAATCCTAAATTATCCTTTTTTTTTTCCTTTACCCCTTATCCTCTTAAGTCCCCAAACAGGCCCTAGTTTTTGTATCTCTACAGATAAGTTTACTGTAGTTGATGTAACACCAACATAGTATAGATTTGAGGCAATTCCAAAAGGAATTGTCATTGATGGCAAATTTAGTTGGGAAGCCAAATTTAAAATCACTTATAGATGAATACTCTTCCTACCTTGCTGCTTGACCATTTAGAATTAAACATTTTTAACTAGCTAATTTTGCTAGAATATGACGTATAGCTTGCTGTTGGACTCCTCATTTTTTTTTTTTACAAAGCACACCAGTAGGCATGAAAATAAAAAAAAAAAGCCAGCTTTCAGTATTATTTGTCCTCATTCTAGTCCGGGGAGGCCTACTTCAAAAACTGGGTCTCAAAGATCCTTAGCTTTTATCTAGAACAGACAACATGCTTGAGAAAGTTCCTTTAGTTTTTTTGTTTCGGTTGACATTGACACACGGGGTCAGACTTGTCCCAAAGCACCATGTCTAAAATGGCTTCCTTTATGTGTTTCTAATTGGGATTCTTTCTCAGGAGGGTCAAATTAGAGCTCCTGAGATTGGAACTACAGCACCAGCAGTTGACAGCATCAGCTCAATTCTACCTCTTGAGACATGTAAGACAGCCACTTAAGAGTTTGTTCCTACAAACTTTTGACAAATGGCCCTACTCTGACTGTGTACCTAATAGACATTTTTTGTTTTTCTTCTGGAGCAGTGCCAAAACCATGGTTTTTCCTTAAGCATCTTATTTCTGTTCTGTTCTCTTTGCTTTTGCTTTTTGTTTGCCATGGTTCAGTTTGTTCAAAAGCATTTGCAAAGTTTCTTGTTTTTGTATCATTACCTAGCATACTTACGTAACGGTGCCTGGCTTAACCAACCTCCTGGATGTATTAACCTCATGAAAAATCATTCTGCTTGGGTGAACAAAACAGAACTTTGAACACCTAAATTGTTCTCTTGGTCTGTTCATGAAGATAATGCATGATAGATTAGGTGGTAATAATTTATATTCAGCATTATCACAACCAAAATTAATTGATTAGCAAAGACACCTTCAAAAGATTCACTGATTATCTACCAGGTACCAAGACGTTTTTAGAGATATGTTTAGTGCATTAATTTTAGCCTTATTTCTGTAGCATTTTAGTACACAGATTTTCTGATTCCATTTTGGGTAATTTTGAAACAGGAAGGTTTTATAAAGATTTTAAATTGCCTTATACATCTGAGTTTAGTTACCGGAATTTAAGTACCTTATGGTGTCCTTTTAGAATCCTGTTGTTTTAAAGTCTGAGAAGTAATTTATACCTGTGAAAATAGAAATGATATATTGAAGACAGAGGTATGTGTTGCTTTTCCCCAATAGCCTGAGGGATAACAGGGGAGGTCAGACAACTTAAGTCTGTTTCTCTTTCTTGGGTTCTGTAGTGTTCTTGTAGAAGAAGGAGAGGAATTATTTCTGAAAAGTGGAAATAAGAGGGCCAAGTGAAAAAAAAATAAAAAAGAGTGCCAAGTGACTCTTTAAGTATTGTAGAGTTTGATTAGCTTTATGCTCCCTTGACCAGAGTTGCTTAAAGAGGGAAACTTTAATGTTATGAATATACTTAATATCATAAGCATCTTTCCTGCCTTGCTTTAAATACTCTGAGTGATATCAGAGCTTCCTTTGTGGTCAGCAAGCTCTAAGTATATGGAGAAGGTATCATAGGATCATCTTTTTTCCCCTTGCTAATGATGTATTTGCCAGGCCCTTCTTCTTCCTGTCCACTAAAGAAAGACAGTCTCTAAATGTTAGAAAGGACTTCACCTGATTGAAATCTTGAGAGTAGGGAAGTTAAATTAAACGAGAAACTTTCTGTATGCTTTGCTTCAGTTGACACACTTTGGGATTTTCATTTATCACTTCCTTTTGATTAAAAAGACAAGCTTTCTCTTGAAATTACCTGTTCACATAGAGAACTGGTAAACCTGAAGTTGCTGTTCTTCTAAACACTTATGTTTCATCCAGGAACAGCATTAGGGAATACTGGGCTAGATCTAGTCAAGCATCCAATTAAGCGGAAGTCTAGCACCTAGCGTAGAATTTTCAGCACAGACAATTCATTATAGTGAATACCTTTTTATGCAGGTCAAGTTAACATTATTTACTGGATATTAACCATTTCTTTAGTCTTAGTTTATATTGCCTGATGTAATCAGATCAGATAAAAGCTTAGTCATATATCCAGAGCATGTTTAGCAACATAAAAGATTTTTCTAAGAATCGGTGAGAGATTAACCAGTTTCGGAGTAATTGAAAGCTCAAATAATGGTGGTTTGTGTATACCAAGACTGTGAGATTTTATTTCCGATGCTTCTAGGATTCCTAGGGATAACCTGGAGGACTTCTCGGAACCCGCTGATACTGATTAAATAATTTTTGGTGTTGCTCGATTTTGTTTTTCAGGAAAATTAAGAAATTTTTAAAAATTAGGTTACTGGAGAAAAAATTCTATATCTATCTTACATAAATTACTTCTCCACCAACAAATTTTTGTAAAACAGTAATGCTGAAACTCTAAAGGATATAAAATTTTTTTTCTCTGGTTACTCAGTAGTTAATGTCAGTTATATTATTATGAGAGAGCTGATGAAGTGAATGCCAGCTAAGTCTCGTGTGTCTTAGAAGAGACAAGAAATGGTCAGCAATTCTAGAAGGTTCTTTGTATTTAGGAAGACATCGTTGATTAGAACCTTTATTTATTTGTAGGTAAATTTCAGTGGGATAGATATGACCTCTATTAACAGTCATACTTCTTTTATTGAGGGGAAATACACATAAGAAAAAATTAATCATTTTAATTGCATGCAATTCAGTGGTAATATGTACATTCACAATGTGAAAACAATACATTATTTTTTACTGAGTGCTGAATAAGAATATCTATGACATTCTTAGAAACTACTTATGCCAAGTTAAAAGCCTCTTTAAAATATTTCAAATTTGTCTGTTTGCAGGTCATATCTAATTAATTTTCAACCAACCAAAATAGAAGTCAGGAAAACAGGGATTGATATCTAATAATAACTTTCCCTTGCATTTGCAGAGCTGATACAATTGGAAATATTAAATTAATAAATGAATAGAGAGTATAATTTCCAACTTCAAAGCTTCAGTCAAGGAATATAATCTCAAGGGTAAAACAGTTGCATGATTTCACTTACGTGTGAAATCTAAAAAACAGAACAAGTGAACAAATATAACAAAACAGAAACAGACTCATAGATACAGAGAACAAACTGGTGGTTGCCAGTGGGGGTGGGGATGGGTGAAATGTATAAAGGGGATTGAGAGGTACAAACTTACAGTTATAAAGTAAATAAGTCACGGGGATGTAATGTACAGCGTAGAAAATTTAGTCAAGAATATTGTAATAACTTTGTACGGTGACAGATTGTAACTAGACTTATAGTGATGGAATCTAGTGATTACAAACTAGACATTTGTAATTTATAAAAATATTGAGTCACTATGTTGTATACCTGAAACTAATATAATATTGTAAGTCAATTATACTTCAATTTTAAGAAAAGGGTAAACAGTTTCACAAGGAATTCAGTGACATTTTGATATGTAGATCATTTTCAGATCTAAAATTATTCAGACAGCAGAATGATGAAGAATATGAATGTATATATAATATATTCCAGTATTGAAATTTGTCACTAGACATAAATTGACACTGGTGGTCCCAGTGTCAATTTTAATTCCCATAGAACAGTTGTTTTTCCCACTTCCACTCTAGATGCAGTTTTCCTATCTTACATAACTGTTGATTCTATTAATGATAATAATTATTTTTGAAATATGCTGTTAAAATAAATTAGATAGCTGCAAGAAACTTTTCACCACATCTCTAGATTTCTCCTTTTTTTTACCCCCTAGACTGAAATAGAACTGCTTGCTATGTAACATCCCTGGGGTTTATCCAAAGTATAAATTCCCATTTTCTTGACAGTTTAGAAATTATGACCACAGTTTTTACTCATCTCATAAGTACCCTTAGGAGGAATTACTTGATTAACTAGACAGGAGAGAACTGCCAAAGACCTTAGAAACTTAAGAAGCCTAATAGATTCTCATTTTAAGAATTGCAATGGGGCTAGACAACTTTTAGAAAAATCACAGAAAAATAGATCAGAATGTGATCATTCATAGTATTGCAATGGCCTCTGTATGGCTTTACTTTCTTTATCTCAAAGTAATAGTAACCAATGTTTTGGAAGTAGCTTAGATAAATTAGAGACCGTGTGTGTGTGTGTGTGTGTGTGTGTGTGTGTGTGTGTTTATGTTACATGTTCATTAGACATTCATATAAAATTATTTCCAGGAAACAATCAATCCAGAAACTTTCATTAAGTGTGAAAACCAGAAATGGCCTCTTGATCATTTATATGTTTCTACATTATCATCTATCTAATCCCATACAGCAGCCAGCTATTATATGCTTCACATCATTTTTCATAAATATATATATTATATCCATTTAAAAAAATCCTAATTATTTAAGAAGGAAGCTGCAAATAAAATAAAATATATGTAGCGCCGAGCCAGGTATTTCACGATGATCTCAAGTCAATGTCCGTATTGATGTCTGCTTTTCTGTGTTTTGTAGACTCATTTATATTCAGCAACTCCCAACCTCAGTGGCATAACATATATTATCCTTATGGCTTACAGTCAGAACTGTGTATGTTGCCAGTGTCATAATTTTTAGATTGTAAATTCCCATGGGCAGAGATTATATGTTATTAATGTTATTTAAAATCACTCAGTGCATAGCACTGCCATGCACTTCAGTAGGCTCAATTAATATTAATTGATGAACATCTAAGAATAGTGTAGTTTTCCATGTATTTACTTAATTGCTGAAATTTAATATATATTAAATTATTGAATAATTTTCAACTTTTCTTTCTTTTTTAAAAAATTAATGAATGAATGAATTTATTTTTGACTGTGTTGGGCCTTCGTTGCTGCGCGCGGGCTTTCTCTAGTTATGGTGAGCAGGGGCTACTCTTCATTGCAGTGTGTGGACTTCTCACTGGGGTAGCTTCTCTTGTTGCAGAGCATGGGCTCTAGGCGCATGGACTTCAGTAGTTGTGGCACGTGGGCTCAGTAGTTGTGGCTCACGGGCTCTAGAGCGCAGGCTCAGTAGTTGTGGTGCACGGGCTTAGTTGCTCCGTGGCATGTGGGATCTTCCCGGACCAGGGCTCGAACCCATGTCCCTCTGCACTGGCAGGCATATTCTTAACCACTGCACCACCAGGGGAGTTCCTCAACTTTTCTTTAATGATGGCAAATGATCCAGTAGGAAATCATTTCTGAAATGACTCTTGACCATTGACAGTTAATGGATTCATTGCCAAAGTGACTAGATTCCACATTTATAGGATGCTTTCTGTATACAAGCACTCTGCTGGAAAGTATGGTTGTAAAACTAAATAGGCAGCTCACAAGTTTGGAGTGTATATGGAAGTTGAGATTAAAGGTATTTCAGAGAGGCAGATACGATGATATAATGTGCTGTGATAAGAAACTGTTGTGGAGGAGTAATCAATTGATTTATTTCGTGTGTTTTTGGAGAAAGATTTCAAAGAGGAGATGAAGTGAAGACGTAAGAAAATGTGCAAGATAGAGGAGGGGGAGAATAAAAGTGGGTGGGCCAAGAGACTGAGAAGCATAAACTAAGACATGGAGGCGTAATCTTGTGCAATGGTGAAGATGGGTGCAGGTCCACTCTAAAATGTGGGTGGAGGAGGGGCTGCAGAGGAAACTGGTCAGAGTGTGAAAAGTCATTGAATACCATGCTACAGGGGGATGATGGGGAGCCACCAGGGCTTGGAAAGCAAGGGAATGACAAGATCAAAACTGTGGAGGAGAAGTAATTATTGCAACAGTATGGAGGATGCATTGTAACTGAGTAAGACTGATGCAGGGAGATAGATGATGAGCTCCTGGGAAGAGCAGGGACCAGTGTGAATGGAGACCAAGTGACAGACTCAGGACACATTTTATTAGTGGTGACAGATGAATAGGCATCGATGAGACTTTCATTTTTTCTGACTTGGGCACCTGGCAAGATGGTAGAATGGATATTTGCTTTGAATAAATTGATTTTTGAAGTTCTTTTATGAAGGTAAGAATAAGCTATTCTTTTCACATGTTAAGTAATACTTGAAATTAATTGCAAAATATGTATAAGTAATATCAACCTCTGCTAGAATTTTAAAATATTGTTATTAAATCTTATTTCTGTAAGTTTAATTCTTTATCTGGAAAATCATGTGGCTTGGGTTAAGAATTAAATGATCATTAATCAATTAATCATTAAGATTTGCTAAAGTTCTAAATTCTGTGACTATAAATTTCTGTTGGTCTAGTTTATTTGAACTGAAACATTCCCAGAGTAGGGCAATAATAGTAAGACACTAGTATGAAATTCAAGTTCTTTATATTTCCTGATACCTTATCTCTATAATATTTATTTTCACTTTACACTCCCCAGACTCTTTTCAAACAGCCTAGGAAGTAAGGAAGCTTGTCCTAACAACCAGTGTAAAAAGGATTAATCTCTCCTGACCTCTGTTAAAGAAGAAATTATTCATGACACAGTTAAAGAACAGTAAGGCAGACTTTGTTCAGGGAACAATTGAGATATAGGTATAAGGACCACTACAATGGAGTTTTGCAGTGGGGGAGAGAGATTGGAGTCAACTCTAAATACAACAAGGAAAAGTGGGGACTTGTAGCCAAGGAGTAGGCTGGGGGTCAGCAGATGGAAAGTACTAAGAGGAAACCTCAGGCTTAAGAGGAGTTCTGGCTAAACTGAACTAACAGGATTCTTGCTGAAAGGCGGGCTTGAGTGATCACACATCACCTGGTGGATCAGACATTGAAGGTGATCGGATACAGAGGACGGGGGATTCTGGCTAAACCAACTTAGCAAGACTCTCACTAAAATTGGACAATGCAGAGAAGAACATGGGAACCCCAAAGTCGAGGGCTAGTTGAAACAGAGATCAGAAGAGCTTGACTTAAGTTTGGTCATGAAGAGAATCTTTGTCAACTCTTAGCTCAGAGATCTGTCACCTCTTAGCTCAGTAGGTCTGCTATCTACTACGATAAAAATAACTTCTCTCAACCTGGGTAATCTTTCAAGTGGTCCATTAATAGAGGCAACACATTCTCATTTTTAAGACTGACTTTTAAATATACAAATGGAAATACCATTGTATTTTCAGTGGGTTATCAGTACAGATACAAAATAGGATGAATTGGGCAGGGGAAGGGGCAGAATCCCTGATTGCAAATACTTTCTGCAAGAAAACATTTGACAAGCAGTTTCTCCTTAACCAGCTTTCCTGGCCCAGGGTTCAGAGGAGTGAGCAGTTCTCTTGGGGTCACTTACAGCCTCACAGTAAGCAAAGTGAAGCCTCTTTTTCTAGTGCTAGTGGGTCTTTGATGGGGAAGCCTTGAGCCTCAAGTCAGGTGTCCTTAGGTTGAAAAAGAGGACTGGATTTCACTGATGTAGTGTTAATCTGTGAGTATGTTTGCAATTTAAAAGTCGGCATCTAAATTCTGTTAATCATTGGGCATTTAAAACTGAATAACAAGAAGACATGTTGACTCGGATTACTATTAGGAAAATGCAGACAAGAAATGCAAATGTTGCCAAGGATCTCTAAGTTATTTTACCGCTTCTCTTGCCATGGCCTACGCTAATAAGAGAATACTGTGATCCTGTCTAGGGCCACACAGTTTAGGGTTTAACACAACTTTCATGGTCCTCATTCTAATCTGTGTCAGGCCCCTGTGAAGTTCTTTGTTTCCGGTATATACACAGGTTTGGTCTGAAGACATTAACAGATTCCAGAGACACTTTGGCTCAAGCTTCTTAAGCCCAGTAGTTATACAAGTATAAAATTTGGAGGTCATTAATTGAAATGAAATAATGGGAAATGAGAAAAGGAAACTCCGTATTCTGCAAGAGTGGAAACCCACTTCTCTGTGTTGAAGGGAAATTGCTGCAGGGGGACATGGACTGCATCACGGCTGCCTCTTGACAGCTTCACCTTGGAGAGACACAAATTAAATCCTTTCAGTTGCTGTTTTGAAGCTAAAAGTGTTTGACCGGTTCAGCCCCTGAATGGTGTTTAAGGAATAAAGAGAAAAGAGCAGGAAGTTCTAATTGGCAAATTACTCCTTGTTATTTAGTTTGGCTTCCAAGTTGGAAATTCCAATAATGAGGAGCTTTGTGGGACTTGCCCTTGAGCAGAACCAGGGGGCTTTTTGTTCAATTACTATTTAATGTGAAGATACTCAGAAACATATTGTAGCATTTAAGCCATCACTTTCTATTATACAAATATTGTCATATAATGATTTTTAAATCTCTCTCCATGGATGCTATTATGATTCTGAACCATCTATGCGAAGTGTAAATTGCAGATAAGACATAAATGGATTTTTCTTGTTATGTGGTATTTATAGGGGTGTTATTACTTATCTCAAAATGTTAGAAAATATATGTTTACTTAACAGTTGTCTTAACTTCTTCATCATGGTTATTCTAATCCTGATTAGAAAAAAAAACTCAAAAGATTTTTTTTAAGCATTCTAAACTGACTCTACAGCAAGGTAAACATAAAAATTTCTGAATATTAGTGAATAATTTATTTTGATTGCTTGCTTAAGTTACAGAAGATTTTTTGACATTAATTTTGACTTACACAATTAAATTTTTTTGAAAAGGGTTTCAATTTGCAGAATTAGCTTACAGACTAATTAGTATTACTGTAGAATGGAGGGCTATTTCATATTTGGAAGTATATCATAGTGGTTTAAAAGAATATTTTTCACTTTCTACCTTGATGGTACCTCTGAACTTCAATATTTGACCTTGTCAAAAGTTATAAAAGAAATGACTAATGATGATTAGAGTTTTGCTCAATGAAAGCAATTTTAAGAATAGATGATTATGTGTAATTTTTCAGTAAACTTCACAGAATATGGCTACATCATTTATATAAATAAAAGCTAAGAGTTTAGTTGAACACTTCTGTTTACTTTTATTGCATAGATAGGGTTGTTGGCTTTTAGAAAAGAAAGAGACCTTTCCTTTCTTGATTATTGGAATTTTCCATATTCACTTCACAGTTTGTAACTTGGCTAAAGGATTTTATGACATCAATATTGCTTGAAACAGCCATACAGTTGAAATGACCACGATTAATTATCAGTTTCCTTTTTACAATTAAATGTCTCACACAGGAACAATTCATATAATGCTTTTGGAAATGCTAATGGTTCCTGAGGTACTAATCTTGCTTTGTTTCTGAATACTTACAAAGTTGTGTCTCCCCGAGTGGGCCATGGACTTATCCTGTGTTGTGAAGTGCTACGCAGAGGTGTCAAGCTGGTAAATGGAATAGTTTTCTGATGAGATGTGAGTCTGAAATTTTTTTCCCAAATGTGTTTGGCTTCACTGATCAAAAAGAATGAAATTTTTTTTTCTTTCCAGTATTTTAATTTCTCTAAATTGGAGCTTATATTTGAAAGCTGTGAGAACAATTGAAAATGCTTCCACATGTGGCTCCATCTTTGAGATTCATGTAGGACAAACTTACCTATTGATTAATGGGTTCAGCTTTTTCAATCTGATGAAAAATTATACTAAGCACTCTACAGATTGTTTTGAGAGCCTATTAAATTTGGAGTAGTGTAACAACTTGCAATTTGGGAGCTGATGCAGAAGAGGAAGGTGCCATGTCACTGACGTGTACGTATGACTCGCAGAGCAGATCAAATTGTTTCCTATAATCTGATGGAGTAGAATGTGATTAGCCTTCCCTTTTACAGTCCCTTTAGATGACCTGCTTTTTTGGTAGTTGGGAATGGATTGGAAGGGCATCAGACTTTAGGTGGGGAAATGATTAGGAGGGTATTGCCAGTGAGCTAGGTTGGAGATGATAGAGGTCTAAATGAAGACAGTGAGCCAGTGGGCCTGAAGAGGAAGGGGGAAGTTCTGTAGTTTTTAAGAAATTAATCAGGTTGACTGTTGACATTAATTTGAGTAGTGAGGTGGAAGTTTTATATAGGATACTGAACTTTAGAACTAGAATTTTGTAGCAGAAATTGTTACTTGTTTAAATGTTTATTTTCGTGGATGGTTCTAGGTTATCCTTTCAGCCTTATTGTGACAGCTTACAGAATGTCTAAAATTGCAAATAGGGACATGTTTATTGTTCTTTCCTGCTTAAAACCCTTTGACATATTCTCATTCCATTAGGTTAATGCTCAACCCAATTTTTTTCATGGTATAGTAGCTATCTACTGCTGTGTTAGCAAGTTACTCCAAAACTTAGTGGCTAGAAGGAACACACATTTATTATCTCACAGTTTCTCTGGGTCAGGTGTCAAGGAGTGACTTCATGATCTCTCACAAAGCTGCAGTCAAGGTGTCAGCTAGGGCTGCAGTCATCTCAAGGCGCAACTTGGGGAGAATTTGCTTCCAGACTCACTCATGTGAACCTCGAAGGACACGTGGGCCTCTCCAAAGGACTGCCTCATGACATGGCACTTGGCCTCCCCAGGGTGAGAGATGGATGAGTGATCCAGAAGGTTAGGCAACACCTAAAACAGAAGCCACAGTGTTTTTATAACCTAGTCTTGGAAGTGACAGCCCATCACTTTTGCTGTTCAGGCATATCTCATTGTATTGTGCTTCAAGATATTTTGTTTTTCACAAACTGAAGGTTTGTGGCAACCCTGCATGAAGCAAGTCTATCAGCACCATTTTCCCAACAGCATTTGCTTACTTTGTGTCTCTGTGTCACATTTTGGTAATTCTTGCAATATTTCAAACCCTCCACCAGCAAAAAGATTACGACTCCCTGAAGGCCCAGATGATGGTTAGTGTTTTTTTAGAAATAAACTATTTTAAAATTAAGTTATATACATTGTTTTTTTGACGTAATGCTATTGCACACTTAATACACTACAGTATAATGTAAACATAACTTTTACATATGCTGAGAAACCAAAATTTTGTGTGATTTGCTTTATTGTGTATTCGCTTTATTGAGGTGGTCTGGAACCGAACATGCAGTATCTTTGAGCTATGTCTGTATACTTTTCATTAGGAGTGAGGCAATAATCCAGCCCATGCCCCAGAACTAAAGGTTACACAAGCTGGGGATCTTTCTGGCTTTCTCAGAGGCCGCCTACAACACGTGGCTTACATCATCTGGACCCTAACTACCCAGCTCTCCAGTTTCATGCCTTGCCAGGTTTCCATTCACACGAGACTCCAGCCAAATCAAACTTCCTTCAGCTCCTGAAATGCTCCATGCTCTCTTTTGCCTGCAGACTTTCTTCTCTTCACTTGGCTAACTCACTTGTGTCCTGTAGATTCCAGCTCAAGTACACTTCCTCAGGAAACATTTCCTGACTATTTATTCTCACTCTCCCAAATTAAACTAAAAATTCTTGCTCCTTCTTCAATTTTAGCATGTGTCAGACTTTAAGATTACTGCTTTACAAATTTTATTGCCTTTTATGCCAACTGTAAGCTATATCCCTAACACTAGGACTTCTGCCTGGCACAATACTAGATGCTTATTAATATTTGTTGAGTGAATAGCTGAATGAATACCAAGATGCATAATGTATGGTCAATGTAATCAACAAGCTTATGGTGTCATATATATGGATGTCTCAGAGAGCCACTACGGGTAACTTCCTCTGAATATACTTTATTGAGGAACGTCTCAATTTTGTTGCTTAAAAAAAAAGCCAGTTTCTATTTTATATAACTTTATTCTATTTTCTCCTCTCATTTTTATAACCTACTATGTAGACCTATGCTGCAGATTAAATTTGGAGTTTAGAGGATAAGATTAAGGGGGAAAAAGCTTCATTTAAGCAAAACTTCAATTGTTTGGCAGAAACCAGTCCTTGTTTTGATTTAAACTGTCCTCACTTGTTTTCAAAGTTGATAGCCAGGTTATGCCAAGAATCGAGAAGATTTTAGTTGGAGTGTACTTGCTTTCAATCTAGGTGGAGTCTTCTTAAGTGGTTTTAGAATTTTTGCATTGAAAAAGTGGACATAATAGTTTGTATTTCCTGGCTTCACAACTGGGGAAACTTTATGTGATTATGCATTTCTTTTCTAATTAAGAAAATGAGGTGTCTGTGAACTTAGTATGATTTTAGACAGCCTCTCTGCTAATGGGTGGAGTTGTGTTCCCGTCTTGCTAGTTGTTTGGCATGGGGCGTCCAGCACTGGAGCTTGCTTGTCATTGAGTGGAGCTGGGTCGTAGTGTTGAGATGGAGATCTCTGAGAGAGCTCTTGCTGACTGATATTACATGGGGCCGGAAGGTCTCTGGTGGTCCAATATCCTAGCTCTGCCACCTCAGAGGCTCAGGTCTGACACCTGGCTGCAGCACCAAGACCCTGTCACCACACGGCTCTGATGATTTTGACAGCCTCAGTACTCCAATGCTTAATTCTTCTTTAAAAAATGACATTGCCTGGAGGATGGGCAAGTCAGAAAGGAATAAGGTTTCTGGCCCTTGGATGGTGGCCGACTGGGGATCGGGGCTCCACAGCTCTGACTCAGTGGTTGGTGTAGCCGCCCTGGGAGCTTTGGGGCACTGGTTCTGGAAGGAGAGAGATTTGTGATCCGCACTTGCACAATTCACTGTGGGAACTATGAACCTGTAGCCTGCGAAAAGGAGACCCAAAACACAGTTAGTTAAGCAAAATGAGAAGACAGAGAAATATGCAGCAGATGAAGGAGCAAAGTAAAAACCCACCAGACCAAACAAATGAAGAGGAAATAGGCAGTCTACCTGAAAAAGAATTCAGAGTAATGATAATAAATATGATCCAAAATCTTGGAAATAGAATGGAGAAAATACAAGAAACGTTTAACAAGGACCTAGAAGAACAAAAGAGCAAACAAACAATGATGAATGACACAATAAATGAAATTAAAAATTCTCTAGAAGGAATCAATAGCAGAATAACTGAGGCAGAAGAATGGATAAGTGACCTGGAAGATAAAATAGTGGAAATAACGACCACAGAGCAGAATAAAGATAAAAGAATGAAAAGAATTGAGGACAGTCTCAGAGACCTCTGGGACAACATTAAACGCACTAACATTTGAATTATAGGGGTCCCAGAAAAGAAGGGAAAAAAAAAGGGACTGAGAAAATATTTGAAGATATTATAGTTGAAAACTTCCCTAATATGGGAAAGGAAATAGTCAAGTCCAGGAAGCACAGAGAGTCCCATACAGGATAAATGCAAGGAGAAACACGCAAGACACATATTAATTGAACTATGGAAAATTAAATATGAAGAAAAAAATATTAAAAGCAGCAAGGGAAAAGCAACAAATGATATACAAGGGAATCCCCATAAGATTAACAGCTGATCTTTTAGCAGAAACTCTGCAAGCCAGAAGAGAGTGGCAAGAAATATTTAAAGTGACAAAAGGGAAAAACCTACAACCAAGATTACTCTACCCAGCAAGGATCTCGTTCAGATTTGAGGGAGAAATTAAAATCTTTACAGACAAGCAAAAGCTAAGAGAATTCAGCACCACCAAACCAGATTTGCAACAAATGCTAAAGGAACTTCTCTAGGCAGAAAACACAAGAGAAGGAAAAGACCTGCAAAAACAAACCTAAAACAATAAAGAAAATGGAATAGGAACATACATATCCATAATTACCTTAAGTGTAAATGGATTAAATGCTCCAGCTAAAAGACACAGACTGGCTGAATAGATACAAAAACAAGACCCATATATATGCTGTCACTTCAGACCTAGGGGCACATACAGACTGAAAGTGAGGGGATGGAAAAAGATATTCCATGCACATGGAAATCAGAAGAAAGCTGGAGTAGCAATTCTCATATCAGACAACATAGACTTCAAAATAAAGAATATTACAAGAGACAAAGAAGGACACTACATAATGATCAAGGGATCAATCCAAGAAGAAGATATAACAATTGTAAGTATTTATGGACCCAACATAAGAGCACCTCAATACACAAGGCAAATGCTAACAGCCATAAAAGGAGAAATCGACAGTAACACAATCATAGTAGGGGACTTTAAAAGCCCACTTTCACCAATGGACAGATCATCCAAAATGCAAATAAATAAGGAAACACAAGCTTTAAATGACACATTAAACAAGATGGACTTAATTGATATTTATAAGACATGCCATCCAAATACAACAGAATACACTTTCTTCTCAAGTGCTCATGGAACATTCTCCAGGATAGATCATATCTTGGGTCACAAATCAAGCCTCAGTAAATTTGAGAAAATTGAAATCTTATCAAGTATCTTTTCCGACCACAATGCTATGAGACTAGATATCAGTTACAGGGAAAAAAATACAAACACATGGAGGCTAAACAATACACTACTAAATAACCAAGTGATCACTGAAGAAATCAAAGAGGAAACCAAAAAAATACCTAGAAACAAATGACAATGAAAACATAATGACCCAAAACCTATGGGATGCAGTAAAAGCAGTTCTAAAGGGGAAGTTTATAGCAATACAATCCTACCTCAAGAAACAAGAAGCATCTCAAATAAACAATCTAACCTTACACCTAAAGCAATTAGGGAAAGAATAACAAAAAAAACCCTCAGAGTTAGCAGAAGTAGAGAAATCATAAAAATCAGATCAGAAATAAAAGAAAAAGAAATGAAGGAAACAATAGCAAAGATCAATAAAACTAAAGCTGGTTCTTTGAGAAGATAAACAAAATTGATAAACCATTATCCAGATTCATCAACCAAAAATGGGAGAAGACTCAAATCAACAGAATTAGAAATGAAAAGGGAGAAGTAACAACTGACACTGTAGAATTACAAAGGATCATGAGAGATTGCTGTAAGCAACTCTATGCCAATAAAATGGACAACCTGGAAGAAATGGACAAATTCTTAGAAAAGCACAACCTTCTGAGACTGAACCAGGAAGAAACAGAAAATATAAACAGACCAATCACAAACACTGAACTTGAAACTGTGATTAAAAATCTTCCAACAAACAAAAGCCCAGGACCAGATAGCTACACAGGTGAATTCTATCAAACATTTAGAGAAGAGCTAACACCTATCCTTCTCAAACTCTTCCAAACTATAGCAGAGGGAGGAACACTCCCAAACTCATTCTATGAGGACACAAACTCCCTGATACCAAAACCAAACAAAGATGCCACAAATAAAGAAAACTACAGGCCAATATTTTTGATGAACATAGACGCAAAATTCCTCAACAAAATACTAGCAAACAGAATCCAACAGCACAAGGATCATACACCATGGTCAAGTGGGGTTTATCCCAGGAATGCAAGGATTCTTCAATATATGCAAGTCAATCAATGTGATACACCATATTAACAAATTGAAGGATAAAAACCGTATGATAATCTCAATAGATGCAGAAAAAGCTTTTGACAAAATTCAACACCGATTTATGATAAAAACCCTCCAGAAAGTAGGCATGGAGGGAACTTACCTCAACATAATAAAAGCCATATATGACAAACCCACAGCCAACATCGTTTTCAATGGTGAAAGACTGAAACCATTTCCACTAAAATCAGGAACAAGACAATGTTGCCCACTCTCACTACTATTATTCAACATAGTTTTGGAAGTTTTAGCCACAGCAATCAGAGAAGAAAAAGAAATAAGAGGAATTCAAACTGGAAAAGAAAAAGTAAAACTGTCACTGTTTGCAGATGACATGATACTATACATAGAGAATCCTAAAGATGCTACCAGAAAACTACTAGAGCTAAACAATGATTTGGCAAAGTAGCAGGATACAAAATTAATGTACAGAAATCTCTTGCATTCCTATATACTAATGATGAAACACTCCCATTTACCATTGCAACAAAAAGAATAATATACCTGGGAATAAACCTACCTAAGGAGACAAAGACCTGTATGCAGAAAAGTATAAGACACTGATGAAAGAAATTAAAGATGATACAAACAGATGGAGAGATATACCATGCTCTTGGACTGGAAGAATCAACATTGTGAAAATGACTATACTACCCAAAGCAATCTACAGATTCAATGCAATCCCTATCAAACTACGAATGGCATTTTTCACAGAACTAGAATAAAAAATTTTACAATTTGTATGGAAACACAAAGGACCCCAAATAGCCAAAGCAATCTTGAGAAAGAAAAACGGAGCTGGAGGAATCAGGCTCTGTGACTTCAGACTATACTACAAAGCTACAGTAATAAAGACAGTATGGTGCTGGCACAAAAACAGAAATATAGATCAATGGAACAGGATAGAAAGCCCAGAGATAAACCCACGCACATATGGTCACCTTATCTTTGATAAAGGAAGCAAGAACATACAATGGAGAAAAGACAGCATCTTCTCTAAGTGGTGCTGAGAAAACTGGACAGCTACATATAAAAGAATGAAATTAGAACACTCTCTAACACCATACACAAAAATAAACTCCAAATGGATTAAAGATCTAAATGTAAGGCCAGACACTATAAAACTCTTAGAGGAAAAGACAGGAAGAACACTCTATGACATAAATCACAGCAAGATCCCTTTTTGACCCACCTCCTAGAGGAGTGGAAATAGAAGCAAAAATAAACAAATGGGACCTAATGAAATTTAAAAGCTTTTGCACAGCAAAGGAGACCATAAACAAGAGAAAAAGACAACCCTCAGAATGGGACAAAGTATTTGCAAACAAAGCAACTGACAAAGGATTAATCTCCAAAATATACATGCAGCTCATGCAGCTCAATATCAATCCAAAAATGGGCAGAAGACCTAAACAGACATTTCTCCAAAGAAGATATACAGATTGCCAACAAACGCATGAAAGGATGCTCAACATCACTAATCTTTAGAGAAATGTAAATGAAAACTACAATGAGGTATCACCTCACACCGTCAGAATAGCCATCATTAGAAAAATCTACAAACAATCAATGCTGGAGATTGTGTTGAGAAAAGGGAACCCTCTTGCACTGGTGGTGGGAATGTAAATTGATACAGCCACTATGGAGAACAGCATGGAGGTTCCTTAAAAAACTAAAAGTAGAACTACCATATGACCCAGCAATCCTACTACTGGCACATACCCTGAGAAAACCATAATTCAAAAAGAGTCATTGTACCACAATGCTCATTGCAGCTCTGTTTATAGTAGCCAGGACATGGAAGCAACCTAAGTGTCCATCGACGGAAGATGTGGCACATATATACAATGGAATATTACTCAACCATAAAGAGTAATGAAATTTAGTTATTTGTAGTGAGGTGGATGGAACTAGAGGTTGTCATACAGAGTGAAGTAAGTCAGAAAGAGAAAAACAAATATTGTATGCTAACATGTATATATGGAATCTGAAAAAAAAAAGCATTCTGAAGAACCTAGGGCCAGGACAGGAGTAAAGATGCAGACGTAGACAATGAACTTGAGGACGTGGGGTGGGGTAAGTTTAAGCTGGGTCAAAGTGAGAGAATGACATTGACATATATACACTACGAAATTTAAAATAGGTAGCTAGTGGGAAGCAGCTGCATAGCACAGGGAGATCAGCTTGATGCTTTGTGACCATCTAGAGGGGTGGGATAGGGAGGGTGGGAGGGAGATGCAAGAGGGAGGGGATGTGGGGATATATGTACATGTATAGCTGATTCACTTTGTTATACAGCAGAAACTAACACAACATTGTAAAGCAATTATACTCCAATAAAGATGTGAAAAAAATAAAAACAAAGAAAGAAAATGAGAACAATTTCTTTTTAGTGAGTAAACACAATAATGAAGCAGTGCAGCAAGAAAGAATTAATGTATTCTAACTTCTCAAAGAGTAGGCTCTTTGTGCCTTAGTCACTTCCTCAATTCCTACTCACTCCTCAGTCTCATATAACCTGTCTCTTACCTCTAAGTCTCCATGGAATTTCTTCTGGCAAAGCTCAGGATACCAGCTTACTGCCCAAAGCAGGACACTCCAGATGCTTATCTAGTTGAACTATTCTACTGCATTGCACTCTTGATCACCACCATTCTTTTAAAATTAATTAATTAATTTATTATTTTTGGCTGTGTTAGGTCTTAGTTTCTGTGCGAGGACTTTCTCCAGTTGCGGCGAGCGGGGGCCACTCTTCATCGCGGTGCACGGGCCTCTCACTGTCGCGGCCTCTCGTTGCGGAGCATAGGCTCCAGACGCACAGGCTCAGTAGTTGTGGCTCACGGGCCCAGTTGCTCCGTGGCATGTGGGATCCTCCCAGACCAGGGCTCGAACCCGTGTCCCCTGCATTGGCAGAGAGACTCTCAACCACTGTGCCACCAGGGAAGCCCCTCACCACTTATTTTTGAAACTCTTCTTACTTGGTGGTTTCAGAAGAGCCCCTCCAGGTGACAGTGGTGGTCCTCTTCCTCCTTCTTTTTTTCCTTTTTCTTCTTCACTTTTTTTTTTCCTTGCAATTTCTTGTTAGCTGTCTTCTGGAGCTCCTCATTGCCCACTCCCTAAGGAGGACTCTACAGGTTCTCTTGGGTCTATTTTGACCCTCCATTTCTTCTTGGTCTACAAGAAATTCCTTTCCTTGTATTTTAGCTGTCATTTATATCCTGATGACTTCAAGTCTACAGCTGAGATTTCTTCCCCAGTTCTCAGACTGTTACTTCCAACCTCTGTTGACCTTTCTACCCAAATGTTCTGCAAGCACTTAAGACTAAACTTGCTTCTTCTTTGCACCCTCTTGCTTATCTCAGTTGATGGCTCTGTCATATGCATCCAGTTCACACAATGATTCTAGACTTTAGAGTCCACTCTTCCATGAACTTATTTAATTACTTATTTAATTACTAATTAATTACTACATTTACCTTCTAAATGGTTTATGGTTTTCAACGTTTTTCTTCTCCAAACACCTGAGAACCATGACACACTTATAGATGTCATTAATAATAGGTCATGATGTCAGTGATTCTCATTGGAAATAGGGGTGCACTCCTTAGGGAAAATCCTTAGAGGGAGTGGAGGGGCCACGGGTAGTTTGAAACAAGCCTCTACATGGTTCTAATAGACTCCAGAGATTGAGAATTGCTGTGCTAAGCATGGTGGGAATGAGATGCTCTCTTGCTAGAAGATGCTACTGTTTTAGTTGAAGCCCTTATCAGCTCTACTTGATGACTGGAATATCATTTCACCTTCAGTCTAATCTATCTTTTACATAGTTGCCAGAGTAATTATCTAATATAAAAACCTATTATCTTCACTTAAGACTTTTAAAGGCTCGCCATTATCCGTAAGAAAAAGTTCAAAAACAAGTTCTACCATCTGGCCTCTGTCTTCCTTTCCAGCTCTCTGCCTTTCATCTAATCCACAGCCCCATGGAGCTCGTCCTTTCTGAGCATCGCCTTCTTTTTCTCATCTTCCTGCTTCCCTCTGTCTGAGGTATTCTTCTCTTTCTTTTTTATTTGGTTGACAGTTGTTCATCATTAAATACTCATTTCTTTCAAGAAACATTTCCTGACCCACATCTCTCTCCCCACAGTCCTCACAAGATCAATGTGTTCCGTGTGTTCAAAGTGTGCACATAGAATTTCATGAAAATTGAAATCATTGCACATGCATGTGTTTACTATTGTTATCTGTTTTTATTTTTTTTCCATTGGCTGAGAGTTTTTTCGAGGTTGAGGACCATGTCTTATTCATCTTTATCTCTAGTGTCTATATGGTAAATATTTCTGTATGTTCATAAATGTTTGTTGAAGGAAAAGGTGAATTAATAGATTTAAGCTGTTTATCCATTCTTTCACCTAAAACTTTTTATTGCATACCTACTGTGTGCCAATCATCACTTTGTACACAGATTGCTACAGTAATAATTTTTTAAAAAGGTAAAAAATTCCTATTCCCATAGGTCTTATATTATTTTGCGAATACGGGTTGATATAATAGCCATTGATAGTTACATGAACATTTTGATAAGAAGAGACTTTTTTGATAAACATTAAAGAAGTTAGACTCTTTCTTGGTGAATAATTGAATCTCTGCTTAGTATTTTCTTAATTTGTTCTTAGGGTATTTCTTCCTCCAACATTTCCTCATGGGCAAACATTTATTAGGTAGAGTTATGAAAAAAAAAAACCCTGTAAGTCATAATAGTAAATACTAAAAAGTACTGGACAGTAGTAAAAAGTAATATTAAAATAGGATCTAGTGTTTCAGTTAAATTTTAACCTCTGTTACTTGGGTCACAGGAGCAAACCTTTCTTTAATGTCATATAATTACAAAATGTGTTATTTCTCCAACACCTGCACAAATTAAAATTGTAAAGTTAGTTTCCTTACAGATATTTCATACTAAATATCATGTCAATAAAGAGAGGAATTATATCTTGTCTTTGAAACTGGGAGTGTAGAATAGACCTGTTGATAGGTCCATGGCTCTAGTCTAATGGTAGTAGATGCTTTACTAATTAATATTATAAATGGGCTCTTTATTAAAAGTTGTCATTCTAAACCACAGTGAATATAGTCATTTTCAGGAGGAAGAAGTCAGGTTCACAAATGAAGTATTTAATTAGGACAAATGTAAATGAACATGTAACACTAATGCTCCTATTTTTGTGGCATGGTATATCACCATGAATTAATCCTCACAGCTCTAAATACTACTATGCAGTATTTTCAGCTGTAAAAGTGAAAACAGAATGTATTTCCACAAAGTAATGGCAGACCCTGGAAGGTTTAAATAATTATGTTATTAGAAGAGGATTTGAATGTTATTGTTTCAAATCTTATGTCTCCTAAAAATGAAAAAAACAAAACAAAACTGTACCATTGATTCCTTATTTTCAGAGGATAATGCATAACCCCCCAAAACACACTCCAATATATCAAAACCTTTATTTTGGTTCAATAGGTTTTCCTAATTGCTGAGCAAAATTTCTTCTTTTACTTTAAAAAATAGTTTCTAGGGTTAAATTAATGTTGCGATATAATTTACTTAAAATGTGGTTATTGAATCAAATTACTAAACTTTTTGAGATCTTATTTAAATTAAAACTCTTTTACATATTGTCAAGAATGAAAGTGGGCTGGGAGTTCCCTGAGGGTCCAGTGGTTATGACTCGGCTCTTTCACTGCCAGGGCCCGGGTTCAATCCCTGGTCGGAGGGGGCGGGGGGAAGAATGAAAGTGGGTAATAGCACATCTGAGATAAGACCCTTATTTCATACCTACCCATCATGGCCGATCTGGCAGTATTAGGTTCCAAGAAGTTAGTTCTTCAAAGGGTGTTGCAAGTAGCCTTTTTGAAAACTTTTCTTGAGAATCTGGGAGCAAAATTGCAATAAGAAACTAAAACTATATATAGAGAGAGACTGTAGACTATTTAAAGTCTAATGGCTTTTCCTGCCTGATGCACTGCTGCTCAAATAAGCACCAACCACTGTTTATCTCACTACCACTGTTTATTGATGCATTTGTGAACTAGCCATCCCTCTATCCCCGTTCATTTTTCTTTTCAAATCTAATATTTTTAATCTTAAAACCTCACTGACACTCTTCAGCAACCTGAGTCTCCAAATCTAGTTCTGATCAACTTAGCGACCTTTATCTCGTTCAAAGGATACTGCTCCTCCCTATCTGACTCCATGACAGCTTGATAATAGGAGAAGCTGGAGGCATCACTCTGCCCCTCTGTCTTCCGTTGAATGATGTCATTGGTGAGTGTGCTGACATTGTCCAGCAGTGACACATGCTCCTCATCTGTCACTGCAGCGTGTCTGGTCTTATACTGGCACTATTCACGTGCACTGGCTGAGCTCCTGGTGAAGGTGGGGGTGAGGAGGGCTGGCTTCGGTGATGATTTTGCCTTAGTAGGTACTGTCTTGCCTTTTTCTGTGCACCCCACTCTTCATCTCCCAAATACAGATTATATCTGATCATGATGTGTAAGAGGAAGGATTTTGCTGTCCTGGTTGGCTGTATCTTTCAACTCCCTGTACCATTCTCATAGACTCCCCCTGTCTCTTTTCCTTGTATATTCCCACTGAATATCCATAGAATTTGTGATATGAAAAAACAAAATATATGCCCAGTGAAAGATAATCTGATTAAATCAGGCAGTGAATATAACAGTATATTTAAAACTTTATTCAGAATAATCTTGCTTTCAATCACCATTCACATTTCAGCCACTTCAGTGTCTAGAGCAGTACAATGAAAATACAATGCTATCCACCTGTGCAATTTAAAATTTTCTAATAGCTACACTTTAAAAAGTAAGAAGAAACAGGTGAAATTAATTGTCATGGTATATTTTATTTAACCTAGTGTATCCAAAACATTCTTTCCAACAAACAGCCAACAAAAACATTACTGAGATGTTTTTTGTTCTTTCTTTCTAAGTCTTGAAAAATGGCACAGCTATTTCTTTATCCCCTCTTAAGAGCGCTTTGTCATATAAGGTTAAATGTTAGATGTTAAATTGTTAAATGTTAAAGGTTAAATGTTAAATTGTTAGAAATATGAACTTTCATCACTTCTCAGCCTTCTGGCTAAGATCAAGTGAAATAAGGACTTTTATTTACTACCGTTATGCTGCAATGCACCCCCAGTAGCTACTGTGCCTTGAGATATTAAGTAGTGATAGTATGAAACTGTCATGATTAGCAAGATATTTAAAATTATTTTTATGTTTTTTATATTCTTTTAAAATCTCAACTCTTTGTATATGAATTATAAATTAGTGGTTCACTAATATATAATTTATAAATAAATATAAATACATTATGAATGCAGGTTCAAAATTGAAAGGGGTACATGTTCAAAAATATTTGGTGATTACTGGTATACAGGGTAAAGTTCAAATATTTCAATTAGTTTTTAAGGTCCTTCTTCTTTGCCCACATATTAATATCATTGAAACTACCATGCTTTCCCCTATGGTTCCTCTAAATTAAGGCCACCAATGAAAGCCAGATTTTCCTTCTTAACCTATATGCTTGAACCCAACATCTTATTTCTCGTATCTATAATTTTTCTCAATCTTATTTTCTTGTTTGCTTCTCTCTTTCATCTTTTCAGCTATAAAAATTCATCTTTCAGGATTCGGCACAATTTCGACTTCCTGAAAATCATACTTAAATGAACACTCCATCCTATATTACTGTCTTTCTGGCCTGAATTCTTATATTTTTTTACCATTTATTTTGACATCTATCTATAGACTATCTTTTATTATTATTTACCTTTTTTAGTGTATGCTCTGTTTTCTAAACTAAATTTTAAGTATTTTAAAGCAAGGATGGTGCATGTCTTTTGTGTGACCTTTTAGGGCCTATTACAGTGTACAGTACAACATAATATTATATAAATAAACACTAGGCTGAAACAGAATTAAGATTAAAATGCTCCTGTTTTTAACTTTAATCATCCTCATCATTATGGCCTATCTTAGTCTCTATGATCTAAAGGGATTTTATTTATAAACGTGTATGTTCTATGGAAATATGGGTTTAATAAATAATTGCTTTGTGAAGCCAAGGAATTTTCTGTTATCTCATCTCAGAACTCCACAGTTTTTTATCCTTAAACAACTTTGTCTTTTAAGAGATAAGGATAATTTAGAGACTTTCCCTGAAGGGCTTAGTAAACTTGGCCAACTCTGTAATCTCCCATAACTTGTCATTTTAGTATGACAGTCCAGCAGGAATGGAAATATGGTGTGGTTTATTAGCAGAAATGTTGTCACATGATGTAGGTGAGACGATAACATTTGACATCTTTCAAGGGAATGGGACAAATTTCACAAATCAAAACCCAGCTTGGCCCAGATTTCAGTGTCATCAAATCAGATAATCACCATCTAACTCATATTTCACCTATGTTAATCGTAAATTGTCCTCTCTGAACATTTTTGTGTTATCTCTCTAGAACATTTTATTTTTGAAGAAAATGAAAAGTTTTATAATATATGTTAGATTTGATCACAGAAATTGCGATGAGTGAAAATTACACAAAAATTATAGAGATTATTTGACAAAATAAGATACATACCTCTAAATAAAGGAAGGGGAAGTTATTATTTAATGGGTACAGAGTTTCTGTTTTACAAGATGAAAAGAGATCTGGACATGGAGGGTGGTGATGATTGCACAAAAATGTGAACGTATTTAATGCCACTGAACGTACACTTAAAAATGGTTAAGATGTTGTATGTATTTCATCACAATTCAAAATAAAACAAAACGGGGGCGGGGGAGATACAACGAAATAAAAACATGCTTTATTTCAGTTATTCCAAAACTTGATTGTACATCAAAATCACCTGAAGAGTTTTCATAAAATGCACATCTCCAAGCCCCCTTAGCCTTGGAATATGTGTATTATATGCTCCCCAGTTTGGGAATCCCCGACTCTCCCTGCTCCCAGTTTCACATGTAGTTATAGCACAGCGTACTTCTTACTATGGCTTTAATGTTCTAAAAGTAGTACTGGTCCTGGGCAGATAAGCTGGAAGGGAACTTGGGTACCAGTTTCTCTGATCCTCTCTTCTCTACAGGAAGCTTTGGTGATTAGATAGCAGACAGTCCCCTGAACTCACCACTGTGAGGTTTCCTCCAGTGTACCGTGGGCCCTTGTTCTAGTCCTACACTAATATAAAGTCCCTGACCTACTCTGGGATGCACAGCAAGATAACAGCTTCATCATGCTCAGTCCCCAGGACTAGGTTAACTCTCAATCTAGAGTAGATGTTCCCCGGCCAAGGCTAAGCTCTTTTTTGTTTTTTTTTTTTTTTTTTACTATTTTTAAAGTCTTTATTGAATTTGTTACAGTATTGCTTCTGTTTTATGTTTTGGTTTTTTGGCCAAGAGGCATGTGGAATCTTAGCTCCCCAACCAGGGATCAAACCCGCACCCCCTGCATTGGAAGGCGAAGTCGTAACCACTGGGCTGCCAGGGAAGTCCCACAAGGCCAAGCTCTTAACCATAGATATTCAAGCATGTTTCAGGCACAGAGAAGCCAAACACCATTTGGCATACAGATGACTGCAAAGCTAAGTCCCTACCATGATTTACTGGCAGAGATATTCCTTGGAGAGGTGGGTGGTACTCAGTTGCTAGAATAGAATACAGCAAATCTTTAGATACCAAAGGAGGCATATAAGGGAGTAATTTTGTCATTTCTCATTATTTTTGACAATGTCAATTCTATTTAAGTTTCTTTTACACAAGATTTAAAATCACTTAAACTGAATAACATTCGGTATGAGTGTTGCCATACCTACCTTTTGTTACACAGGTGCCTGGGAATTGTGTTTAAGTTCGGGGTGTGTACAGGATCAATCTACACTGTTTCCCACTCAAATGCTGATCATGGCCACCACACCATCATCACATTCAATAATATTTCTTTACTAATTACATCCATGTTGTATCAATATATAGGTACATAATATAAATACACAATATCTCAAATAAAAAGAACTAACACTTACTGTTTACTGAGTACTAAGTGACGTTTAATTCATTTAGTCCTCATACCAGCCCTCTGAGGTTGGTTTTACTGTCCTTTTTTTTTTCTTTTACTCAATGAGGAATCTAAGGCTTAGAGAGTAATTTACCTGAGATCACCCAACTAATAAATGATGGAGCTGTATTTCTGTGCCACATACTTCTGGATCCAAAATCAATGACTTTTCTACTTTAGCACACTGTTTCAACTATAACTTATTTAGGCATCAATAACTAACCTTCTCTTTGAGTATTGGAAGGAATGGTGGACCAAATATGACTAAGCAATGTTGAGGTTTCATTGTGCCTTATAAATGTTTAATTTGAGCAGCACATACTCAGGAATGAAGAACTGGCTCTAATACTCAAATGTATCAAAGCACTGTAAAATATTTTATGGCTAGGAAATTATATGCTGTACCAGTGAAATGTTCTGACTGATCATGAGTGATTCTCATTCAGTATTTTGAAGCTTTTCTCTCTCCATTTCTCTTATCATGTTCATCTAATTCTTTAATGAATGAAAACATGACTTCAGAAAGTGAGAATGTAAAGAGAAATGAAGAGAGAAGTATCCTGTGAGGTAGAATCCCATAGCTTTTAAAATGAAAATTATCAGGTTATTTGGAATAAATGCAATAGACTTTGTGTTAGACTGTAGCAGATATCTGGTATAATTTAGTTTCTTTTGTCCTTAAAACAAGAAGAGCTGCTGTACTTTGGAATATTATTAAAACATGCACTAACTTGAGTTTATATTACAATCGAATGTCATTATTGTGTTTTGTTTTTGCTGTCAGTACTGGACATGGTGATATGGTAATGATATATTCTTGAATTCTTTTCTCAAATCAGAGCAGACCAGGTTAGGAAATTTTGTTTTACCTTCTTGTTTCCAGAGATAAATTTAAAATGTGAATTTCACTGTTTGCAAATATGTTCTGATTCCTTGAAAGCCTCAATTTAAAAGAAGGTGTACACAAAATGAAAGAATTTGGCCTCTAATGAGTCAGCTTATCTTGATTTAGAAAGAATGTCAACATTTATCAAGAACGTATGTTTTTCATTTGTGTGCTTTACTTTCTTGTTTATCACAAGACGTATGAAGAAATTCTGGAGTTTTAAAACTTCTTTTCATTTCAATTAGCAAAATAATGAAACTTTCCCATCTATACATTTTCTTCCTAAAAAAGAATACTACAGCACAACAAAGCACATAGGAATTAATTATAGAGCTTGGTGAATGAGACCAAGACTTTGTGTTGGAATATGAATTGGAGTTATTATGTGCATCCCTTCCCACCTTTTTTGTTTCCTTCAAAAGAGGAACTGTTAATAGGTAGTGTCGACTGAAGGAAAAAAAATGCACACTAAAAGTTGAGAGTTATGTTTTATTCGGGGACCTTACTGAGGACTATAGGCTGGGATAAAGCCTCTCAGATAACACTGAGGGACTTTTCCAGAGAGATAAGGGAAGAGCCAGGATATAGGAGTTTTTGCTGGGAAAAAACAAACATGTAGTTGAACATCAAAAGATTACTGCTAATCACAAAAAACGGACATCTCAAGTTAATGATTTTAGTGCCTTTCTATGTACGGGAAGATGCAAGAGTCTGGAGTATTGAAATTATTCCTTTGATATTCATCATAACTGTTTAGGGCCAGTATCCTGGTTTTCTCCATCCTGAATTCCCCTCAGGGCAAACTGTCTGGCTGCAGTGGCTGATGGCTTGATAGTGAGCAACATTTTGTTGTCCACAGTAGTATTTTTTAAAATAAATTTATTTATTTATTTATAGCTGCGTTGGGTCTTTGTTGCTGCGCGTGGGCTTTCTCTAGTTGCGGCGAGTGGGGTCTCCTCTTCCTTGCGGTGCATGGGCTTCTCATTGCAGTGGCTTCTCTTGTTGTGGAGCATGGGCTCTAGGCGCGTGGGCTTCAGTAGTTGCAGCACGCGGGCTCAGTCATTGTGGCATGCGGGCTCTAGAGCGCAGGCTCAGTAGTTGTGGCGCACGGGCTTAGTTGCTCCATGGCATGTGGGACCTTCCCAGACCAGGGCTCAAACCCATGTCCCCTGCATTGGCAGGCGGATTCTTAATGACTGTGCCACCAGGGAAGCCCAACAGTATTATTATTATTTTTTTTAAATAAATTTATTTATTTATTTTTGGCTGTGTTGGGTCTTCATTGCTGCATGAGGGCTTTCTCTAGTTGCAGCGAGCAGGGTCTACTCTTCTTTGTGGTGCACAGGCTTCTCATTGCGGCAGCTTCTCTTGCTGTGGAGCACGGGCTCTAGGCACAGAGGCTTCAGTAGTTGTGGCATGCGGGCTCAGTAGTTGTGGCACACGGGCTCAGTAGTTGTGGGTTGTGGACTCTAGAGTGCAGGCTCAGTAGTTATGGTGCATAGGCTTAGTTGCTCTGCGGCATGTGGGATTTTCCCGGACCAGAGCTCGAACCCATGTCCCCTGCACTGTCAGGTAGATTCTTAACCACTGAGCCACCAGGGAAGTCCCCACAGTAGTAGTTTTTTTTTTTTTTTTGCGGTATGCGGGCCTCTCACTGTTGCGGCCTCTCCCGTTGCGGAGCACAGGCTCCGGACACGCAGGTTCAGCGGCCATGGCTCACGGGCCCAGCCGCTCCGCGGCATGTGGGATCTTCCCGGACCAGGGCACGAACCCATGTCCCCTGCATCGGCAGGCGGACTCTCAACCACTGCGCCACCAGGGGAGCACCAGTAGTATTTTTAAAGTCACAAAATATTGCTTACTTAATAATCTTACCAGAAAAATGGCAAAAGTTGTTTTTATATGATATTGAAATCATGTTCAGTTAGTCATTCTTTCTATGTTTATATCTACTATCAATTGCACTTTTCATCTTATCAGCCCTCTGGGGCTTCCAAAGTGGGGCAGCGGTCACCTTTTTCCTACCGGAGCTGTTCCATCTCCAGTTAACTCTTTAATGGACATAGATTACTGATTCCAAGTGCTGAAAATTGATAACCATGACAACAATAATAATGATGTTGAAATGCCTGTTCTAACAACTACTAGCCTTCTCAGCCGATGATCATGGGCACAAAACCCATAAGATTAATAATTTCATAGAGAAATGAAGTGAAACATTGAGTTTTATACTCCAGAAACACTTTGTTTAAGATGTATTGAAATTGCCTATTTAGTCTCAATTTTTTGAAGATTCATTCAGGGCAGCTTCAGACTGAGCATGAAAATATACCCATTGAAAGAAATTGGGTGTTCAGCACCCTGCCAGCTGTACTTAGCACAAAGTTCTTGTAATTTAGAAGTGTTACTTCCTGAGGAAGCTCTTTTCCCTTTCACTGCGGATAAATCTGTATATTGAATGGACTACCTAGATTATAGCAACTGCCTTGAAAAAAATCCTTGTAACCATTAGTGATGTCATATCATCAAGATTTTTTCCCTAAGCGATAGCAGTCTGCTACCTGCCTTCCTTCCACACATTCATGTAGGAATAAAGTTTACGTCTAAACATCCCCTTGATAGCTGTTAAGGAAGCAGTCTCCTGTCTGTTGACATTGGTTCTATTGGAGAGCAGAGTCCTGTTTGGTGGAATTACATGTCAGAATCCTTTTGCTTGATTTGTTGTTGTTGTTATTCTAGGGGGGAAATGGGGGTTTTCTTTGTTTTTAGAAATTCTGTAAGTATTAAGCAAGAACGATAAACAAATAGGCTACTTCAAGCTTTCAGGTCACTCAACCAAGTATCAAACACAGTTAAGTGTATTTATCAAGAAATTCCCAGTTACAGTAAAAGGGGGAATAAAAACAGTATTTTTAATCTTTTGTTATGTTTTTCTATCCAAAGAAGATAATGAATTAGTAGAACTGAATTATCTGGTTATGTAAGTCTGTGTTTTGCTTGTTCTATTTTGGGTAGAATTCTGTCTCTTTAGAAATTAGAGCAATTCAAGTTGAGATGGGCTATGCAGTTACTGTTGTGTCTACAGTAGAAGGAAAACTTTATTACTTTTCAACTGTTAACACACCGGTTTTTTTTTTTAAAGTATAATAACTATTCATTCTCCACTAGCAATAAAAGATTAGACTCTGGAAGGAAAATAAAGAAAAATTTTCAATTTTTCAATTTCAATTTTCAAGTCTTTCTTTGTGAATTTATGTGATATTCCTTTAAAAATTGTTTTTAGAACAGGAAAATAAAAAGTTTATGTATCATTAAGGAAACGTTGTAGCCAGAATGGAAAATTTCACAAAATCATATATTTTAGACTTTTATTTTAGTGAATGATTATAGCTAATAATGTCTAGACTCCACTGAGTACGTTGCCCACATAATTGCATGGTGTAATTTAACATTACATTTTAGGATGTTAATTAAAACCTTCAATTTAAGTCAGGATAAAATGCTGAGAAATATATGGGGGATGGGAGCAGGAGTGGAAGCTGAGTAACTATCTTCCTGTATGAAATTAAACACTGATTAAATAGGGAGCAGAGATTTAAAAAAGAATACCATTCTTACACAAAGTAAAATACTAATATGATATGTTTTAAAGTTCATGTCGATGCCTGAAACAGCATGATAAAAATGATCATAGAACATAGTGTGTTACCTGTTGTATGTCTAGTTTTGCATTTTGTGAATTTCTTTTTCTTCTTGAATCAAACATAATCTGAACATTTAGTATAAGGTCATCATTGTAAACTCTGGGGCTGAGGAGAGTGGGTTGAAGGAGCGTGTAGATTTTATACATCCTTCCCTCAACTTGTATAAACTTACCTTCCTGTTTGTTTGCATTTGTGTGTCAGAGGCCATGAACAACGACCAGGAGGTGCAGGGGTTTAAAGATGAAGTTGAAATCCTAGGGAGACAGAAGTAATCCACGGTGGCTTTAGGGCCCAGGCCCAGGTCCAAGAACAACAGCTGGACCCATCAAATGCTTTAGAATAATTATAAATATATCATGGTTCTTTACGCAAATGTGGAAATAATTTCAGTTTTCAATTTCAATGTCATCAATAGAATATTTTTTCTTTGTCATTGTGAGATGCCTTATTTCTTAATCTTTGGCCCCCCAATAAAGGTAGTACTACATACATATTTTGTTAGGGAGAAGTTCAATATATTTAATTGTTTGTATTTCCATTAATTTACCTAAGCCCTATTTTGCCATAATTTAACCATAGCATCTTAATCATTTATTCATCCATTCAACAAACGTTATTAATATAAGCTAGTAAATTATTTGTTGGTTTTATATAGATCAGATTATGAAAATAACAAAAAATGAATTTTCATTTAGAAGGACACAATTAATAGAATGATATGGTTTTGCTATGTTAAGCAAAGATCTCTAGATTTAAATTTAAGGCAAAAAGTTTGTGGTTTGGGTCAGTAAATCTGGTATCACTAACATTGGTTCCTTATTTTTCTAGCTCCCAATTATTTTTTGTTCCATCCTTATTAAAGTTCTTGTTAACAGAGAAAAGTTAAACACTCCACACATCAGGCATTATACTCTGCCCTACACATGAAAGGTGTCAAATAAATATCATTGGGATCTTTGAGAAGTTTTGCAGCCTCTAAATAGTGGGCTTAAGTATAAGAATATTTGATTCCTCTTGCATAGCCTTAGGGGGTCTGCAATGCTCACTGCAGATAACTAACTTCATCACCTGAGTGTAATGAATATAAGTAGTGATGAACAGCACAATGTGCTATTGTTGGATGAAGTAGACATCCATGGATGTCAATTATATTAAGCTGATTGATGGTGCTGTTAAATTCAACCATTTCCTTACTGATTTTCTCCCTGCTGGATCTGTCCATTTCCGATAGAGGGGTGTTGAAGTCTCCAGTTATAATAGTGGATTCATCTGTTTCTCCTTGCAGTGCTATCAGTTTTTGCCTCACATGATTTGATGCTCTTTTGTTAGATGCGTACACCTAAGGGTTGTTATGTCCTCTTGGAGTATTTGCCCCTTTGTCATTGTATAATGCCCCTCCTTGTCCCTGATCACGTACCTTGCTCTGAAGTCTGCTCTGTCTGAAATAAATAGAGGTATTCCCGCTTTTTTTGATTAGTGTTAACAAGGTGTATCTATATCTTTTTCCATCCACTTACTTTTAATCTATGTGTCTTTTTATTAAAAGTGGGTTTCTTACAGATAACATACATTAACATACATTTGAGCCTTGTTTTATTATATGATCATTGGTGTGATTATATCATTGAAATTTAAAGTGGGTATTGATATAGTTGGATTCATATCTATCATATTTGTTACTGGTTTTGATTTTGTCTCCCTTGTTTGTTTGTTTTTTTTTGTCTTCTGTAATTTTTCTGCTCTTTAGATTTGAATTGAGCATTTTATGATTCCATTTTCTCTCCTTTCTTAACATATCAATTATACTTAGTTTTTTCACTTTTTTTTTTTTTTTTTTTTTAGTGTTTGCTCTAGAGTTCACAATATACATTTACAACTAATCCAAGTCTTTTTTCAAAGAACACTATACCACTTAATGGGTAGTGTGAATATCTTATGTTAACAAAATAATCTTAATTCCTTTCTCCCATCCCTTGTATCTTTGCTGTCATTCAATTCAGTTATACATAAGTGTACATAAGCATACATACTGTACATTTGTACATAATTGTACATCATTGAATATATTATTGTCATTATCAGACCAGCGATCTTTTTTTAAACTACTGTCAATTTCACCAGTGTGTCTCAGTTTTCTTTCTTATTTTAACTAAGCTGTTATCTGCTAGATCAGTTAAGCATAAGAAAAATAAGTTTTTATTTAATCTGCACTTATTCCTTCTCTGATGCTCTTCCTTTTCCAAACAATTTAATTTTCCTTCTCTCTGTAGAACTTATTTTGCCATTTCTTGCAAGACAGGTCTACTGGTAACAAATTCCCTTAATTTCTTTTTCTGAGATTAGTCTTTATTTCTCTATCACTTTTGAAGGATAATTTCACAAAGTACAGAATTCTAAGTTGGTGAATTCAATTCTGAAGCATAATTTCAAAGGGTACAGACTTTTCAATACTTTAAGTATTTCACTCCACTTTCTTCTTGCATGTTTTCTGAGAAGTTGGATTAATTCTTATCATTGCTCCTCTATAGGTATGGTGTTTTCCTCACTCCCACCCCTTGGCTTTTTCAAGATTTAAAAAAATCTTTGATTTTCTGAAGTTTGAATATGGTATGTCTAAGTTTAGTTTTTTTCGCCATTTATTGTCTGGTGTTCTCTGAGCTTCCTGGACCTGTGCTTTGATGTCTGACATTAATTTGAGGAAATTCTCAGTCCTTATTACTTTAAATATTGCCTCTTTTCCTTTCTCTCTTGCTTCTCCTTTTAGTATTCTCATTAAGCATATGTTACAATTTTTGTAATTGTCACAAAGTTCTTGGATATTTTGATCTTTTTAAAAAGTCTTTTCTTGATTTGCTTTTTAGTTTTGGAAATTTCCATTGTCATATTCTCAAGCTCAGAGATTTTTTTCCCCTCAGCCATGTCCAGTCTACTAATGAGCCCATCAAAGGCATTCTTCACTTCTGTTACAGTGGTTTTGATTTCTAGCATTTCTTTTTGATTCTTTCTTAGAATTTCCATCTCTCTCCTTATATTATCCATCTGTTCTTGCATGTTGTATACTTTTTCTATTAAAGTCCTTAGCATGTTAGTCATAGTTTAAAAAAAGATTGCTGGTCTGATAATGCCAGCATCCCTGCCATTTCTGACTCTGGCTCTGATGCTTGCTTATTCTCTTCAAACTGCATTTTTTGCCTTTTAGTATGCCTTGTAAGTTTTTGTTGGAAGGTGGACATGTTGTATTGGGAAAAGGGAAGTGTGGTATTTAGGCTCTTAGTAATGTGGTAGCAGGGTGTTGGGGGAGAGGAAGTGTTCTATAGCCCTGTGATTAGATCTCAGTCTTTAGTGAGCCTCTGCCCCTGGACTGTCAATTTCACCAGTGTGTCTCAGTTTTCTTTCTCCTCTTAGATGGGACAGGATGGCTAAAGGGGTCTGGAGTTGGGTGTTTTCCTTTCTCTAGTTAGGCTCTGTTGTAACCCCAACAGGTTTTGCTTTGGTAAAATTGTTTCTCCTGAGGGCAGGCCTTATTAAGAAGAACAGAATGCTCTGGTATATGTCAAAATGGTTCCTTTTCCTCTTCCACTGCCAGAAGCATGAGAGGATTTTTCTTCAATATTCACTGTGAGGAACTGGTAGAGCTCCTGGAGATAAAACAGAAATATGTGGGTGTCCATATAACAGATTCCCTGTGGAGTTTTTAACTCTCAGACTTGTCCATATGGAGTCTCCAGCAATTCTTCAATGATACTTTAGATTTCCCTACCCTGGCACTAGTTCTGGGGGTGGTTTCTGCTTGTGGTTTTCTGCTTCAGTAAGTTGTGAAAGTTGTGATTCTCTTTATCTGCCTGTCTCTCTCTCTAATTTGGGGTAGCTGTTTGCCCTGTGACCTGACATCACTGAAAGATTTTTAAAGAGTTGATTTTTCTGTTTGTTTAAAGTTTTTTTACTTGTTGTGAAGACAGAGTGATAACTTTTAAGCTTCTTTATATGCTGGACTGAAAACTTAAAGTTACTTGTGTGCCTTGAAAGAACAGATTATGTCTAAGTCATCTTTTATATATCCCCTTATGTAATTATCATAGTGCCTCTCATGTAGTTGGTTCTCAATAAATACTTTCAAATGAATGACTAGATATGTGTCTACACTTTCATAAATTTTTCTGTGATGTCTTTCTACTGTTGAAATTCTGTGTTGTTTTGTTTTTTTCTTCCTCTTTCTTAACGTGTGGCAGCTCCATTGTTGCAAGTCTGGACAATCTACAACAATTGAAATATGTAACTGGAACTTGTCCCAACTTCAGTCAGGGCAACTATCCCTTTTTATATGTAACCCAAAGGTCACCTTCTCTAAGATCCATGTTAAGCAGAGGGGGTTTCTGGGGTACTGTTGAGACATCATCTTGGCAGCAGCTTCTCTAGACCTCCTTTTGGAGATCTAAGTGCTGCTGGGGCTTCTTCTCACATTGATACATTAGGAGCTGGAATTCCAGAACTACTGATTCCTTGATGCACCTATCTGAGGCTGGCCTCAGCAGAGGGGTTTTGTAAGAAAAGCTACAATTCTTTTTATTACCTAGAATCTTACCCTTCTCCCTGCTGGACCCCCCTCACATCTCCAGAGCCTTTCTACAGTTTTCATCAACATCACCCAAGGAACAGGAATGATTAATGGTAGTTAGAACAGAAAAGATAGATATTAAATTGATATTATGACTATCCCCCTACTTCAAATGAAAAGAACTAAAAATGTTAAGCTCCACCCACTTCATTTTCTAGTTTTGGTCTGTGACTTGAAGCCTACTTTTTTTTTTTTCTTTTTTTGTGGTCCGCGGGCCCGTCACCGCTGTGGCCTCTCCCGTTGCGGAGCAAAGGCTCCGGACGCGCAGGCTCAGCGGCCATGGCTCACGAGCCCAGCCGCTCCGCGGCATGTGGGATCCTCCCGGACCGGGGCACAAACCTGCGTCCCCTGCATCGGCAGGCGGACTCTCAACCACTGCGCCACCAGGGAAGCCCCTTGAAGCCTACTTTTTGACTTTTGACGGAACTCTACGAAAACCTACATTTTGACTCTCTGCCTGCCCTCGCCCAATCCCACCCCATGGAGTTTGGTCTCCTTAGGATTTGTCTTTCTTTCTACACAAGAAAGTCTTTGATATCATGAATCCTATAGCAGTTCCCACAGCCTGAAATCTCAATTTAGTATGGGAGAGGAAGTACTATGTGAAGTGGTAAAGCTCCAGCAGAAGGGTCTAGGTGGGCTTTTCTACCTTAATTCGATATCCTTTTTAAGTCTCCCTGATAATACAAAGTATTGCTCTGCTCCTTCATTCTTAATGATTGTCAAGTGGCCAAATATTGGATCAGACACTCTCATGTGCCCATACACATCCACACGCAGACACCTTTCCCAAATATGAAAGTGCTAAAGAACAGTAGAGATTCATACTAACTAAATACATTTCCCTAAATATAACCTAACCTGCTGATTCCCATGCCTGTAACCCTCCTACTACCATTTCATACTCAGAGGTCAATAGTGCACAAGGAATGGGTCCATTACCACTCTTTTTTCAAAGTAACAGTCTTATGGATTACCTGCCACTTGATGGCTGTCTTGGCATGGTCTTGAAGTTACACTTTCCTGTAGCTTATTCCATCTCAGATTCGGAGTTTAATCTGTCACCTACGGTAATCTCTGGAAATGGAAAGGAGAAAAATAAAGAGATCTGTTTTGTTTCTGTTCAAGCAAATCCCCCAGAAGTCAGGATGTAGATGTTCTTTCTGTTGATGTTTAAAATCTACTGGATAAGATAATTTATAAGAGAGCTTCTGATGTATGATTTTATGTTTCTAAGTGTTACAGAAATGTTATACCTTATTTTGAATCTTATTTAAACATGTGAATTTGATTTTGGACCAAAGCCATTTCAATGCATTTTGTTTCTCTTTTACAAGTATTTCATTGGATGCTATATTCATAAATTTTTAATAACTTCAAGTGTTCTAAAAGTTAGTGGTCTAGCTGTCTAATTTGAGTGCAATTTGATTTTACCTGAACAAATACTTTATTGAAGTTGTTCTTTACTATGCTGGTAATTTTCTTATGTCTTAAATATATAGCCACTCCTTCCTTCAAAAGACCAAAAATTGGGTGGTCCTGATGATGTAGTACTGCCAATTTTAGCATTCAGATTGCCACTTTTATTTGCTGCCAGTACTGCACATGCCTTGCATAAAGAACAGACCCTGTTACCTAGCATTGGCAACTTCCCACTCTAGTACCTGCCAGAAATGAAATTGCTATGCGTCACACTGATATTCCTTGTAAGTGTGTTTGAATCCTATGCTCCAGCCTTACTGAAGCGCTTTGCATTCCCAGGATACAGACTGCTTTCTAATGACTCCATGACTTTCACACATTGCTCGCTTAGCCCAGATGTCACATTCCACCTCTCAATCCCACTCTCCATCACCTTCTGCACCTGCATAACTCCTTATCCTTCAAAACTCAGCTCAGATGTCATAGCCTTTGGGAAGTTTTTCAATCCTACTCTCTCCTTCAAGTCTGGATTGAATGTCCATCCTGCAATCATACTTACACGTAATTACCTGCCTTTGCATGTTTACAGTTTTGTAAATCTCTCTCCTAATTTGTGAGCCTGATGATCTTAGGCATTAATGCCGTTTATGTCTATATTGCCAGCACATAGTAGATGACCAGTTAAAATTTAATGAACTGATGGGAATATTGCTTGTGGATACTTATCTGAGTATTCATTCTGGTTTTTTTGTCGTATCTGGATGATGTATGCAGAGCTTACTGTTATGCTAAGTTACCCACAAATTCTATAGAAAAGACTTTTTTATTTCTTAAAATATTTGCATCTTATTCTAGAACTATTATCATTGTTGTTATTATTATAAGTGTGCGAGGGATGGACATTGACAATTATTGGTCATCTGTTGTTTGCTAGATATTCTGCTAGGTGCTCAGTATATTTTCTCATTTAACGCTTATGATGATCCTTTAAGATTGGTTTTTATTGTCTTCATTTTATAATCGAGGACCTAGACACTAAAAGATATTAAGTAATTTTTTCAATTTCATATCTGCTAAGTGGCAGAGCCAGGATTTGGATTCTAGGTCTATCAATTATTTAGAGCTCCTACTTTTTTCACTATGCATGTTGTATTTATATAGATGCATGTGAAGTGCTCATGAATACTGTAAGAACATCTTCATGTATGGAAATAGCATTAAAAGAGTGATTCATAGAGTGGTTAGCTCAGTCACCAAGCCTTCTGTACTGCCCAGTTTACCTAAGTAGCTATTTAGTTTTAAATATATTTGGCTTTAAACATGTCCATTAAACAATAACAGAGTGAGCATTTTCAAAAACTATACTGCTATAAAAATAAAGTCTCCTGGGTACTTTGAGAATTACAGCAAATTAATAACAACGCTTAAACTAAAAGTTACATTTGATATCACACACACAAAATCCATACATGTTAAACCATCAAGATAGAGCTTTGCTTTAAAAAAAAAACCCTCTTGTGTTATTAAGGGATCACTTTGGAATTCTCTGAAAATATGATATTACGTCTCTGCACAGTGTCCAAGATACAGGATCTGGTTTGCACATTTGTGACAAATCTCTTCCCAGAGCTGAAAAACAATTTGTTTCTGTCATCAGAGGGTTAAAGAAGCAGTTTTCTTCCTGTGCTGTTGGGAGAATTTTTTTTTTTTTCCTGAGAGATCAGGGAAATGCATCAGAAGAGAAGATTACTCGCATTTACCCCAGTGCTACTAAAACAGTTGTTTGTTTTTTCTCTCTCCAGTGTAGAAGCCTTTCCTATTCTTTACTTACCAAAGAAATTGAAGAAGTGCTTCTATGCCACCACTGCTGACTCAGTTCTCTGGTTTCCCCCATATTAATCAGATTTTAACTTGACTTTATGGGGGCCTTTAGTTCAAAACTCAGCTGAATTTGGTGGTCCTTCCTCAAGTCTTTGTGGACATTTGCCAATTTTGTAAAACTACTACAGAGTTGAACAGACTTTTGCATTCTTGGCAAGATTCCACCTCTAAGAGATCTGGGATAAGAACAAAAATAACACTACATAGAGAATAGAAAAACGTTGGTGGAAATGGGACAGAGTAGTTTATATCATATACTTACTCATTTTTCTCTGCTCTGTAATTATATGAATTTTTCAGGTTATATTAAACATAAAATTTACCTTCTTTGGAACTACTATCATTTTTCTTTTTTTCGAGGGTAAGTATTTTTAATAAGGAGATATTTGTGTATTAGTTTTACTTAAAAATTTAATATAGACTGAGGAGGAATATTCAAGGGATAAAAATTAAATTTGCTTTTTTAATAGATAGCATAGCAAAATAGAAATGTTGGCTTTTATAATTTATTCACCTATTTGGATAACCTTTGAAGGCATCAGGGAAGAAAAATTCTATAGCGTTTCATATTTAAATTCATTAATAGTAACAATG
The DNA here is from genome assembly GCF_011762595.2 of Tursiops truncatus. Lineage (NCBI taxonomy): Eukaryota > Metazoa > Chordata > Mammalia > Artiodactyla > Delphinidae > Tursiops > Tursiops truncatus. The sequence goes on from NC_047038.1 coordinate 30,612,828, forward strand.
ACAAAAATAATTATCATTTTTTGAGCACTTTTTTTAAATATTTGTTTTATTTTATTGATTGATTTTTTTTTTTTTTTTGGTTGCTCCGGGTCTTAGTTGCAGCCGGTGGGCTCCTTAGTTGTGGCATGCAAACTCTTAGTTGTGGCATGCGTGTGGGATCTAGTTCCATGATCAGGGAACGAACCCGGGCCCTCTGCATTGGAAGTGCGGAGTCTTTAGCCAGTGCACCACCAGGGAAGTCACCCGGATCCTTTTTTCTGATCCATTTCTTCCAGGGTCATAAACTCCTTTAGGTTGATGCTCTGTGAGGCCTATTCTTTTGAGCTATCCTATTTTGTTTCTCTCAGCTGAGTTGTTGAGCACTTATTTAATTTTTTTTTTTGTTTTTTTTGTTTTTTTTTGCGGTATGCGGGCCTCTCACTGTTGTGGCCTCTCCCATTGCGGAGCACAGGCTCCGGACGCGCAGGCTCAGCGGCCATGGCTCACGGGCCTAGCCGCTCCACGGCATGTGGGATCTTCCCGGACCGGGACACGAACCCGTGTCCCCTGCATCGGTAGGCGTACTCTCAACCACTGTGCCACCAGGGAAGCCCTAATTTTTATAAATGGAAACTTTTTTCAGTGTTTTACATATATCATTTTATTTAATTGTCACAAGAATCCTATGAGTATTAATTAACTTATTTACTTTTTCCAAAAGAGGCAAATGAAGACCAGAGAAGTTAAGAAACTTTCCTAAGGCCACACAGTATTTCAGTTAGTATGCTTCTGATGACAAGAAAACAAAACGATAGGGGTATTTACTATCTTACCTAACTATATGTCCAGAGGTAGAGGTACTCTAGGGTTGATTAAGTCAATGAGATCATCAAAGACCCATTTTCTTTCCATCTGTCTACTTTGCTGTCCTTAGCAAATTGTCTTGCCCTCCTAGACCAGCTGCCCTTTAAGATGGTTGCTATATTTTCCTATATATGGTTGCCTATTTACCATAGGCAGAAAACTTTGTCACCAGACAGAAAGAAAAAGGGAAAAGCCCTTTTCTCCGCTCTCTTTTTAAGAAAGAGGAATCCCTTGCTGCAAACTCTACAGGCAGTCTTGTGCTGATGTCTCATTGGCTGGAATCGCATTATATGCTCAGGCCTAAACCAATCACCAGGAAAAGAGAAAAATCCCACAGGATTGGCCTACTCCAAAGACTCACTCCCTGGGGTGAAATAGAAATAGAAATAGACCCTCAGAGGAAAGTGAACAAAATGGGACTTTGTTAACAAGGAAGATTAACGGGCAGGGGGCTTTGGCCTCTGGAGAGGTGGCCAACAATGTCTGCCATGCGCAGCTAACAATTTGTGGCTTGAAATCCAAGTCCAAGCAGGCTGCTTCTTCTTAGCCTGTGCTCTTAGCCACCTTGCTGTGAAAAGTTTGATGTTAGGTTCTAAAGCAGTTTTCTCTAATCTTCCATAAAAATCACATATTCTCAAAAAGCAAACGAGCATAATTTTCAAACAGAGGAATTTGGGGTAAAGGAAATTTTCACTCCATAATTCACCATATTTGTTATGGTCAGACAAGCTTTAGCTTGAAAAGGACATATGTGCCTTAATGTACCTTAAGAAAAGTAGACTGTGGTCACCATCTTGATTCCCATGATAAGAAGTAAATCACTAGAGAATGGGTTTGGAGAATAGGGAGGAGTCTCAGGCCTCATTTAAATATCCTGAAGATCTTCCATAAGCTCCAACAGAGATTATTGCCCATGTTTATTCATAAGAAAATGGAAATATAGTGAGATGATTGAATGTTTACTACTAAATCAATGCAGTCATTTATTTACTATTTCTTTAATTCACTCAATAAATATTTATTTAGTGCAAATAAAAACAAGAAGATTAGGTAAAAGGGAGTAAGACAACAACAGGCAAACAGAAACTGGAGAGAATAAACAGAAACCTGGGGAAACCATAATCTTAATCTCAAAGATTAAATATGAGATTCTTCCAGCGTATTGAAACATGAATGTCTTTAGTCTTAAGGGAATATTCACTGTAGAAAAATGACACTGAAAAATATATTTTTTCAATCATTATGTGTTAAGCATTAAGCATCTACTGTATTCCTGACATTATTTGGTATCGATCATGTAAAATAAATGTCAGTAGTACATTCTTCCTTTAAAGAGCTTATAACCTAATGAAGGGGACAAGTAAACACTGTTACAACACTATGAAAGCTATATAACAGAATTTATTTAAAGCCTAAGAGTTACTGACACTGGGAAGATCAGGGATGGCTTCACAAAGGAGTATCATGTTTGAGCTGAGGCTGAAAGAATAATAAGAATTTTGCCAGGAGATCTAGCCATTACCCAACTGGCTGAGGCCAAATCTAGACTGGAAGCACTGGGCTGTACTCACCAAAGTGTATCCATCAGAGAAGTTCCAGAAGAAGGGTTCCAAAGCCAAGACAGAAAGGGCACATTACTGGCTTGTTACTGAGCCAGAAAACAGAAACATAAAGTAGTCAATTCCTGCTGGATGCAGAGAAGTAGAAGGGAGGACATGCCACACAGAATGAACAGTAGGTGCAAAAATATAGCACAGTACATTAAGGAAACACAATTATGGCTGAATAAAGATGCCACATGTAGATGTACAAGGAGAGGTTGGATGAAAATAAGGAACAGCGGCCATGGAAAGATTTTGAAGGGCTTACTGTGACATGCGAAAGTTCTGAACTGATCCTATACATGAGGAATCCTTGAAGGATAAATGTTCTCAGCTTTAAATTTTGGAAGGATCACTCTGGAGATGATTTGGAGGTAAATTTCAGGGAGATGGGATTGTAGTCATGGAGACCAGGTAGGATGCTGTTGCAATAGTGCAGACAAGAGCAGATGAAGGGCCAAGCTGAGACAGTGGTAGTAGATATGGAAGCGGGGAAGAAGAACATATGTTATCCAGTCTTTACAGGTTTGAAAAACCTATTAGATGAGGTGACACTAAGAGTCAAGGGTATATCTCCGATTTCTTGATAGATATTGGTGCCGTTACTCTTGATTGCAATTAGAGGATGAATAGGATAGGAGCAGGATAAGTTGGGGGAGTGTGAGTGTGAGTTTGAGGCGAGGAATGGGGAGGAGTGAAGGAATAATCTGAAAAGTTCAGTTTTGTGCAAATTGTATTTGAGGCATTTGGAGAATTTGGCCCTGTGAAATTGGTGATATTTACCTGGAGATCAGGAATGATATGTAGCTTAAAGCTACAAATTTGGGAGGCATAAATATTTAGGTTGAGCCATAGAGGTAGGTAAACTCCAGCAAGAAAAACAGCAGAGAAGCGTGTAAACGATATGAACTTTGAGAAACATTAATGTTCCAGGGACAGTGAGAAAAAGTGGAGTGAGTCTATAAATCACAAATGAGATTATGGAAACCAAGAGTTAAGAAATTTCAAGGTGATCACAAAAACATAAGCATGACAGAGAGTAAGTAAGGTTTCCTGGAAGAGCACCAGCTGCATATTAACCCTAGGGGACAGACCACAAATCACTGATTTGGTACTTTTTAGGAGAACATGGTTTCCTCCAGCCTTGTGATTCAAGAGTGTTAGGAAACACGGCCACTAGTTAATATCAGAAGAAACAATAATGAATACTATTTAATGCTTTATTTAAAATTATCTTAATGAAGGATAGAGGACTGAAGGGGAATTACTTATAATGTAACAGAAAGGTCCAAAGTGGGATGGTGCTAATAGTTCCTGGTCAACAGAAAGTAAGTAATGAATAGCTATAGGTTGACAAGAATAGAGAAGGGGGAAAATGCAATGGGTGCTTGCTTGAATCTCTGAGCGCTCCTGGAACGAAGCTTGCAGTGCCCCTGTCCTTTGTGGTGGGTGTCCTGAGCATTCTCAATAGCACACGCTCACCACTGAACGGTAGAACCAGGAGTTTCCTCGAATTTGTACCTTAAAGGAAGCAATGTGGTGTGGTTGGAAGGACAAGAAACACAAAAGACATGGACATATGTTGATATCTGACATAGAGTCTGCATAGAAATAAATATAACCTAAGCACAGTATTTCATTCTCTCTCCAAGGACAAAAGTTGGCAGTTTTTAACCTAAAGTGTAAAGTTAAAAAAAAATGTTTCCTACCAAATGCTATAAATAATTATCTATAGTCTCACATAAGATAGAAATTTTATGAAAATTAGTCATGTACATAAATAGGTTTTTATGGTATGTTGAACATTTATGTTGATACTTTTCAGATTTATATTTTAAAAACAAAAGGATGGAAGAGTTGATCAGGAAGAGTGAAAGTAATTTAAGAAAAAATGTTCTTATACGTTGATCCCTTTCTCTGATCAGTGGTAAGCTATATACCCATGAGAGACCCATAATGAGAAAAAGAACAAGGAGCTTGGATTTATTTTAAAGTATGTCTTTGTTTTAATAAGTCATTAGTAGTCATATTGATGGCCCGGTTTTATGTAAAGGCCATCAGTTTCTGATATTGTTACTATGACTTTAGAGATGTCAGCATTATTCTCTGAATAGGGGCTGGTATCACTCTCTGCTCCGTTTATTTTAGGTGAAGTGGCATGATGAAAGGGGAGGGATACCTGACCTTCATCTCTTCTGTTTTCCTCTCCCCACACCTGACATTTCCATGTTTCACTTGGCAACAGTGGAAAAAAAAAATTATCTTGCTATATGAAAAATGGTTTGTTTTCTTCTCTCAGTAGAAATAGATGAAAAATTTTATATTAGCTCAAGGGAACTATAATACATATTACTCACTTCTGAATTGTTATGTTGAGGTATATACTTTAAAATATCTGGTCGTCTTTGAGGGTGAAATGGGGGTGAAATCTGTAAATAACAGACTTTGTGGAAAATAACTCTTGGAGTTCTCATTAAGACAAGAAACCTAGAAAAAAAATCTTTCCTTGGGAATTTCATGGAGGCAGGGGGAAAGTGTTTTTAGTAACAGCTTCATTTTCTTTAATATCACTTTTTGTCTAAATTGTTTCATTGGGACTTATGGTAAGTACTGAGTCTATCATTAGGTTTTACACTAAACTAAATTAAAAAAAAACTTTTGTTGGAGCACTTATTAAACTCTAAAAGGATATTGAGAATTATACATGCATATAGTCCCAAAATGAAATTTTGCTGCATTTAGGTGAGAACTTTTAACTCCTACTCTTTAATATATTCTGTCCACTGTTGATAAGACCAAATGCTTTTAGTTGTATCCTTCCTGTGTAACATTTTTTATTGATTTATTTTATTTTATTCTTTAAATTTATTTTATTTTTGGCTGCGTTGGGTCTTTGTTGCTGTACGCAGCCTTTCTCTAGTTGCAGCGAGCGGGGGCTACTCTTCGTTGCGGTGCTCAGGTTTCTCATTGCAGTGGCTTCTCTTGTTGTGGAGCACGGGCTCTAGGAGTGTGGGCTTCAGTAGTTGTGACACATGGGCTCAGTAGTTGTGGCTCGTGGGCTCTAGAGCACAGGCTCAGTAGTTGTGATGCACAGGCTTAGCTGCTCCGTGGCATGTGGGATCTTCCTGGACCAGGGCTCGAACCCCTGTCCCCTAAATTGGCAGGCGGATTCTTAACCACTGCGCCACCAGCGAAGTCCTATTATTGATTTTCTATAGTTTCTGAAATAGCTGAATACCTCTTCAAGGTATTCACGTGTCATGAATAATACTATAAAGTAGCGGTGATGAAAAAGCATATCAGTCTTTAAGGCCAGTCTCTCATAAAATATAGTTTCAGAATTTCATAGATTTCCCTTTTTGGGGGACAAATTTTAAGGTAAAGAAAACTCTCAAAGTAAATATAAATGTCAATTTTTAAAATTTTAAGTAGGTGTCGTTTATGCAAAAGATGAGGCATGAAGAATTGAAGTAGAATTTCACTGCCCATCTTTCTCAAAATTTAAAAAATATGTCATATGTCACTGTAACAATAATCTGTAATATGATATTCTGGGATGGGACTGGGGGGGCATAGAAGAAAGAAAATATTGTATAATTCACTGCTGTGTTAAAAATTTATGTTTTTTTATAGAGAGGTTAAGAATGTCCCTTCTCCTGTATTTTCATTGCAATTGCATGAGAGATATCACTCACACTAAAAATGAAGAAGACCCAAGCAGTTCATTCATTAAATGCAATAAGGGATCATGTCTGCCATCCTGGGAAATAAAATATTCTTGAATAAAATTGGTAATTAGAATTGTTAAAGAGTAAGGTAGTTTTGACAGAAAATTTCTTCTAGAAATTTCTTCTAGAATTAACCATATTCAATAAATGGAAATAAAATTGATAGGTTTTATGGAGGAAGCTGAAGTGTATTTAAAAGGAAAAGCCGCTGCTTGGTACATTAAAGTTTGCTGAAGAGGTTTTGGGGTTTTGCTTAATATCTTTACCTTCTGCTTCCTTGAGAAAACCAGCCTTAAGGACAAGTATCAGAGCTCTTCCTAGGGTCATTTTACACTCTTTAAAACAAGGAAAATGGCATATTTCCAAGTAGAGGAGACTTATTTTCATAGGTCTTCATTTCACCTTTTCATACCTCTCCATTTTTCCTTTTGTTATGTATTGTGAGATTATCACAAAATTATTTGTTTCCTCCAATTTCTTTGTCATTTAGTTTGAATAAAATGAGCAGAATTTTACCTTTTTTAATAGAATTTTTTGTCATAGACAGTTACAAACAAATGCAAAAGTATAGAGACTAGCTTAATGAAATTAATTTCTCCTCAACCAGCATGAACGATGATCAATATATGGCCTGTATTCCTACCTACTTCCTCCCAATGCCAGGATTATTTTGAAAAAATTCAAGATAAAATATTTCGTATGCAGGTAGTTCATTATTTATCTCTAAGAGTTTAGGACTCTTTCTCTGCTGTAATCACAATACTGTCATGGCATCCAATAATTAGCAATAATTTCTTAATATCACCGAATACTCAGAAGTATTTTCAATTCCTTGATTTTATATAAATTTTTAGCATTTCTTTTGTTTGAATCAGGATCCAAACTTTTTGCAATTGGTTGCTATGTCTCTTAAATTTTTTTTCATCTGTAGTTTGCCTCTCTATCTCTTGTTTTCTTTGTTCCTGTTGGTGAAGAAATTAGGTAATATCCCTGTAGTTTCCCACAGTCTGGATTTTGTTACTGCATTCCCAAAGGTGTTTGTTAATGTGTCCCTCTGTTCCCAGTATTTCCTTCAACTTGGTAGTTAGAGCTAGAGGCTTGATCAGAATTAAGTTCATGTTTTGGTAAGACTATATCATAATGGGAGTTTCGTGCTTCTGCTGGGAAATAAATAATATCTGATTTTTGCTCCCTCTAATCTGACTTAGATGAACATTCAGTGGAACTGTCAATTCTTTAGGGATTGCAAAGTTAAAGTGATTTTCTAATTTTAGTATTCTTTTTTCACTTATTAGTTGGAATATTTCTAGAAAGAAGAACTTCCTATCATCGTCTATTCAAGTTATGCTGAGCTACAATTTCTATAGAAAAGGAAGGATTCATGCCTAATTCTTTCCCTCTATTTATCAGTGTTCAAAATAATGAATTGTTTTCCTAGCATCTGCCCAATGTCTGTGTGTGTGTGTTTTAATATCATTAAAAACTCATAAATTCAATGTGTCAATACTTTGTAGTTATTATCTTTGTTAGTGCTTAATTCACCCCATCTTTTATCCATATTGGCTACTGAGCCCTTTCACAGAACTCTGATAACTTCCTTGCTACACAGTATGACAAAATTCTACAGGTTCCTCTTGACCATTTCCTATCCCAGACCTAAACTTAGACATTTATCCAAGGAATTCTAGTTCCTTTCAGTGGCAAGTGGTATTTCAATACCAACATTCTTGGGTTTTTGGTGTTTGGGGGAGAACAGTTACTTTGAAATTTGTTTGCTAATTTTAAAAAATGTAGATATGTGGTTATGTATGCAAATAAAATATTGGTGTTTTATAGCCTCATTGCATGACTTTAGATGTGATCCTAAAAGGTAGGTGACAAATAAATTTTTAGCACAGACTGTGAGTGCATAATGTAAGGTGAGGCAGAAAATAAAAGTATTTGGTAACGTTGCCAAAAGCAGTGTTCCCCAACCTTTTTGGTACCAGGGACCAGTTTCGTGGAAGACAGTTTTTCCATGGACGGGGGTGGGGTGGGGGGGATGGTACAGGAGGTAATGCGAGTGATGGGGAGCAATGGGGAGCGGCAGATGAAGTTTTGCTCCCTTGCCCGCCGCTCACCTCCTGCTGTGTGGCCCTGTTACTAAGAGGCGGCGGACCAGTACTGGTCTGCGGCCTGGGGGTTGGGGACACCTGGCCAAAAGGAATGTAGGTTGCAAAGTCCTGCTGAATTTGTCTAGAGAGTTAACATTTTGTCATGCAGGTTTGATTGTGAAACCATCATTTAAAAAGTATAATTGTGTGCTAAGAAAAAGAATGAGCTTTTTATGAAAACAAATATTTAGATCATGATCTCTTGTTTTACATAGTTGATTGAAGTTAATGGAATTAGATGTCTTTGTAGTACCCTCTGGGGACAAGAATGAGAGTTTTAGAACATCAGTTTATTTCTATGGTTCTTTTTAAAATATTTATGTATTTATTTATTTTGGTTGTGCTGGGTCTTAGCTGCAGCACACAAGGATATTCGTTGCGCTATGCGGGATCTTTAGTTGTGGCATGTGGGTTCTTAGTTGTGGCACGCATGCGGGGTCTAGTTCCCAGACCAGGGATCTAACCTGGGCCCCCTGCATTGGGAACACAGAGGCTTGCCTGCTGGACCACCAGTGTAGTCCCTCTATGGTTCTTAATTAAAATTCTTTTGTTAAGGAATCTTTTGTTTCTTAAATGGTAGTGCTGTTACCAAGCCAGTGTGAAAGTTCAGTATTTACATGACTTGTAAGTATTTATTTAAATACAGAGCAAAATGACAGATTTAAACCTAAACATAATGATAATTACATTAAATGTTAAATAGTCTGAACACCCCTAATTAAAAGGCAGATATTATCATACTGGATAAATAGCAAGACTCAACCATATATATTTTCAGAAATTCAGTAGAAATATAAAGAAAGCTGGAGTGGCTATTTTAATATTACACAACATAGATTTAAAAAAATTGAAGTATAGTTGATTTACAATGTTGTGTTAGTTTCTGGTGTACAGCAAAGTGATTCAGTAATCCATATATATATTCTTTTCCACTATGGTTTATTACAGGATACTGAATATAGTTCCTTGCGCTATGCAGCAGGACCTTGTTGTTTATCTATTTTATATATAGTAGTTTGTATCTGCTAACCCCAAACTCCTAATTTATCCCTTCCCCCCTCCCCTTTCCTCTTTGGCAACCATGCGTTTGTTTTCTGTGTCTGTGGGTCTGTTTCTGTTTTGTAAATAAGCTCATTTGTATCATACTTTAGATTCCACATATAAGTGATATCGTATGGTATTTGTTTCTCTTTCTGGCTTTCTTCACTTAGTATGACAATCTCTAGGTCCATCCACGTTGCTGCAAATGGCATTATTTCATTCTTTTTTATGGCTGAGTAATAATCCATTGTATATATGTACCACATCTTCTTTATCCATTCATCTGTCAATGGACATTTAGGTTGCTTCCATGTCTTGGCTATTGTAAATAGTGCTACTATGAACATAGGGGCGCATGTATATATCTTTTCAAATTAGAGTTTTCTCTGGATATATGCCCAGGAGTGGAATTGCTGGATCCTATGGCAGCTCTGTTTTTAGTTTTTAAAGGAACCTCCATACTGTTCTCCATAGTGGCTGTACCAATTTACATTCCCACCAACAGTGTAGGAGGGCTCCCTTTTCTCCACACGCTCGCCATCATTTGTTATGTGTAGACTTTTTTTTTTAACCTGACTTGTTACTGTTTATTTTTTTTTTTTACTTTTTCATTTAATAGATTTACAATGTTGTGTTAGCTTCAGCACAGTACAGCAAATTGAATCAGTTATACATATACTTGCTTTTTTTTTTTTTCGATTCTTTTCCCATATAGGTCATTACAGAGTATTGAGTAGAGTTCCCTGTGCTATACAGCAGGTTCTTATCATTTATAGACTTTTTAATGATGACCATTCTGACCTGTGTGAGGTGATACCTCATTGTAGTTTTGATTTGCTTTTATCTAATAATTAGTGATGTTGAGCATCTTTTCATGTGCCTATGTCTTCTTTGGAGAAATGTCTATTTAGGTCTTCTGCCTATTTTTTGATTGGGTTGTTTGATTTATTGTTACTGAGTTATATGAGCTGTTGGTATAGTTTGGAAATTAAATCCTTGTTGGCTGCATTGTTTGCAAATATTTTCTCCCATTACATAGGTTATCTTTTTGTTTTGTTGATGATTTCTTTTGCTGTGCAAAAGCATATAAGTTTAATTAGGTCCCATTTGTTTATTTTTACTTTTATTTCTATTGCCTTGGGAGACTGACCTAAGAAAGCATTGATACAATTTATTTCAGAGAATATTTTGCCTATGTTCTCTTCTAGGAGTTTTATGGTGACATGTCTTATATTTAAGTCATTTTGAGTTTATTTTTGTGTATGGTGTGAGGGAGTGCTCTAACTTCATTGATTTACATGCGGCTGTCCAACACCATTTGATGAAGAGACTTGTCTTTTCTCCATCGTATATTCTTGCCTCCTTTGTCGAAGATTAATTGACCATAGGTGTGTAGGTTTATTTCTGGGCTCTCTATTCTGTTCCATTGATCCATATAGGCAAAACAGATTTTGAAACAAGGAAGATTATCAGGGTTACAGACATATTTAATAATGATAAAAGTGTCAATTCATCAAAAGGACATAAAAATTCTAAAGTATGTGCAACTAGTAACATAACTTCTAAATATTTGAGGCAAAAATTGATAGAACTGCAAAGAGACAATAGAAAAATTTTACAGTTTCAGTTAAAGATTTTAACACTCCTTTCTCAGAAATTGATAGAACAGTTAGGCAGAAAATCAGTAAGGAAATAGAAGACCTGAAAAACACTCTCAACCAACTTGATTTTATTCATCTTTGTAGAACATTCCACCCAACAGAAGAACATGCACCAGCTAGACTATATTCTGAACCATTTAACAAGGTTCAATAAATATAAGAGGATTGAAACCATACAGAATATATTCTTTGACCATAATGGAATGAAGTCAGAAATTAATAAAAGAGAGATGTCTGAAAATTAGACAACACATTTCTAAATTGTACAGTTTAAGATAAAAATCACAAGATAATTAAATACATGCTTATCCACCTGTGTAAATGACTTTTATGCATTTATAGTTTTATATATCACATTCTACATATAAATACATATGTGCATGCATGCCTTTAAAGTTGAAAGTTTCATACGTGGTTGAGCTTATTTGAAATAAATGGAGTTAGAATAATTAAACGTGACTGATGGATTTCTATAGGGCAAACACAATAATCATGTTGTGATTCTGTATGATGGAAAGTGCTCCCCCTAAAGAAATTAATTCCCAAATGGATCAAAATATCACAAAAATAGAAATGCAGAGCATTTCATGTTACTCTTTAAGCTTTTAATAAAAATGATAGCCTAGATACATGTAATGAGTTGTTATTTATAGAATGAAGTTCACTGAACTCTTGGTTGTGGGTTTTTGCAGGGGATGCGGAAGAACATTTCAGCAGTAGCTCAATCAGTTCAGGGTGTGTAAAGGGGAAACCTAAGAAAAGTATTGAAAGGGTCTCAGCTTTGTGAAAGAGACAGCCAGATGAGTAACCTCTGTTTGCTTTCCATGATGGGGAGAGTATGTCGTGAACGAGATGATAAACATATGGAATAAATTACTGGGAAAGGCAACTGGAGGAGAGCATAGATGAATTCAAGAAACACCTAGACTTGTTTCTAGGGAAAGGGAATTGATGAGTCTGGGAAAGCAGGAGGGTTGTATTGGCTTCTGCAAACAAAGTGGTTACATTGAGAAAGATGTGGTTTTTTCCTTTTGCACAATTTTTACATTTTTATGTACCTTCAATCTCTATTTTAAAGAATATCCTCCCCACCCCCAAGTCACTGTTTTTGACAAACAATTTCTTTTCAACTTTATCTTCCAAGAGGTCAGATTAGCTTAGGTTTGGAGCATCAAAAACTATTTACTTTAACTGTTTTAGCAAACTTTGCTGCTTACTGCGCTTTTATTCACTCACCTGGAATTATTGAGGGGTTGGCTTTACCTGTGCATTCCTCCTCAGCCTCTACCTTTCCAATTGTTATTACGGCTAAGTCACATAGTGTTTGACAAAATATGTTGAATGTGTATGGTTCTTCCTGACTCCCTTTGGATTCTATTTTGAAGTATTTCCAAATTGTGCAGGGCAATTTCATGATGTAAACAACATAGTCTCGTCACACTTTAAAAGGAAATTATGAGTTGTCTCCCATTCCTCTTATAGTCCAGTTAGATCTTCATTAAAGCCCCTCTGAAGTAGTCTAATTTCCCTGCAATGCTGACTCTAGAATTCTGAGACCAGAAATAGCTATACAGGGTATCGCATGCATTGTCATTCTTCAGTGTTACCTCTGAAACTCTGCACCTTATGAAATAAATCTTCCTAGAGTCATTTGTATGGAAGTTCATGATTAGCAGTAATGGTTAGAAGTTAACATTTTTCTCTGGAGAAGATAAGCTTGTTGTTAAAGGTGTCAAAGAGATTTTTATAGACATTTTCATTCTTTAGGTCTAAAAATGCTAGAGGGAAAATAAGCAGCCACCCTCATCTTGCAATATTGTTTTAAAGTTTCCTTAGTCAACTTTAAGGTGCTGCATATAATTTAAATCTAATTTAAACTTAAATTTTGCTGTAAATAGTCTTGCCCTCATAGATGTGATTATATAGGCTGCATTCCTGCCCCCTCCCAAAGATTCCTTTATTATCATGCAAGTTTCTTTTGTTCTCATAATTTCTTGAATTTTTTTCTCACCATTTATTTGTGACCTTATGTATAAATATGCCATTTGTAATATAGCCAAAGCATCACATTCATGGAAGTTAAACAGGACTTTTGGTAAAAATAGAATACTGTATTTTTGCCTTCTCTTTTATATTAAAAAATAGCTGCATGTAACATTAATTATATGTTTGCCTCTTGTCTAGAAATTCAAATACTTCAGATGGAAATCTGCTTAATACTGGCTTTCCCAACATAACCTTTATGTTAACATAGATTTCTAGTTCCGTATTTATTGTTAAATCTTCCTTTCCCAAGCAAAGCAATTATTCTCCTGACTATCTCTCTGTAAGATTCTACAAAAGATACAGGTTAGAAGTTTTGACTAGACTATAGTTTTCCTACTGTATGTAAAACCTCTTAAAGGAAAGCATCTTATTAAAGATATTTAGATCATTAGAAAATAGTGTGAAATAATAATAGAGTTAACATTTATCCTGCATTTGTTGTGATCCCTGTAGACCCTGAATTCTTTATAGGGGCCACCTCCTTTGAAGTAGTTTATGTTATCACACCCATTTTACAGATAAGGAGACTGAGTTTTCATGGGTTGAGTAGCCTAACCAATATCACAAAACTGATAAGTAGTTGAGACAGAAATGACTCAAGACAGTATGATTCCAAAATCCATACTTTTAATCACTAGCTAATATGGCATCTACATTATTTCATTTGCATTTCTAATCTCTCAAATTTTGTGATTAACAGTGATTATATAAATGTCCTGTGCTTGAAGTAGGTTGGGAAGTAGGGGTCCTTTTTTTTTTTTTAATCTTGATGAATTATACTTCTTGCTATCAGTTGAAATCACCTGACCTAGACAATACAGTTATTTAAATTAGTGAAGAAAATGAATATAAATAGAGAAGAGTGATGAAGACGTCAGTGATCAAAGTTTTGTTTTATTTTTCTCTGAGAATAAGAGGGTTTAATTATTACTCAGAAAGTGAAAATGATTCATAATATCAAAGATGTTTGAATTATACTTAAAATAAATTGCATCTACCACACAGGAAAATATTTACTCAAATAAATAGGACATCATCTTATCCAAAATGTTATAACTGCATGGATTATGGGGCTTCTCACTTGAAGCAAGTGCTGGTATCACAAACAGAAACACCCACTTGTCCAGAGATATGGATTCTTGGTCCCTGGTCTCCCCGTATTTTACAGCACCTCTGCTTAAGCATCAGGTTCTGCATCAGGTTACTGGGGGCCTTCCTCTGGCTCATAGCTGCTTATCTGCAAGACAGCTTGGGTCTTAGAAACTAGGTATCAGCTTAAGCAATTTAACACTTCCTTGTCTGCTTAGAGAAAAGTAGCGCACCATAAATCTAGGAAGATTTCAGGAGGTATACGATATTGATGAAGGGTCACAAAAGTGCTGTCTAGAGCAACGAAAAGACCTCCGTGTATCTGCATTCAGATAGCAATGGAAACAGTTTACTGAAGCAGAGACTTTCACAAAATTGATACGCCATCTGTGCCTGCTGAATGTTATTGCTTCATCATTCAAATAATTGTTATTTATATCTTAAAAAGTGCAACTTGTTGTTTATCTAAGATAATCTACTTTCAGTGAACATGGTTCTCCTGTCAGCCACTGCTCCCACAATCAGGCAGGGGAAAGAGCTCTTTACTGGGAGCTGTGCAGTTGAGTGTCATTCTGTGACAGGCCTCTTCTTTGGCTGGTGTGTTTACATAAAATTAAAAACAGGAGAAGCTGAACTTAGTTAACTAGTTGGCAAATGGAATTTTAAATCTATACGACTGTTAGTAATAAAAATAACAATAATAATAAAGCAGGTCTCTTAGTAGTGAACTAGAAGAACAAGTTTTATTCTTTGCTGAGAAAATGATAATAGGGCAAAGTTTGTTTGCAGCCAATACTCTATTTTGCTATGCATGAAAAAAATAGGCATTAAATGTCAAGTGATAATGACAATGTCCATTTGCGATCATGTCACTAATCAATTGTTTTCTGTAGCTGTCTAATTCTTCATTCCAATTCCAAACACTTTTACTCCATTTAAATTTCCTAAACCTCTGCTCAATTAATGAATTTATCTTCAACTTCTGGACAAATATAAATCTTTGGGTATGCAAAGAGCTAATGTCTACTTTTTCCTATTGCTATCTTTACATAATTAATTCTGTGCATGTAGACATGCCCATCAGGGGTTGCCAAGAATAATATGATAGCTTGATCTCCTTTCTCATTTTCTAGATAAAAGCCTCAGGTAAGTATGAGGGTTACCTTATTAAGTCCAGCTAGGCCTTGTTTTACAAATATCCTGGCCTCCCACCCCATCATGGTTCATTTTACTGTTGTCTTATCCAGAAACATACTTCAAAGGCCTTTTAGAAGGGCAGCTGATTTTCACAGTCTGGAGAGCTTTGGTTTAGGATCCTCCAAGCTTTCCCAAGAGAAGCTCATGCATTGTCTCTGTATGATCTCTTTGTATGAAGCCTTTGGGTTTGGACATATTGGCTGCACATGTGCTGCAGTCCAGTATTGTGTACTTGAGAAGATAAGTCAAAGAGAATCCACAGTCTCTAACCGTTTCCCAGCATTTTGGTTTTGCATTGTTATGCCCCCTTCCAATGAAGAATAATGGGATGAGTTTCTTTTGTTCCAGAAAGCATGTCTCAGCACCAAATTTTCACTCTTCCTAGGTTTAAAAAAACCCACCAGCATATTTTTAGAAGAGAAATACATTATTCATCTATTTTGTTCTAATGGAAGCTGAGTCTTTAGAAAGTATGTATTTGATGTTCTGACGGACGTAAAATGGAATGGATTCTCAGTTCACGCTAGAATCATTTACGAGTTAGCATCTGTATAGTGATAGTATATCTATTCACTGTCATTTAAAGAATTAGGATTTGCAGAATATCGGAAATTTTAATTCATCACTTTGAGTATTTGAGTAACCTTTTGTTACATGTGCTTGAAATTTCCAGGTCTTACAAAAATATTCAAGCTAAAAATGTTTTTATTTGGGATAATGTTTGGCCGTATCAACAATGAATGGTGGCTGATTATATGGGCTGAGAATAAAGTGAATGGTATTCTTTTAAAAACCTAAAAAACTCAGACAAGAAAGATGGGCTGGTGATTCAAATGCATGATTAGCATCTCTTTAAGCTGACTTGTTCTTGTCTAGTCATTAGAAGTCTCTACCTTCTGTAGTTGTTGAAAAACCTGTTTTCAAATGTAGTCTTTGTAACTCATCAGATGACTTACAGGAAGGCTTATGTTGACTTTCAGGGGGGGGATCTGCAAACTAATCATCAACAATCCACATTTCCACTGATGAACATCTGAAATCCTAAAGTTTTCAGGCATGTGGCATGAAGCGTATTGCCAAAATGTGGTATCTTAATGCTGTGTGATGTAAATGATTTGATTAAGTTGACAGTCAACTACCAAACATAAGAACCTTATGTCAAGTACTAGTTATGAATATGAATCAAGCTAAGTCCAAGAGAAAGTTGCAGTGACAAGTAAAAGAACTGAAGATTCTTAACTTACTAAAGCCACACATTATTTTTGAGGAATCATTTTTAAAACTTTTTTTTTACAAAAAGGAAGGAAAGTTAAAAAGAAAATCATGGCACAGAGTGAACTTGAATGTTCAAGAGGATTACGGTGATGTATTTAATGATTCTCTTCTGATGGAGTTCAGTGTCTGTGCCAAGCAAATGTAATGGAAATGAGGAAAATTAAATTCAAGTGTTTGCCTTATGAAACCTCAGTTCTTCTGGCAGGATCTGAATGGGGACTTGTTTGACTAGTCAACCCTAGATATTATCTCTTATCCAGCATGTGCCTGTGGTTTGGATGGATTTCTTTCGTATTTTTATGCAGCTGTCAATGGAGAAAGGAAGAGCTCACTGTCCCCCACTAGAAATCTATATATGTAGAAAGATTTAAAAAACCCTGGAAGACAAACTTCAGTCATCATTCATTTACTCATTCATTATTTCATTCATTTATTGTTTCATTTATTCAAAAACATTTATTGAAGCACTTCAAGGCAGTGTGCTGAATTTGACTAGACACATAATATTAACGAATAGGACTTCTAAAATTATAGCTTCTTTGATTTGTTACAGAAGTTTTCCAACTAAAGTTCCTTAAAAAGTTAAAAACATTTTTGCAGTGAGAAATACTAAAAAAAAATCAGTTAAAAGTTGCTATGGATTTGGTAAAAGCTGAAATCCTTTGATGATAATTTTGAAGTAACCAAAATATTATCATCTAGATTACATGAATAATTAATGCAAAAACATCCTATTATAAATTTTGGTCTCAGTATGCTTTGCCTCAGATATTATTTAGCAGAATTGTCATTAGTTCTGGAAATTTTTCTTAGAACATAGCTCTTAGAAGACAGCTATGTATTTGTCTACGTATGTGCATGTTTGGCTGTGTATATCTTTTAAGAAGAGGATTAAATTAGTTATGTCAAAAGATTTTTAGCTGCAATCCACAAAAGTGTTGGAAACTCCATTTTACACTAATGGGGGGCATGGGGATGTGATTTTTAGTTTCAGGTTGTCTTTTTCAAAGCATTATTAAAGTTGTGTCTGATAGTTGCCTTTTAATTTATCATCCAAGCTCTGCATGTGCTTGGAAGATCACCTAAGTCCAAAGTTTCTTGTTTTGTTCAGGCCCAGAGTAGGAAATTTGACCAGTGTTCAGTGTAACTTTCCCCGGTAACGACAAAAAAGTGACTGTGGTTTTACATTAGTAGTAGTCAGAGTTAAAATTTTTTTTCTAGTAAAATTTTTTCATTTAACCGACAACTTTCTGAACCTCCTGCGATCATAGGTGCTTGTCATCTCCATTCTGTAGATGAGCAGTCTGGGGCTCATACAGATTGAGTGAGTTGCTCGAGGTCCTCCAACTTCATTTTGGCAGAAACTCAAACTAAATCTTCTCATGCCAAGTTGTATGCTCTTTTTCATTACAACTTAGGTACCTCCAAGAGATCTTCGGGATTAATAAAAAATACTATGCGTGTAGAAGGAACTAGAAACATCATTACTTACCCATGCAGTTATCAAATTCACACCTTTGTTTTTGATTGACAGTAAGGGGAACAGGCTTTAGCAGTTTCGTTTTACCCATCATTTAATACCTTAAAATTCAAGACAGCTTCTAAAAGAGTAAGAGGGTAGGGAATAAATCTTGGGCTTGCCCCAAAGGAAGTCTATTCTTTGCTGAAAGCAATATTTATTCCACTCTGTGTGTGTGTGGGGTGTGTGTGTGTGTGTGTGTGTGTGTGTGTTGGCATGTGTTTGCAAGCATACGTGCGTATGTATGTTTTAACTTCCCTTAAGGCTGCGTGCCTTTGTCTCAGATCTCACTGTGGACCAGTGGTAGTGGCCCTTGTCTTACGGTCACTTTCCCTGGGTCACAAATAGCTTTCTTTACTGCATTAGAGGGCTATAAATTTTTCGTGATCCCAAGCTGAGTTTTAACCAGTCACCTCAAGGTGAAGAGCTCAGTATCATATTACTGTTTCCTTGGGCTGTCATCCATTGCCCCTGACCAACATGTCATAAATGTTTTAAGAGTCTGCAGCTCTTTCAGCTTGGTTCTAATCTGAGGTATACAGCTCGGGCTCACAGCTCAATGAATCTTGGAAAACTCGCTCCTGCACTTGTGTGTTCATGCAGAGCAGCCAGACTCTTCAAAATAAATGGTGATGTGTCCTGGCCTATTTCAGATTAAAATGGATTCCCTGTGAGTCTAGAGTTAAGGACAACAGTATTGCACCAGGCTTTTTTCACCCAAAGAGCTATTAGTCAGACATATGAGCCATTTTGCAGGAAAGGGAAGAATTGTCCTGGAAATGCTTTGGCTGACTTCTAAAAGAGCTCTCAGGAAGTGATGTATGCTCTCGAGCACTCTGTTGTGAACTCTGTTAAGTGTTGTGGATGTGTATTAAAGTACCGGACGGACACTCATACACACGCAAAGACCTTTTGGATTAAAATAAGTTCTAAGCAACCATCTAGGACACCTCAGAAAGAAATGCATGAGAATTGTATAGACAATGGCTCTAGGGTTTCGAGGGCGGAGGAAGTACTTTGTACTGAGGAAGACTTCCTTAGTGAAATAAGTTTGAGTTGCATATTAAAGAATGATGGGATTTGGAGGACCAAAAAGAAGACAGAGAGTATTCATGAACAAAATAACAGAGAAAAAAGTGAAAGCCTTTTAGGGGAGTAAGGAAATGAGTCTAACTGTAGTTAAGGGTTTACAGGAAGGAGAATCAAAGCAAAGAGAGTAGAAATTAAGACTGTGGGCCAGATTATCGAAGCCCTTAAGAGGGATCCGACCTTATCCTGAAACATTTCAAAAAATGCTTTCACCTACTTCCTATTCAACTATTTATATAATACTTTGTCTTCCATGGGGTGTTGCCAAATTTGTATTTTGCCCTTTATAAAAGTGGGGAAAAATGGAAAGAACTCAGCAAATTTAGATTCTATTCCTGTACATAAAAAATAATAGGGTTTGCTGAAGAGAGGACTTTCCTCAGATCATTTCATTCAAAAAAATTATCTCTTTGTTCAATCCCAGCTGTAAATATTAGCAGCCTTGATTTAACTTGGTGATGTGCATTCATCCTTTAAAGAGGTCAGTCTCTAAGGCCGAGTCCAAGAGACAGTTTCCTTCGTTGTTACTCACTACAGTTCTCAATGATATTAATTCAGAAAATAAACTTTCAAGTGGAATTTAAAACTGATATGTTCTACTTGGCATTCTGACCAAGAGTTAACTATATGGAAACTAAGGAGTAAAGAAAGTTTTGTTTTTTAAAAAATAACACTTACTTATAAGTATATTATCTTTAATAATACATTTAGACATAGCATAACTACATTTCAGCACTTGCAAGCAATTTGTTCAGTTCTGGTTGCTATAAATTCTAGAACTGTATATTTTTAATTTACGTTCTAAAAACACTTTCAGGGTTTCCTAACAGCTTCTTGAATTTTTGATAAATGTAATGAAATGACTGGTGATGGATATCTTCCTCTGTGTTTAATTAAGATGCAAAGTCATTTACCAAAGGAAGAAAATTATTATGTGAAGATAGAATGTAGAAGAAAAATAAAGAAAACCTGTTAACGAGGAAATGGTAGTAGATAAAGACCCAGATTAAACTTTCATGGATGAAAAATATCAAAGCCTTGTTACAGAGGAATTATGTAAAATGATCAGCTCCTTATACTTTTTGTAGTTCAAATGTACTAATAGGAACTTAAACTCTATTTAGAGAAAAAGAAATCTGCTTAAAGAATAACTTCACTTTATTCTGAAATAGAAACGTTTTATATTTATGTATCTACTTTATTCTGAAATAGAAATGTTTTCTATTTATATATAATGAGTTTTGTAAACTGAAACTTTGTGCAGAATATAGTGCTTCATATTTTTGTCAGTTCAATTGAATCTTTGGAAAAAATTGCCTATTCAGCAATTGAAGTTCTAAAATATATTCAGATAAGTCACATTGTAGATGTAACTGCAGTAAATGCCTCAGGTAGATCTGACCTCATTGTTTATGATCATTCATATAAGAATTAAGGTGAAGTTTACCTTTGCATTTTTTAATAGAGTAAATAAAATCGTACCATTATATATGAGAAATTACTTCTAAGCACTTCCAAATTCTCTACTTTGTAGAAAGGAAGAGAAGCTAATATTTATTAAAAAGACGTGCTGCCATGTACCTTCCCTACATCCTGTGAGGTAGGCATTCTAATGAATAAACTGAAGATCAGAAATAAAACTGACGTGCTCAAAATGGATTGCAGTTGTTTCATTGGAAGAACATTTATTTCCTGTTTTTTTTATAGGCATGACTCTGTTATCTTTTGTTATTGAAGTTCGCCATGGGGAAGGGTGAAGTCAGTCTGATTTTTTTTTTTTCCCCTCTCTTAGTAATGACCTGATCTTTCTGTAAGGATGATTAAATGACTCTTTATTTGTAACTTTTGAAGGTTATGTCTCCAATTTGATTGCCCTGTGTCAAATTTTCCTGGGAGGTAATTCAGGCCTTCGTTTGTTTACGATTTCTTTGAACTACTGCTTCCGAGTTTCCCACTGTGCTTGTCCAGCCGTCTTCAGGTGCCAGGCTCAGCTCCCTTTTCAGTCCTCTCTGAAACCTTCTATTAATAAAGAGTTGTTAAGTTTCATGAGACCAAGTTGAATGGAACAAGGTCCCTGCTCTCCAGAAGTTTACAGATTTATGGGGGAGACAGACAGATTAAATCAACCAGTTTAGTACATTATGACACTTGTGATAATAGTGGTACCCACTGGGTTCACTGTAAGAACAAACATCTCAAATCTGTTCCTTGAATATCCTGAGAATTTTTTTTTTTAACCTGTTGATAGTCACTGCTGTTTTTATAGTAGATTTAATTTTCACGTCTTCAATGCAATTTTGATAAAAGAGAACTAGATTCTAGTCCTGGATCTGACCCCAAATTCTAGTGAGGAATTTATCCAGAAGTATTTGCTCATCCTTAGCATGGGGAAAAGATACTTGGTCTGTTCTAATTTGTGGGATTATGGCAAAGTTAAAGTAAGTTACTTTAAAAATTGAGCGGTTCAAAAAAAAAAAAAAATTGAGCGGTTCTCTTAAAATGTACCTTAATGCTTTCTTATCATTGGATTCATTTTTATTTCTGTTTCTAGTGGATAGGGAAGACTGAGTTGGCATACATTTTGCGACCTCTGTAGATAATGAATATGAAACTTAGCACAGTACTTGGAATATTATGAACAATAAGTATGAGCTATTACAAAATTTACTGAAAATAGCAGTGTTTTCATGAAATGGCAAAATTATTTACCATTGATGCCTTTTATTTTGATCCTCCTGATAGAATCCGACAATGCAAAGTTTTCTCATTTATGCAGTTTGAATGTTTTATTTTTGAATCAATGAAATTGGAAACGCAAACTTTGGTCTTGTTTAATAATTTCTCCATTATGAATGATATTCATGGTGAAATATTTATTAGCAGGCTAGGAATTTTCTTATATTTATGGATTGAAAACAACCCAGTTCTCTTACTATTAGAAAGTTTTAAGAATTTATGGTTTCATGTGGACTTTTAAAATTTGAATTGGTTTTTCCAATGTGCATGTGGTTAAAATCTCAGAATCACTGACTTGAACCTCAGTTCCCTTTGGCCACAGTTGGCATTGGAACCTTAAATTGTGCCTTCATGCCTGACCCTCACTGTGGAGCCATAATTTTTCCCATTCTTCACAAATGCAGAATTATTTTTGTCATCTAATAATATTAGAAACGTAGAATCATGAAGCTGAGAAAACAAAAGATGTCTTTCGTTTACTTTTCTTTACATTTAACTCTCATTTGGGACCTTCAACTTAACTTTATACCTAGGCAGATAAGGAAAAAAAAATTTTTTTAACAATGCATCCTGTTGCTTATTTTTGAAACCTAGAGAACGATGAGGTTACAAAATCTAGAAAACAAAATCATAGGTATCAGCACTAACTTTGATAATTACGGATTACATAAAACACCTCTGATACTTCAGCTAAATTGCGTGATATATCTCATTGCCCCAAATGCCTTTTAATAGGTGTTTTTACGAATTAGTATCTAAGATGAAAAGTTTTTCTTTTAATGGTATCTTCTCTAGTTTACAAATCATCTTCTCTTTGTATCTGCAGAATGGTGTTTTGGTGAACACCTGTGCAGAGCACGGTGTAAGATACCTTTCAGAAATTAAACTCAACTGAGACAGGCCCTCAACTGTGTTAACTAACATCCTCAAGCATCAGACAAAATTGCTAAGATTAAAACTTACAAAGCACTTATCTAATACTCAGATGAGCAGCGTAAACTATGCCTTTCCATGTGTGTCGATTTTTAAAAATATTATTTCAAATTTTAAATAAGTTTTTCGTAAAAATGTATTTTCAGTTAAAAAAAAAAGGAAACTTAGAGTCTATTCATTACCCCCAGAGGCTTCAGAGTATTAAATAACTCCTGTACTGACTTTTTTGGAGGCCAGTCAAGTTGTGTGTTGTTTTAAAAATATAATGATATGAATTAGTATATAGAATAAGGCTTAAATAATAATCAGAGAACAGTGTGTATCTGAGTACACTGCAGCTATTTGACCCAGTGTTTAACTATTATAGGAAGTCTAGTTATTCAAGAAAAAATACAGGTAAGACATACTATGAAGAGAGCATAAATTTTTGAGGAATATAAATCCTAATGTACATGCTTGAGTACCTGTATTTAATAACAGAGTTTTAAAAATAAAGGCAGGAAAAAAAGTAACATACATTCCTAGAGGTGCAGCAGAAAGCTCAGTCAGTAATGGATTAAATGATCTTAAAGCTGAAGTGGTCAAAAAGAGCAGAGATCCACCGAATGTGAAACAGGGACCTTGAACTTTGAGTCTCTTTCCTGGTGTGCATTAGCGTCCACGTCTATCTTTCAGGCAAGGGTGATACATGAATCACTTCAGACTTCAAGGCATAGGTTAGGCAGTTTTGTGGCCATTTCGGTGTTAAGAGGAAGAGGCTGGGGATGGGGAGTGTGGTTAAATTTATGTTATGGGTGCAGAACCCCTTATTTGCTCTATCCAGTCCAAAGGCTTTATGAAACCTAAGGATCCTAAGATACTTACCATCTACATGATTTATGAGTGTTGATGTTAACCTTAATCATCCTGTATATGCTGTTTCCCTCAAAGAGAGTTTTTGTTTTTACTAAAATAAAAAAAAAAATTGTCATAGCACGAATACTAACAGGAGCATTATTAAAGGCTGGGATTAAGCCATGACTCTTGGATTACTTGAATGTTGTGTCTCCACTGGCTTCTTGGAACATTTTGCTCAACTGAGACAGTCCCTCAACTGTGTTAACTAACATCCTCAAGCATCAGACAAAACCACCCACGGTTGTTAGGCAGGTCCATATTCGTCCCTCATTGTACTCGCACTCACGTTCTGGAGAGGAGGGATTCCACACCAGCTAGGTGACAGCAAGATGTCCCATTATTCACTGTCTGTCAGAGCCTTTTCTTGCCCTGCCTCCCCACCTCTTTGCCCTGCTGAACCCTATCATACAGCCCCCCTGTGTCAGAGGTCCTATCAGTGAACTTATTTCTGGTATTTTTGTTTAATTAATTGGCTTTATTTTTTTTAATGGTTTTAGATTACAGAACAGTTAAGCATATAGTACAGAGAGTTTACATATACCCCATCCTTGCTTCGCAGTTTCCTCTATTGTTAACATCTTGCATGAGCATGGTACATTTGTTACAATTAATGAACAATACTGATACAGTAGTATTAACTAAAGTCCATACGTTTCTTACATTTCCTTAGTTTTTACCTAATGTCATTTTCCTATTCCAAGATCTCATCCATGATTACCATGTCACATTTACTCATCATATCTCTTTAGACTCCCTTTGGCTGTAACAGTTTCTCAAACTTTCCTTGTTTTTCATAACCTTGACTGTTTTGAGGATTACTTACTCATCAGTTACTTTGTAGAATGTCCTTCAGTTGGGATTTTTCAGATGTTTTTAATAATTACCTGGGTTATATATTTTGGGGAGGAAGACCACAGAGATAAAGTACTGTTTTCATCACATCTTATCAAGGGTAGTTACTATCTACATGACTTATGACTGCTGTTGACCTTAATCACCTGGCTAAAGCACTGGTTGTTCAGTTTCTCCATATTTGTGGTATTTTGATAATTCTTTGGACACTTTCAAGAGACATTCAACTAACTCCTTTAACTAAGGTGTGTAAAGTGATCCTGATGTTTTGAAAAAGCAACTGTCCTAGGCTCCTATGAGTAAGAGGGGACTCTTCCAAGAAGAGTTAACAAGAATAGTCAGGTGCGGATGATGAATAATTATTAATAGTCCAGAAATAATTCCAATGGTCAAGCATAGGGCAGGATATAACATTGCTTTCTTATTTAGAAATGGTAAGAGCTCTATTAATTATAAAGACAGAATCAAGATTGCTAATTAGGGAGGAGCCCACACAGCTTCTCTATGTATTTTTGAATATTTTCAGTGTTATATGGTTCAAATTCTATTACAAAGATCCCATCCCTAAATGTATCTCAAGGCATAGATAGGAGAGAGGTTATCTGGAATATAGTCATTTAAAGGCTAATCTACCCCCCCATTTTTCCAACTTTATCATCATTATTAGACAAATTGGCATCTATTCCTTCAGTTTTATGGATGTTGAGAGTCAAACATGCAACATATGTTTTAATTTACCAAGTAAGATTCTTTTTCCCCTTTTGGTACCAGAATGTTTCTGAGTTGAACATTCAGCATCCTTTGGCTAATATGTTAATTATGCATTATTCATAGTGAAAGGTTCAGATTCGTTATGCTGCAACTGTTCAGTCCTTGACAAATAACTCTTATAGGTCACATCCATTTTTAAGTAAATAAAGAACAGCAAGAACTGAATTTCTTCTAAAAAATGTGTAGTACTGGGAGCTTCTTTGGCAAGTTACCATCTACCCTTTTGCTTTAAGTCTGGAAGACTCATGCGCTTTCCAACAAAGCTAATAATATTTTTAGGGGAGGGTCCTCCTGGGGCTTCCTTTTAGCTTCCACATCCATTACCCCTTTGGCTTACTCTACTCTCCGCCATTTAGTAAAGTTTATGGTAGCTTCTACCTCATCCTTTTAAAATATCCTGGATATGTTTTCAGGGTAGAAGACTCTTATGTGTTCTCATTTATTCTCTTAACAATTTTTTATTGAGCACTTTTACGTGCTAAGCAATGTCCTTGGTGCTATCAGTGCAAGGATGAACATATTCACTTGGCATGCGCAAAGAAGATTTAGTAAGTCGGTTCTGCTGAAACGCTGAATACCTGAAAGGAACAGAGGAAGATAAGGTTGGAAAAGTGGTAGATGTTGCACAGTACCCAGAATGTTAGTCTAAAGTTTTTGCATTCTATCCCTGGATGGCATTTTAGGCAATGGAAATATATAATCAGAGATGTCCTTAAAGAAGATTAATTCAAGGGCAAAAGAAGCTAGTTTACTTGGAATTTTACAATTGTACATGTAGATGGAATTGAAGATCTAAATTGAGGTGAAGTAAGTGGAATCAGAAGAAAGAATTAGTGCAAGATATATTGCAGAATAGACAAGAAAGAGAGTAGTCAAAGTTTATAAGTTTGGATCCTGAGAGAAAGGGATGTAGTATGGCTATTAACAGAAATGAAATCCAAGGAGTACATCTGAGGGGAAGATAAGTTCTGTTTCAAAAATTCTGTATTTGAGGAGTTTGAAAGTTATCTATGTAGACATATAAGACAATTAGAAATGCAGGCTTGTATCTTGTATAGGGCCTAGGGCTGGCCTTTTAAATGCAATAGAGGTGATGGAGCCCAGGATGCAGAGGTTGAGAGAATAGACCAAAATGTAGACAACAGGCAAACAGATATAAAAGATGACTGAAATGCAAAGGTCAGAAAGGAATGGAATGAGAACCAGGATAACTGGTGTCATAGAAGCCAGAAGAAGTATCAAATGCTGTTGTGAAGTCTAAGGTTGGGGACTGAAAAAAGAAAAAGGTCACTGAGTTTAAAAAGTTATTGGTGAATATTGAGAAGCTCTTTTAGAATTGTAGGGGTAAAAATCAAAATCCAAGAAAGAATAAGGCATATATAAAAATGGTACTTAGGGGCTTCCCTGGTGGCGCAGTGGTTGAGAGTCCGCCTGCCGATGCAGGGGACACGGGTTCGTGCCCCGGTCCAGGAAGATCCCACATGCCACGGAGCGACTGGGCTCATGAGCCATGGCCGCTGAGCCTGCGCGTCTGGAGCCTGTGCTCTGCAACGGGAGAGGCCACAAGAGTGAGACGCCTGCGTACCGCAAAAAAAAAAAAAAAAAAAAAAAAAAATGGTACTTAGGATTAATATTTGAGAAAACAGAGGAGCACCAAGCAATATGTCCCAGAAAACAAAACAAAACAAAACAAAATGAAACAAAACAATCTGAAAACCAACCAAGTAGCTCACAGATGTGAAAACTGCTGATTTATACAAAGTGAGAGATTGGTATAGCATTATAAATGAGTCATGCTGGGCCTACAGGACATAATAGAATATGGGTTTGGACAATGGGCATAAAAACCCAGTATATGGTTCTTGGTATAGTGTTGCTTGTATAGTATCATACCAGAACAAATTCTCAAGGAATTCAATTTAATATAAAAAGTAGTTTAGGCTCCCCTGTAGTGTTAGAGAAATTAAGTATGTGATGTGAGAATAAACGTGTTTCAACCATCTGAGTCGCCAGGAATGATCATATCTTGAGAATTTTCAGTGGATAATAGTTTTTTTTCTACTTTATATTGCTGATTTTTTTTCTTTTTAAGAGGTAATTTTAAGCAGTTTCCTTCATTACAGTTTTAGTTTTTAAATTTCAACTTTGCAAGAAAAATATTAATACTGCAGCCTATATTGGGAAAGACATACCTATAATGTATTTCTTTTTTTCTTTCACATATTTTTTCCTTTCAACAAATGTCAATTAAGTCCCTTCCAAACCCTGTACCAGGCACCGAGGAATCAAAGGTGAATAAGATGTGTCCTTTGCCCTCAAGGAACTTGTATTCCTATCATGGAGACAGATGAAATAAATGAATGTTGCAGCGTCTAAGACAATGTACATGATTTCAAGAGGACACAAAGCAAGGGAACTCTGTTCTACTTGGGGGCAGGGTCATTAGGAAAAAGCTTTGGAAATTTTGTGACACTTAAGATGAGTCTTGAAATATGGGTAGGTGGATTGTTCTTGTCTCTTAGAAAAACATACTTGTAGTCTTTCCCCCTTCAATTTAAATTGTTTTTCTGTTGCTGAATTTAAAAGAATGGATGAGAGGGAAAAGAGAAAAGATGGACTTGAAAAACTGGGGAGATGACAGCTAGTTTTTTTGCCCCCTTATTTTATATCTTTCTGGGAGATCATTACATAAACCTGTCTACTCTTGTAAAAGTCCTATATAAAACTGTTTTACTTTAATATGAAAATTATTGGCATTGCTATGTTTTGGTCATACTGAATATGTAGTTAAAGAAGAAATGGAGTGGTCTGGAGTATATGGAGTATTGCAAATTGTCATACTGCCCTTTAGAAGTTGTTTTTCGTTTTCTAGCTTTTGTCACAATCATATTTTTTACCTTTCAGAAGCGGTAACTAAACAAATTAACCTGTATCAGTAAGTCAAATAGATGTCTATTTTACAGTTAACAATATCAGAAATTCTTAGACTAGTTTTCTTAGGCAAATACTTGGATTTGTTTCTCAAAATGTCCTGAAACAGATGAATGCCTCTTTGTTTGGAAGTCCTATTAAATTTTCATTACAATATCAGATTTTTTAAACCGCTTGTTTCCTTTAGAAAGTTTTATTTTAGAAATGGTCGTATAAGACTTGTTTTATATACTACTGTTTTCATAAATTTCCTTCTCTCATCGTATTGTATTTCTCATCCAATAATATTCTGGGAGAGATTCTTTTCTTCAGGAAACAACATTGTTTTGTTTAAAATTTCAGTCCTGAAAATGTGGTAGCGTTAGATCTGTTTGGGTTCATTACTAACACTTACTAAATGTTGTAACAGTAATAATTGAAAACAAATGGAATTAATTTCTGTCTACCTTTCAAATCTAAAGAGATTTGCTCAAATTTTTCCTTTTTTTCTGAAGAGATAATCCAGAACATATTTATTTGATATGAGGCAAAAAATTCCAGAGGGTGATAGAGTATTGAAAGCTAAGTCATAATGGAATAGTAGATTGGAGGGACTTTGTACATTTTTCCTATTATGCATCAAACTTATGTATTAATCGATTCATACATATGAGGCAGAGGAGCTGCCCAGTAAAATAAGATGGTGTCTTGGGAAAAATGTGGAACATACATGAAATGGTTTTGAATTCTCCCAGCTGTACTACTCACCAGTCGTGTGACCTTGGGCAAGCTACTTAATCTCCATGAAACTTTTCCTCACCTGTTCAGTGTGGATACCACTACTCTGCTCAGAACTTTTATGAGGATCAAATGAGATAAATATATAATGCTTCTAGCACGGTGAATGGCATATAGTTAAGAGCTCAGTAATTTAAGGGAGTTTATTTCCCAAGTGAGAGATGAAACCTAAAAAGAGATCACTTTCATTGACGATGAGAAGGAAGGGATATATTTAGGAAATATTCATATAATTTAAGAGATAAAATCTAATAGTACAGTTGTGAAAGAATAATAATAAATAGGAGGGAATTTGAGATGTCTAAAGCACATAAAACATGTAGGAATCTCATGTGGTACTCACTGGAACTCTGGGTTTAACATCTTTTGATAGTTACATAAAAAATATGACTGTTGGGCTTCCCTGGTGGCGCAGTGGTTGAGAGTCCGCCTGCCGATGCAGGGGACACGGGTTCGTGCCCCGGTCCGGGAAGATCCCACATGCCGCGGAGCGGCTGGGCCCGTGAGCCATGGCTGCTGAGCCTGTGCGTCCGGAGCCTGTGCTCCGCAACGGGAGAGGCCACAACAGTGAGAGGCCCGCGTACTGCTAAAAAAAAAAAAAAAAAAAAAGACTGTTCATCACTGTCCTTAAGGTAAGTTTACTGAATAACATATTTAAAATTAATTCCCCAAATTGTGTTTAATTAGGTGAGAAAAATAGAGGAGCTTTTGGAAAAGAATTGATCATTTTTTTGCAGTGGGATACATTTATGTCAGAGTATCACAGATTTACAGAGTCCCAGAGGTGATTTATCCCTTGCTTCTTGTGTACAAACATACATTTTTTTTCTATTAGGATTAATTCTCTTAGGTAAAATACTATATGACTGTATTTATTTTTATTGTACTTTAAAAATTTCTAAAGAAACAGTTTAGTTTAGTGGTTAAGAGCTAAGACCCTGGAGCCAGACTGCCTGGGTTCATTTCCCAGCTCTACTACTTACTAAGTAGTTAAGAAGTTACTTAACTTCCCTATGACTCAGTTTTCTGATCTGTAAAATGGGGATAACAATAGTACCTATCACACAAAGTTGAGGTGAGGATTAAGTGAGTTAATGTTTGTAATAGAACAGTGCGTAGCAGATTGGCTTGTGCTCTATATGTGTTAGTTGTTAATGTGGTGGTGATGACAACACAATTTTGTGATGATGATGTGCAAGCAGAAGCTGGCACGGTCCAGTTTTCTTGAGTAAAGCAAGCAGGCACCTGCTGTGAGTATAGACAGCTTTATACTGACTGGAAAGAAAGTCATTTGACTCACTTCCCATTTCTATCCCTTTCGTGACCTGAGTTTGAATTCCATATCGTTGATTCCTACTCCACATTGCCCCTGTTGTCTCTAGTTATTTCAGTACCTGTGATATGATCTCAAAACTACCAGCTTTAACTCACGTCAACTCTTGGAAATGTAAAATAAAACTTTTTCAGGAAGATTGGAAGCGTGTGACACAAAAGTTGGTGTGTCAGCTCCAAAATGCAGAAAACTGCTCTAAATAAATCAATATCTTTTGTCTTCTTATGTTTTGCAGTGGAACGATATAGACTTTTCCCAGCCGCTGCCACAATAAGACAGAAGTAACTCCTTTTATTGTGTGAACTATTTAGCTCTCTGAACTTGAATTTTTATGGTTTTTATCATCATCTTATCATCTTAGTTGTTTGTGTGTCTCCCTTTACGTACTGGAATCCTCCTGTGGATAAGAGAATGTGTTATTTTTCAGCTTTTCATCACCCGTGCTTAGCACAGTACCTAGCCCAGAAAGTGCCAACATGTTTTGCTGTTGTTGAATGAATGTATTAGTCAATCCAAAAGGATTGCCCAAATGATTATAAAATTTTCAGTTTAGTATACTAAACACTATTGTATACAGTTAAAATGGATTAATGGTGAATAATGGGGAATGTTCCCCTATAAAACAATTAGAGCATTCAACTGACTAGCAGGGGAATCTCTTTGGACACCAAGAACAAATGAAAATCTTACGTAGAAGAAAATCCACCTAAAAGATTGTGAGGCTTTGCTTTAATTCAATCTGAGTCTGGAGGTTATTATGAAACTACATTTCAGAATGATCTGTCTTATTTAACACCATTCTTTCATTCACCTCCTAAAAAAAAAAAGAAGCACAATAACCTAGATCATCAATCTGTTTCCAAGGGCATCAGCAGAAATTGTAAGGTCCCTCTGACCACGAGGCTCTTGTAAGCTTGCCAGTGAAAACATGCATGTTTTTCTTCTTGCCTTTTGCATTTGGTGCACCATGCAGGAGCAGAAACAAAAATCAGGTTTCAAAAGCTCTGTGGGCTGTTATCCCACCAACACTCACCTTCAGAACTGTCCCTGGGAGCCAGCACGCTGAAGCTGCTGGGCATACCAGGGAGGTGTTCCAGACTTAACGACAGGGCCCATAGGAAGAACACCCTCAGGATTTAAGCACAGGGTTCCACACGAGGTGGCCTGTGATGCTGAGTTGCAGGCACTCTCCAGTGTCGCGCTGCTCCTATCACAACATAGCCCACACTACACTCCTGCCCTGTGATTCTGCTAGTTAAGTTTTTTCCTCTATGGATTTTAACACTTCACCTAGAAGTAGCTCTCCTACATGTTATAAGCCCTACTTACACATCTGAATGAGGTTAGGGCTAAAGGGTGTCCTTTTTGCCAGAATCCACTTGTATCTTGATCTACTCTGTTTCAATAAATGTGTATTTTTAACCTGATGCTAGAAAGCTGTGATAAGCAGCTTTATGATAAATACTTAAAAAAAACATTCTTTATTAGTTTTTGTGGTTTTTGAGAAAAGCCTGTTTGACAGTTCTGATGATGCAAATGCTTCATGTCTTATTTTATTCAGTTAAAGAAAAATGCAGATTTGAGAGTGTCTGGCAATATGTGATAAGTAGAGGATCTTAAAAAATACATAAAGTATGCTAAAATTCCTCAAACCAGCACGATTGGTTTAATTACACTGCGATAAACACTCCGAAGGGGAATCATAAGTATCAAGTTACTTTTCAATAGTACTGCGATCCTTGATTCTTGTTTTAAAAGTAAAACAAAACAAGCATGTTCTAGGAAGCGAGTCATGGGTGATATTATTCTAATGTTTCTTGGAGTTCTGGGGGGTATCGAAAAATTCACAGAAAAATTAGTTTAATAAAGAAACTCAAACATTGCAAAGCGCTTCTTAGGAGACAAGTCAAGAGGCTCTCTGGACAGACCCTGGAAACAGAGGCTCTCTGGACAGACCCAGATCCTGATATTCCAGGATCGCCAAGAAGAAAAGACAAGAAAACACCCCACCCCCATGAGCTACAACCAGACCATGTCCATCCCCTCTCCCTCCCAGAATTGCCCTCTATGGGTGATAGCCAAAGAGTTGAATATATATCTACCAAACTACTCTAACTGTGAACATTTCAGTCACCTAACACACAATGAGTGGGGAGACTACCCTTGTCAGAGTAATAAATGACTTCCTTACGTGGCAGATTTTGCTTTCTCCTCCAATCTTATCCTTCGGCACTTGATCTCAGTACAGCTTTCAGCACCATCGATTATGATATAGTTGAAAAATGCTTGAGGGAGTTTGCCTTTTTGTCTGTTTCCGTTTTAAAATGGCTTTATTCTTGCCCTTCAGACAGTTGACATCATGGATCAATGGCTGCTCATTGTTCTGGGGCTGAAGTGCTTGAGGCTGGTGTTCAGTGGGGTCCAATACTAATACGGGCCGATGGCTGTTTAAAATCCTCAGGCTGCCGTTAGGCGCAGTGACTGCTAGACACAGAAATGGCTGTCAGCATTAGCTGAGCTGTTTAAAGATAACGCTGCTGCTTTTTCTCCTTGGTGGCCAGTGGGGAAGAGGCAAGAAGTGGAAGGCTAGTTTTGTTTTTTAATGGAATTACAGAAATATAAATCTGGAAAGAAATTCCACAAGCTGATAGTCTATCCCATGTTCTCTAGAGCAGTGGCTTGGCCTTGTGCTGAAGGATTGCTATATATGTCTATTCCACCATCTTTTCTCTCTACTACATTTCTGTTCTAAAAATTTGTTGTTTTAAATTTTTTCCTTTACACGACTTTAATGCTTCCTGATTTGGTTTTCTATTTTCATTTAGCCCTTGTTCACTTATCAAACTGTTCACTAGGTGGTACAGTATGTGGTACTATACCAATCAGCTTATCTTATGATTTACTTTAAACAGCATTAGCATCACTGCATATCCTCTGGCTCTACTTATTAGTGTAATAGATATTCTCATTAGGAATGGTATGCAAATTTGTTGGTCCTTTTCTCAAAGAGGAGTCTATAGAACACCAGGGTTAGGCACATAATAAGCACTCAATAAATGCTCGTCAGTTAATAAATGAACAAGTTACTAGGGTCAATGAAAGTGGACAGTGGGACAAGAGAGCAAGTTCTACTTAAAGAGAAAGTTATAATTTTACTGTGAAGTATAAAGGAAGTATTGTTTACATGGTTTAAACTCCTGAAAAATCATATCTATGTGACCCTTCCATCTAGGGAATTCTGCTAAATGCTAAGAATATAGACATATTTATTGTGAACGTTTAAACCTTCAGATTTTACATTGTCAGTCAGAACTCCCAGGAAGCACGTGATGTTTTGGCATTTATATGGGCTTTCAAGTGAACACATGAGATAATACAGGTTGTTGATTTGACTGAATCTGAATAGATTATGTGGAAAGTAAAATATACACAGAAAGTGCAATACACACTAAAATTCTTAATATATTTTTATTACATACTGTGTTAACTGTTTTCCCTTTGGGGCTATATATTTTCAATGTTAGTAAAAATTTTTGAGGAAAATATAAATAAGAATGTGTATACTCTCCCACAATTTTATGGAGAAGATCTAATACATTAAAAATGAGCTTTCAGTACTTTTATCTTTTGTCTGTTTTTTTCATTCTGTCTTTTTCAGATCACATAACGCTAGTTCTTATGACTATTTGCTCCTTCAAACATGATTCTGGTCATGTCTTGACTTTACTCCGAAATTTACAGACTAAAAATTTCTTCTTTATTTGTTAGCATGTAAACTAACTCTATGTACATCTAGCATGTGCATCTAAAATGTTTCCCATTTTAACATATATATGGACAGCCAATCTAGTGATTCAGTATTTTATAATAATAGTATAGAAAGTATCTATAAATCACTTGAAAATTAAACTTTAAAGAACAAAATAATAAAATAATAATGATATTCTGGTTATTAGGACTGCCATCATAGATACTAGCACTCAGTAAGTGTTGGTGTTTTCTGGATTTTGAATTGATATTTGACTATCATGTTCCCACCATAAAACTGTGAGATGATGTTGCCATGTGGAGAATATTACCAGCCTTTAGAGGATCCATCTGTTACTGAGAAACTCAATCACCTATTTTGGTGGGAAATTACATTTTCCTTGTCTTTTTGCTCTTTTGGTTAGGGATACATATAAGAAAAAGCTCACCTTACTTTACCATTTTGTCTGAGGGGAACTATTTTGGGTAGAAATGTATGAGTTGGGGTCACCAACTTTTTAGTCATGTGCATACTGCTTTCAGTCTTACTAAGAAAGAATTTTGTGTTTTACTAGGGCCTGAGGAGCATCCGTGGCATTCTAGTAACTTGATAAAGAATTTATAAAAATAAAACAAACACGGTTTTCTTAAATGAAATATCTGTGATTTTCATTGGACTATAAGGATTGGATATAAGGATTTCCTTGGACTATAAGGTTCCATTGAATGCCTAAATGATGGCAGTATTGTAGTGTAAATCACTTAATCATACTCTCATAATTAATGAGAATAATACACCGAACTCCCTTTGGATCTTATGTTAATTTCATTACTCGAACTAAGTCACGTCATCAGGAATCCATCTGCCTGTAAATTAGATTTGGATGCAGTTAAAGCAGCTTGGAGAACACCTTGGATTTTATACGTTAGCTAAAACCCTGTTTAACATTTGGCACATCTGTGTTGTATGTTTTGCTCTATGACAGCAATAGAAAATTTTGAGAGTAGCTGTTTAATTCCTCTTCAAAGCAAAGCAAAGAAAAAAAAAAAGCCAGTAGTACTGTGTGTATGGGGGGCGGGCGGCTAGAGTTCGGGTGGCTCTCTGGAGCCATTTTGATTCATTTTTCAACTAGTCCAAAGAGCTCTATAAATACTGACTGTTGACCTTGCCTGGATACTCTACATCTTACTTTTTTTGTGAGTCAAATGACTAGTGTCTCAGCAAAGCGGTATTGTTTTGGTTTTTCTTTCTATATATTAAAGTACTGTTTTTAGTTGTGGCTATTGTATCATGCAAAGAACACTAAAAAATTAGTAGAATCCAAAGGTGAACAACAAAGTAATAGAGGCTTGAAGATATGATCTATGAGAAGATATTAAAGAATTGAGTGTTTCCAGCCTTGATGGAAAGCAACCCAGAAAGATATGATAGCATCTTAAAGTATATAAGGTAATGCTAGAACAAACAGAAGAACATTGATTATCAGTAGACCACAAAAACAGGTAAAGCTGCAAGAGTCAAAGCATATATTTTGTTGTGATGCAGACCCAAACCTTAAATATCTAGCAATCAACAATGAAATGCTATGTTATGAAGCTAAAATTCCAGGGGACAATTACTACAGAAGATCTGCTGCAATTGTGTTATTCTTTTTGAATAAATACACACCAGGTGGAGGAGCCAGCCCAAAAGATGAAAATGGGCTTCGTCCTTCTGAAATCTTTGGTCTAATAAGTCTTAATATTCTCATGATGCACGTCACGGAGGTTATCTCTAGGGTCATTTCTAAACCCTAGAGGGATTTTAACAGAAGATTATTTGCAGCAACATGGATGGACCTAGAGATTGTCATACTGACTGAAATAAGTCAGACAAAGAAAGACAAATATCATATGATATTGCTTATATGTGGGATCTAAAAAAAAAAAGATACAAATGAACTCATTTCCAAAACAGAAACAGACTCACAGACCAAAGGGGGGAATGGTGGGGAGGAGGGATAGTTAGGGAGTTCAGAACTGACATGTACACACTACTATATTTAAAATGGATAACCAACAAGGACCTACTGTATAACACAGGGATCGCTGCTCAATATACTTAAAAAAAAATTTTTTTTTGGCTGTGCCACGTGGGATCTAAGTTCCCTGACCAGGGATCGAACCCATGCCCTCTGCAGTGGAAGCATGGAGTCTTAGCCACTGGACCACCAGGGAAGTCCCTGGAAGGAACTCTGCTCAATATTATGTAACAACCTAAATGGGAAAAGAACTTGAAAAAGAATAGGTACATGTATATGTATAACTGAATCACTTTGCTGTACACCTGAAACTAACACAGCATTGTTAATCAGCTATACTCCAATATAAAATAAAAAGTTAGAAAAATAGAAGATTGGCAGCAGAAATTATGTTCAGGAGTTAAAAGGTGTATAAGGAGTTTGTTTATTCTGAGGTAAGAGGCCCAGACCTTGGTTTCTCTTCTTCCTAAACCACTCCCCACTTCTGCCATGTACCCGACACACACACACACACACACACACACACACACACACACACACGCACACACTTTATCAGAGGTTCTCTGAGATAGCTCAGATTGTGTGTATAGCAATACAGTAATCCCATCTGGAAATATAGTGAATGATGGTAAATATGTCCTCAGAGAAAAGCCCCAACCTGAAAAAACTGGATTGCAGGTATTAGGCTGAGCCCAGAACACAGTGCAGGAGTGGAATAAACCATTAAACCCTACACTATGTTGCAGAGTCAGGGCTGCTTATGTTGGGGGTTGGAATGGGGTGGTGCTGAGGAGTGTAAAGTTTTATGCGGGCCCCCTATAGAGTAATGTAACAGTTATGTAACAGTTATGTGTTATTTAGCAATCTGGGCAAGGAATAACTTGGCAGCTATAGTGCTGATTGCAACATTTATTATTGAGAAATGACATGTTGGTGAGGTTGGGGAGATCTGCAATGGTCATGGTGCCTGTCATTTCAGAGTAATCAGAAGGTTTCAGAAAGAAGACAGAAAACTTGCAGAGGGTTTTGCAAGCTGAGAATGTGGGTGAATCTGTATTACAGACTTCAGGAAGGAGAGAAATGGTGAAATCACTATCAATCACTAGATTTGAGAGACTCATGTTGATCTTACAATTGCAGAAAGAACAAAGTTCCAAAATCTGGGATCCTTGTAATACGACTGGTTATGCTTTAGACTGGAAATAAAACTTCAGTGATAACAATAACAACCTCAAATACCCATTTTGAAAATGACACAAGGAACTCTCATTGTTTCGCTCTCTCTCAAAATTCACACATACAAAAGATGTAAACTGAGTTTATAAAAGAGGAGATATAACTAATAAGTAAGAAATGTTCACCCCAATTAGTAAAGAAAGAAATGTGAAGTAGCATCTTTCATCTATTAACTTAGAAATTGCAAAATTAATGGTATTATTTGGTGCCGGCACAGATATGAAGACCTGAGCTATCATATATTTCTAGTCAATTTCCACAAAAAGGATCTTTGACTACTTAGCTCAGGAGTCATATTTCTTTTTTTTTTCCTTCTTCTTTATTTTAGGAGTCATATTTCTGAGACTACATCCCAAGGAAATAATCCCTATTGAGGAAAAACAAGCAAACAAAACAGCCCGTCTTGGTCTGTTCAGGCTGCCATAACAAAATACCATAGATTGAGTAGTTTATAAACAAAAAAAATTTGTTTTTCACAATTATGGAGACTGAAAGTCCAAGATGATGGCATCAGCATGGGTGCATTCTGGTGAAGGCCCCCTTCCTGATTGCAGACTGCCGACTTCTCACTGTCCCCACATGGTGGAAGGGGCAAGGGATCTCTCTGGAGCCTCTTGTATAAAGGCGCTAATCCTATTCATGAAGGCTCTACCTCCCAAAATACCATCACCTTGCAGGTTAGGATTTCAACATATGAATTATAGCGGGATACAAACTTTCAAACCATCACAAACCATATGCACAAAGGTATCATCATGATATGTTGTTAATAGTAGTCAAAATGTATGGGCAACCAAAATGTTCAAGAGGATAAAAGATTATGTAATTTACTCTAAAATGAGATGTTTACTTAACCAAATATGATTAAAGATTTAATCATATTTATTCATATTAAATTAAATTTCCATATTGTATCAGTACAATATGGAAAATGCTCGTTATGTGAGATTCAGTTAAAAAAGCT
Organism: Tursiops truncatus; assembly: GCF_011762595.2. Classification (NCBI taxonomy): domain Eukaryota; kingdom Metazoa; phylum Chordata; class Mammalia; order Artiodactyla; family Delphinidae; genus Tursiops; species Tursiops truncatus. The sequence goes on from NC_047038.1 coordinate 30,651,268, forward strand.
TAAAAATGCTGTGTATGTAAAACATACATGGTCATGAAAATACTGAAGTCAAACAGTAGCTGTGTTAGGGAAGTGAGAGTGTTTTTAAACTGCTTTTTAAAATTTTCTAAATTGCCTGTTCTGTAGTTATCTTGCTTTTATTTTTTAAAAAATTACATCTTTTAAAAATTTAGCTATTTAAGGTAAGCAGCATTATGCCTATTTTATAAATGAATAAATAAAATGAGTTTTCAAATGCTTAGAAGCCAGAAGCTTCCACATCTCCTAGACAACCCCAGTTCTCTTGTTTTTCTCCCAGGAAAGAAAACAGAGCCAGAGATAGATATAAGTACTTCATTTTTCATAGAACCCTTAAAGTGTGCTTGTTTTGGTTTACACTGAGTTCTCTGTTCCTCCCTACCTTCCGACCTTCCTTCTTTCCTTCCTTCTTCCCTCCCTCCGTCCCTCCCTTTTCATCTGGCTGTCAAAAGTGATAAATCTGTCGCATGTGCACCAGGCCCTTAGACTAAATATCCTATTTACCCATTACTAGTGTTTCTTCATTGCATTTATCTTTTCATTCAAATATAATGATCTAAATGCTGTGTTGAGTTTGGAGAGCCACTAATATGTCATTAGGAAGACCTTGATAAAAGAAGAGGGCAGGTGTCCCACCTGTGAAAAAGCAGTAATAGAGGGGATTAGTTTCCCAAGTCCAGCATGGGGCTTACTGCACTGGCCAGCTTCCAAGCTACCGAAGATATGCACAGCTGGCCTTGGAGGAGCCACCGAAAGAAACGGCACGTGCCCCGGTAGACTTCTGGGTATTTCATAGACTAGGACCGAAACTTAAAAGACAGGCTTTCATTTTTGCATAACTGGTGGACTCTTTGACATTCCTTTGGTGCATCAGGCTACAGAATACACAGTAGTGTTTACCTGATGAAGACGCTATCCCAGTGTCTTGGTTTTATTTGAGATCTGACCCGCCTCTCATTTTCCTAAGACGTTCTTTAATTACATTGGATTAGATGGGGAAAATTTTTCACCTCTCTAATCCCTTGGCTTCCATCTTCCATTCTCTTCTGTTTTGCTTCTTTCTCTCTTAAATCATTACCATAATCTTGGCCTCAGAAAGTCAGCCTCAGCCAAAGGCAGTCTCATGAGGGAGATATTACTTTCATGTGTGGCCTAAACATAGCACATAAACTACTCCCTGGAAAAGAAAACAAAAATTGTGCAGCAGGAGATGTAGAATATATTCTTCTCCAAAGAGAGTTTTTTTCCACTGTGCCTCCTAATATTCTAAATGCTCCCCATGTGATGAAGCAAAATGTGTGTTCCTCTCTGGCACTAAAGCATTAAAAAAACATTCTGTGACTCTTATTTTAAAGTGTCGTGAAGGCAAAAAACAATTTTCCATATTTTTCCTCCGAACGTTAAAGAGTTACACTGTGTTTAAATGATGAGGCTATCCATGAAAGCAGGGGAAGGGGGGCTTGCCGGGGGGCATGAAGGAGTCACTCAAAAAGTATGGATATTTGAAGAATGCCAGTTCTAAAGATGATTTCTGTATTGAGTTAGATAAAAAAGGTTTTTAAAACTTTTTTATATTTCTGTACTTATAGGATATCTCTTATAAACCTTACTCTATTTCCTGAAAAGTTGCAGAATTAAGATAAAAAGCACAACTAACTCAAAAGAGTTCTCTCGGGATTTTTAATTCATCACTGCTACCTCTCTATGTGAAAGTCAAAGAAAATTTAAAGGCCACAGTGTCTAAAGGAAACTCCTTGAAAGAAATCACAAATACTGTGTAAGAATGAGAATAATTTATCTGTAAATGTTAGTGCCATGATGAAATTTGATTTGGTAGCTCGTTCATTCATAGATTCACCAGACACTTACTAATATTGAATCTTTCTCTAAGGCGCTAGGGCTCAAAGATGAATTAGACTGATTCCCTGTCTTCAAGTACTTGAGAATAGTAGGTGGAAGCTAACTTATACAGGAGTAATCACAGTACAACATAATAAGTGCTGTAAAGGTGATGGAGGTGGGCAAGGTGCTTTTCAAAATTTTCGATCCAGCAGTATGGTACAGGCACCATGAATCAGAACAGATACCAGCCTCAATGCTGGAGCAGAGTTTGAGAGATCTCCTTCTGGGCCAGGTCTTTCCTCCATTATGCATGGAGATTCAGGAGGCTTCAAAGAAGGGGCCAGGATGGCCAGGGCATTAAGAGAAGGGGTACTTGGCAGGGGGTAGGGGGTGACTTCAAAACTGGCTAACTAACAACGCATGTGGTAATGCTGATGTATATCAGCTGCAAATCAGCTCTGGATTTGGAATGTTACAATTCATTTAAAAACGAATGTCCAGATAGTTGCAGCACTATTATTCTGGATTGCTGTCTATTTTAAATTCATTGAGTACATTTCTGCAGCTGTCACTAAGCTTTGCTTCAAATGATGTATGTATCACCCTAGGGCAGGTGGGACATGTAAAGACTTTGATGGGATTCTGCTCAGCTTGAGGTTCTGGATTTAAATGACTGATAGCATGTGTGGGTTCACCAAAGATATTACTATTACAAAAGGGTAGCTATGTACTACCTTTAATCTGACCATATTGCATTTCATCATTGGTTGCTGCAGTGAAATGAAAAACCTTGCCATACAGTGAATACTTTAATCTATCATCATAAAGAAGGGCTTGTCAATCTTAGCTCAAAAAGTCTAGGCTTAATGACCAAACTGGAGATAGTCTTTAAATAAAAATAGAGGTTATTTAGTAGTCCTCTTTGTATGGTTTCTTCTAAATTAATATTAGATTTTTTAGTTATTTCATCCAATAGAATAAAAGCAAGGAATAAAACTGAGAAGAAACATTCTTTAAACACACACACATCTATAAAGCACAAAC